>NC_134399.1:207434728-207773649 GCF_050003625.1 Haematobia irritans
ATCAAATTTTCTATAAAAATTCTATTGTCATCAAATTTTCTATGAAAATTTGATTATCTTCAAATGTTCTATGATAATTCGATTTTCGTCAAATTTTGTATGAAAATTCGATTATCAATAAATTTTCCATGAAAATTCGACTATCATCAAAATTTCTATGAAATTTCGATTGTCATCAAAATTTCCATGAAAATTCGATTATATTCAAAATTTCCATGAAAATTCGATTATTTTCAAATTTTCTATGCAAATTCGATTATCTTAAAATTTTCTATACAAATTCGATTATCTTAAAATTTTCTATGAAAATTCGATTATCATCAAATTTTCTATGAAAATACAATTATCTTTAAAGTTTAATTTTCTATGAAAATACAATTATCTTCAAATTTTCTACGAAATTTCGATTGTCATCAAAATTTCTATAAAATTTCGATTGTCATAAAAATTTGTATGAAAACTCGATTATCTTCAAATTTTCTATGAAAATTCGATTATCTTAAATGTTCTATGCAAATACGATTATCACAAAATTGTCATTGAAAATTCCATTTTCTTCTAATTTTCTATGAAAATTTGATGACCATCAAAATTTGTATAAAATTACGATTGTCTTCAAATTTTCTTTAAAAATTCGAGTATATTCAAATTGTCTTAGAAAATTCGATTATCTTCAGATTTTCTGTGAAAATTCGATTGTCTTCAAATTTTCTATGAAAATTCGATTACCATCAAATTTTCTATTAAAATTCGATTATCTTCAAAGTTTCTATGAAAATTCGACCATTATTATATTTTATATAAAAATTCGATTTTCGTCAATTTTCTATGAAAATTCGATTATCAATAAATTGTTTACGAAAATTCGATTATTATCAAAATTTCTATGAAATTTCGATTGTCATCAAAATTTCAATGAATTCGATTATCTTCAAAATTTCAATGAAAATTCGATTACCGATAAATTTTCTATGAAAATTCGATTTTCATCAAATTTTCTATAAAAATTGGATTGTCTTAAAATTTTCTATGAAAATTCGATCATCAAATTTCCTATAAAAATTCGATTTTCGTCAAATTTTCTATGAAAATTCAATTATCTTCAAATTTTCTATGAAATCTCGAATATCATCAACATTTCTATGAAATTTCTATGAAATTTCGATTGTCATCAAAATTTCTGTGAAATTTCGATTGTCATCAAAATTTCTATGAAAATTCGATTATCTTAAAATTTTCTATGAAACTTCGATTATCTTAAAATTTTCTATGAAAATTCTATTATCTTAAAATTTTCTATGAAAATTCAATTATCATCAAATTTTCTATGAAAGTACAATTATCTTCAAATTTTCTATGAAATTTCGATAGTCATCAAAATTTCTAGGAAAATTCGGTTATCTTCAAATTTTCTTTGAAAATTTAATTATATTCAAATTTTGTATCAAAATTCGATTTTCATCAAATTTTCTATGAAAATTCGATTATCTTAAAATTTTCTATAAAAATTCAATATCTTAAAATATTTTTTGATTATCATAAAATTTTCTATAAAAATTCGATTATCATCAAATTTTCAATGCCAACTCGATAACCATCAAATTTTCTATAACCTATCGAATACCTTCATATATTCCACGTAAATTCGATAATCAAAATTTCTATGAAAATTCGATTATCCGCAAAATTTCTATGCCAACTCAGCTACCATCAAATTTTCTATGACAAATCGATTATTTTCATATATTCTATGATTATTCGAGTATCATCAAAATTTCTATAAAAATTCAATTATCATCAAATTTTTATGAAAAATCGATTATCGATAAATTTTCTGTGAAATTTCGATTATCAACAAATTTTGGTATAAAAATCCGATTATCAAATTTTCTATAACAAATCGATTACCATAAAATTTTTTATGACAAAAATTGCAGTCATATTTTTTTATGCAAATTCGATTATTCTCAAAGTTTCTATGAAAATTCGATCATCATCTAATTTTCTTTGACAAATCGATTATAATCATATTTTCTATAATCGATATAATCGAATTTTCTATGAAATTTCGATTATCACAAAATTTCCATTTAAATCAATCGTGGACCAAATGAAACCACTGTGCCTTCCATTCACCATACCTTGCCGCATGGCTGGCAGTCTATTAAAGTCCTTTAGTAGAAGAAGAGATGAATAGTAAACATCTACACTCTTGGAAAATGGATATGTTGTAGAGAATTTGTAAAGTATCAACTATTTTTTCGCCCTCTTTGTGCCACCTTGACAATAGGCCACTACCATCACTTTGCTTAAGCACATTGAATGCAAGAAACTTTACAAGTTCGTTTTTTTTGTAACTTGGCTTTCAAAGAAAGAATATCCATTCAATTTGAATTTTTGTTGAAATTTTATTGCTATAGTTTAGGGACATTGTATAAGACCTCATTATGCCAAACCATTATGGGTATAGAGAAAACCATATGCGGAACTCTAATGATGTCTACGGAGAACGTGTATGGAGTTCATATTAAGTATGAAAACTTGTTTTAATGTCAAGGTCAAAAAGGATTTAAAAGGGAATAACTGCTTTTTGCGGCAACGATCTGTTTTTGGATGAGGGGAAGTAATAGTAAAGAGTTTCAATATTCAATTATGAAATTTTAAATATTGATAAATTTTTATGGATCTTTGGTTTATGGAAAATTTATTCGCATTTGTATGTTCCAATAAAATATCGAACAGCAAGAAAAACGTAATTTTTGGCCGTGCTGGCTTTGAATGAAAATTAAACAAGCAGTAAGCTCGGCCGGGCCGAATCTTAAATACACACCACCATGAATCAAATATAAAAATTTTCTTTGAAAATTTCAGGGGGGTTTGACACATATTTTTTCAAGCACATCAGTTCAACCAGTACGCTTCCCGAAGACTAATTTTAAGATTTTACCTATAAGGACTTGATCAGATTCTGGATTTATAAGAACCATTTTTGTTTGAGTTTTAGAGGAATCATTAACATATCTTGTAAATGTGCAAGAAAATGATGAAATAAAGCCTTGATGTCTATATGTAGGCCTTACCTTTTGCCTTTTAAAATCTAGGGAAAACCTCTTTACTTGAATAAATAATATTGTGTAAAAAATTTGTCCTTAAATTATTTTTGCTTTTTAATTATAGATTAAAAAAAAATAATAATAATAATAAACACTTCATCTCTTTGCAAGTGCATATCATTGCATGACCACATAACAACCATTTCCATAAATGTCACTCAATTTCAATGAAAATGCTACATAAACTTTTATGACTTGTTGTGTGTACTTTTGTTGGTATTACTTTAATTTCCACGTAATTTTTGTGCTATTTTTATGCATGTCTTTACGGTCAATATCATTGGCAATTTTAATCGAAAGAACAAACAACAGATGTGCCACATCACGACTGACCTCCAACATAATCTCTTGACACTTAAATAATTTTTATTGAAAATTATTAGCTTCCAACGAAGCAATGTCCGAAACGAAAAAGCTTTTAAGGAGGGGCGTGTTGGGGAGGATGTTTACAAATGGATTTTTTATTCAAACATTAAATAAATAGCGTGAGGGGAATTTTGTATAATACACCAATGGAAAATTATAAAAAAAAACACTTACGAGGGAATTTTTGAACCTATCGATCGATGTACAAATTATATTCCTATAATAAATTTTGCCAAAATTTTATTTCTATATAAAATTTTGCCAACATTTTATTTCTGTAGAAAATTTTGCCAACATTTTATATCTATATCAAATTTTGCCAAAATTTTATTTCTATAGAAAATTTTGTCAAAATTTTATTTCTATAGAAAATTTTGCCATAATTTTATTTCTATAGAAAATTTTGCCAACATTTTATTTCTATAGGAAATTTTGTCAAAATTTTATTTTATCAAAATTTTGAACTTGTATTTCTACAGAAAATTTTGTCAAATTTTTATTACTATAGAAAATTTTGTAAAATTTCAATTCTACCGAAAAATTTGTCAAAAATTTATTTCTATGGAAAATTGTCTGAAAATTTTATTTCTATTGAAAATTTTATCAAGATTTTATTTCTACAGAAAATTTTGTCAAAATTTTATTTCTATAGAAAATTTTGTCAAAATTTTATTTCTATAGAAAAGTTTGTTAATATTTTATTTCTATAGAAAATTTTGTCAATATTTTATTTCTATAGAAAATGTTGTCAAAAATTTTATTTCTATAGAAAATTTTATCAACATTTTATTTCTACAGAAAATTTTGTCAACATTTTATTTCTATAGAAAAGTTTGTTAAAATTTTATTTCTATAGAAAAGTTTGTCAAAATTTTATTTCTATAGAAGATTGTATTTCTAAAGAAAATTTTTTCGAAATTTTATTTCTTGTTGTTGTTTTTTATTTCAGCTTAAAACCATACATTGACTAAACTACAATTGTAGCTTAACCAACAGAGGAAAAGAATGTTTGTCAAATTTATTTGGGCAAAGCCCTATAGACTGCAAGATGGTTGGATGGACGCACGTTTCGGAATTACCACATTCCTCATCAGCATCCTCTACTTGCAGCAAAACTATCAACCAATTATCAGAATAAATTCAGGCAGTTTATTAAACCCAACAAAAACCACACTTGAACCCTCCGAAAAAAGGTTTTACATTGAATTTATTCTGATAATTGGTTGATAGTTTTGCTGCAAGTAGAGGATGCTGATGAGGAATGTGGTAATTCCGAAACGTGCGTCCATCCAACCATCTTGCAGTCTATAGGGCTTTGCCCAAATAAATTTGACAAACATTCTTTTCCTCTGTTGGTTAAGCTACAATTGTAGTTTAGTCAATGTATGGTTTTAAGCTGAAATAAAAAACAACAACAATGCTTAAAGAACAAAACCAACAATAACAAAACAAAACAAATAGAAATTTTATTTCTATAGAAAATCTTTTCAAAATTTTATTCCTATGAAAAATCTTGTCAAAATTTATATAGAAAATCTTATAGCTATAGAAAATTTTGTCAAAATTTTATTTCTATAGAAAATTTTGTTAAAATATTCCTATAGAAAATGTTATTCCTATAGAAAATTTTTGTCAAAATGTTATTCCTATGAAAAGTTTTGTCAAATATTATATAGAAAGTTGTGTCAAAATTTTATTTCTATAGACATTTTTTAACAAAATTTTATTCCTATGGAAAATTTTGTAAAAATTTTATTCCTATAGAAAATTTTGTAAAAATTTTATTCCTATAGAAAATTTTGTAAAAATTTTATTCCTATAGAAAATTTTTAAAAATTTTATTTCTATAGGTTAGGTTAGGTCAGGTGGAAGCCCGATGTATCAGGCTCACTTAGACTATTCAGTCCATTGTGATACCACATTGGTGAACTTCTCTCTTATTACTGAGTGTTGCCCGATTCCATGTTAGCTCAATGACAAGGCACCTCCTTTTTATAGCCGAGTCCGAACGGCGTTCCACATTGTAGTGAAACCTATCGATCCATGTAGAGAAGCTTTGAAACCCTTAGAAATGTCACCAGCATTACTGAGGTGGGAAACTTTTTGGTGTTCGGTCGAAGCAGGAATCGAACCCACGACCTTGTCTATGCAAGACGGTCATGCTAACCATTGCACCTCGGTGGCTTTATTTTTACAGAAAACTTAGTCAAAATATTATTTCTGTAGAAAATTTTATTCGTAAAGAGAACTTTTTCGAAATTTTATTCCTATGATAAAATTTTGTCAAAGTTTATATAAAAAGTTTTGTCAAAAATTATATAGAAAGTTTTGTTAAAATTTATAGAGAAAGTTTTGTCAAAATTTTATTTCTATAGAAATTGTTGTCAACATTTTATTCTTATAGAAAATTTCTATAGAAAATGTTGTTAAAATATTCCTAAATAGCTTATATACAAAATTTTATCAAAATTTTATTTCCATGGAAAATTTTGTCAAAATATTATTTCTATAGAAAATTTTATTCGTAAAGAAAACTTTTTCGAAATTTTATTCCTATAGAAAATTTTGTAAATATTTTATTTCTGTAGAAATTTTAGTCAAATTTTATTCCTATAGAAAATGTTGTTAATATATTCCTAAATAAATTATATACAAAATTTTATCAAAATTTTATTTCTATAGAAAATTTTGTCAAAATATTATTTCTATAGAAAATTTTATTCGTAAAGAAAACTTCTTCGAAATTTTATTCCTATAGAAAATTTTGTCAAAATTTTATACCTATTGAACATTTTGTCAAAAATTGTATAGAAAGTTTTGTCAAAATTTTATTTCTAAAAAAATTTTTTATTTCTATAAAAATTGTTGTCAAAATTTCATTCCTATAGACAATTTTGTCAAAATTTTATATCTGTAGAAATTTTTGTTAAAATTGTATTCCTATAGAAAATTTTGTCAAAATTTTATTCCTAATTAATTTATATAAAAAATTTTGTCAAAATTTTATTTCTGTAGAAAATTTTGTCAAAATGTTATTCCTGCACAAAATGTTGTAAAAATTTTATTTCTATAGAAAATTGTGTCAAAATTTTATTTCTATAGAAAATTGTGTCAAAATTTTATTTCTATAGAAAATTTTGTCAATATTTTATTTTTATAGAAAAATTTGTCAAAATGTCATTTCTACAGAAAATTTTGTCAAAATTTTATTCCTTAATAACTTATATAGAAAATTTTATTAAAATTTTATTTCTATAGAAAATTTTGTCAAAATATTATTTCTATAGAAAATTTTATTCGTTAAGGAAACTTTTTCGATACTTCCCTATAAAAAATGTTGTCAAAATTGTATTCATATGAAAAATTTTGTCAAAATGTATATAGAAAGTTTTGTCAAAATTTTATTTGTATAGAAATTTTTTGTCAAAATTTTGGTTTTAGAGATTTTTTTTTTAATTTTACTTCTATAGAAAAGTTTGTCAAAATTTAATTTCTGTAGAAAATTTTGTCAAAATATTATTTCTATAGAGATTTCATCAAAATTTTGTGAAAATTTTATTTCTATAGGCATTTCATCAAAATTTTGTGAAAATTTTATTTCTATAGAAAAGTTTGTCAAAATTTTATTTCTATAAAAAATTTTGTTAAATATTATTCCTATAGAAAATTTTTTTCCTATGAAAAGTTTTTTCAAAATTTATATAGAAAATTTTGTTAAAATTTTATTTCTATAGAAAACTTTTTCGAAATTTTATTCCTATAGAAAATTTTTGTCAAAATTTTATTCCTATGAAAAGTTGTGCCAAAACTTTATTTCTATAGAAAGTTTTGTCAAAATTATTTTTCTGTAGAAAATTTTGTCAAAATTTAATTTCTGTAGAAAATTTTGTCAAAATTTAATTTCTGTAGAAAATTTTATTAAAATTTTATTTCTATAGAAAATTTCGTAAAAATTTTATTTCTATAGAAAATTTCGTCAAAATTTTTTTTCTATAGAAAATTTCGTCAAAATCTGTAGAAAATTTTGTTAAAATTTTATTTCTATAGAAAATTTTGTCAACATTTTATTTCTATAGAAAATTTTGTCAAAATATTATTTCT
The DNA here is from genome assembly GCF_050003625.1 of Haematobia irritans. NCBI lineage: Eukaryota > Metazoa > Arthropoda > Insecta > Diptera > Muscidae > Haematobia > Haematobia irritans. Next base: position 207,442,309 of record NC_134399.1, read on the forward strand.
ATAGAGATTTCATCAAAATTTTGTAAAAAAAATTATTTCTATAGACATTTCATCAAAATTTTGTCAAAATTTTATTTCTATAGAAAATTTTGTCGAAATTTCATTTCTATAAAAAATTTTGTTAAATATTATTCCTATAGAAAATGTTTATCAAGATTTTATTCCTGTGAAAAGTTTTGCCAAAATTTATATAGAACATTTTGTCAAAATTTTATTTCTATAGAAAACTTTGTCAACATTTTATTTCTATAGCAAATTTTGTCAAAATTTTATTTCTATAGAAAATTGTGCCAAATTTTATTTCTATAGAAAATTTTGTCAAAATTTTATTCCTATGAAAAATTTTGTCAAAATTTATAAGAAAATTGTGTCAAAATTTATAAGAAAATTTTGTCAAAATTTTATTTCTATAGAAATTTTTTATCAAAATTTTATTCCTATAGAAAATTTTGTAAAAATTTTTATTCCTAAAGAAAATTTTGTAAAAATTTTATTCCTATAAAAAATTTTATCAAAATTTTATTTCTATAGAAAATTTTGTCAAAATATTATTTCTGTAGAAAATATTATTCGTAAAGGAAACTTTTTCGAAATTTTCCTATCGAAAATGTTGTCAAATTTTATTACAATGAAATTTTTTGTCACAATTTATATAGAAAGTTTTGTCAAAATTTTATTTCTATAGAATTTTTTTTTTGTCAAAATTGTGGTTCTAGAGAACATTTTTTTTTAATTTTACTTCTATAGAAAAGTTTGTCAAAATTTTATTTCTATAGAAAATTTTGTCAAAATTTTATTTCTGTAGAAATTTTTGTCAAAATTTTATTCCTATAGACAATTTTGTTAACATTTTATTTCTATAGAAAACTAGCGTAACCCGGCCCGCTTCGCTGCGCCTTCCGAAGCGTATTTGTAGGAACATTTTGCGTCAACTTAGTCAACCATATCCTTCATACTGAGAACAACTTCGAAAAGATTTGAATTCTTTCAAACAAATCGGACTACTTGCTTTTTCGTTTATAGGTACAAATACGGCGGATACGCATATGTAAAACGGTTCGTCTTCAAAAATGTCGGGGAGAGGGTGTACCCTTTCCTCCAAAAATGTAAATAATGTTCTGTATTCAAGTAGACAATCTTCTATATTTCTTGTGAATTTTAAGTGTGGTTTGTCAAGGAAAGGTATCCTTCTCCTCAACATATCTGAAAATTAAGCACTATATTATAATAACATACAAAGATTACTGTTTCCCATCCAATAAATCGGAAAAAGCAAAAGTAGTAAAAAATTTTACCACATTAACATTTGCTAAAATGTTACGTTGGCTGCCAATTTCATGTAAATTTCAGCCTGTGCAAAAATCATAAAATTATGTACCGAGTTCCCATTTACGGACAACCCTCTACTTTCAATTTACGAAAAAAAAAAACGGACAAAATGGAACCCTCTCCCCACCTTCGCTCCACTCCGACCTGATATCGGACTATCACGTACCCTATATTAATTTCACAACTAATCAATGGTCCCTATAAATTCTATCGAAGTAAATCTACAAAGTTTATTTCAATTTTCCCCTTCCCCAACCAGATATCGAAAAATCATATACTAATTTAAAAATCATGTATAAATTTATTCACCTCCTCCCACGTTCCCTGTAAATTTCAAGTAGATCGGCGATGTTTAAATTTTGCTCTATTGTTTTAAAGGGACGTCACTTTCCCCGATACAATATCGACAAACACCGTAGTGAATAGCACTGAAAATGAAAATTCTTGAAACTTTCCTTCAAGTGTGGGGCAAGGAAGGTTGCCTCTTCGTTCATAACCTTCCCCCACTGCCTATGTAAATTTCAAGAAAACTTATGAATTGTTGTTGTTTTTTTTTTGCAGTTTTAGAAGAGGACCTCCTCCCCGACTAAATATCGGAAAGTGATGTAGCGTATCTTTTGTAAACGTCCCAGAAAATGTCAAGCAAATTATAAGCCTAAAGGGGCGGCCTCTCTTCCGTCCAAATATCACAAAATCAGGTATCAACTATTAATATCGTAACCTCTCCCCAGTCCTCTGTAAATTTCAAGTAACTCGGTAAAGTTTAATTGTTTCTCTGTATGTAGTTACTTAAGAGAAGCGGATGTTTCCCTATGTCCTTTTATTTTTATTAAAAAATTAGGAACTTCGGATTCAAGAAAACACCTCTGAGGTTTGAGGTTTGAAGGCATGAATATATTATCGACATTTTCATTTAATGGCATATTTTAATGTTCCACAAGAAGAAATGGAGGATGCATTATGTAGAGAAATACATAATGCATCCTCCATAGAAATACCGCAGAGTCCCTTTTGTGCAGGGTGTGAAAACTTTGTGGACCGCTTGAAGGCCATAATTCGTGCCTAAAGTAGCCGGTTCGTATAACTAAACTAATTCTAAACTTTAATGTTTTTGTTCGAAATTGTTTGCCAAAAATTGTTTAACAAAACAGCCCTATACTTTGTTGCATTACTTACCTGTATTCTAATTTCGTATGGTATCATTGGGGATCGGAAATTTAAAGATAGGGACAATTTATAGGTTTTGGAAATTATACTCGTACATTTAATTCAAATTAGTTTAGAAAAAAATCTTTTTCGACCAAATGTATGTTTCGCCTAAATGTATGCTACATTTTTTCTTATAAACCCAGCTGTTATGCTATATTCTTAAGAATTTAATAATTATACATTTACTAAGCCAAATAAACATTCAAGATTTATAAGAAAAAAAAAATTAAATTTGTTTTCAACAAAAAACCATATTCAAGACGACATGGCTTGAGGTTTGAGGACATAAAAATATTATCCACATTTTCTTTTAATGATTATCTGTTTTGTTTTTACTTTTCCTCAGCAAGAAATGGAGGTTGCTAAGTTGTTTGAGCATGCAAGATATTAAAATTGCTCGACGACCTAACTGATATAAAATTCTACGATTTACCATCACCATCATCATCGTAAAATGGGCCATATGACTTGGGAGCACAAAACATATATCTTTGCCTCATAAATATGACTCATGGAATCAAAATTTATGGACAATTTCTAAGGATAACAAATGTCCACCTTTATGAGATACGTTATTGGTTGTACGTGCGCGTGAGCCATCATATTTGTGGTCACCAACCCATAATGCTTACTAACAAAATGAGAACTTTTTATGTCTGTGATTTGTGACATCATTTTCATCATAATTTTTAGTTCATCAATTCATCTTGGATATCATGGATTTAGATACATTTACAACATTCACTATAGAAATTAACTAGCAACATTTGTTATTCAGTTTCATATCCAGGGAGAGTTAGGAATTACAAAATGCCATGAACAGAAATAAGCTAAGCGATCAATCTACCGCTGGACAATGTTTTTGGTTTTCCTTTTATCGTATCGTTGAAGTTTTTGTGTTTGTGTTTGGTGGTGCCGGTGGTAATAGGTTTTTTTTTCCAGGAGGTTCGTCATAGTAATTATTCTTCCCTGATTTGTATGCTGCACGTTTTATTTGCTACTTTGCTATGAGTTTCTTATTTAGTCAAAGTTTCATGCAATGGCACTTACATTAAATTTACAGGTTCCCTATGAACACGCAGAGAAGGAGTATGATCACCTCAAACATGTTTCAAGAGCAAAATGTTATTTTTGTATGGTGACCATGTAACATGTTTGTCACTAAAATGTTATTTTCTCGTCAAATATAACCTGCTTGCCGAAATCAGATACATGATTTCCGAGAAACTAACATGTTTGCGAAAACCATGTTACATGGCCACCACCCAAAAATAATATTTTGCTCTTAAAACATATTTGAGGTGATCATATTCCTTCTCTGGGTGAAATAGTCCGTTTTTCTCTCTGCATCTTTGGCTCGGAATCAATACCAAAATCCTTAAGAGAAGGTCAAAATCTTTGGATCCAAGTAAACTTTTTTTAGTGTAGATCTCATCGCTATTTTTGGTTGTAATCTCAAGCGTCTTTTAACCAGAGATCATAATTTCTTTATGGGATTGAGATCGGGGTTTTGTGGTGGTCATTTGAGCATTTGAAAACTTTACTCCGAAAACCATTTCTTTACTAGTTTGTAAGTATACTCGGGTTTGCTGTTTTTTTCTTAAAACAACTTGTTCCTCAAGGTACGAGCAAACCTTCACAAACTTAGGCCATATTCTGAGGTTGTTACCAATAATTTTCTTCTGGATGAGATGGAAAGCGATTTATTTTTGTTTCATCTGATCATATAACTTATTTCCAGTCATCAACGGTCCAATCATGGTGGAGCTAACTTGACATTTTATTTTTATGATTTCAAAAAATATGCACTCGGTTTAGCTCCTCGCTATATGAACTTGTTTATAAAATTCAGTTAATTTATTAATTTGTATACCCCCACCATAGAATGGGGGTATATTAACTTTGTCATTCCGTTTGTAACACATCGAAATATTGCTCTAAGACCCCATAAAGTATATATATTCTGGGTCGTGGTGAAATATATTCTGGGTCGTGGTGAAATTCTGAGTCGATCTGAGCATGTCCGTCCGTCTGTTGAAATCACGCTAACTTCCGAACGAAACAAGCTATCGACTTGAAACTTGGCACAAGTAGTTGTTATTGATGTAGGTCGGATGGTATTGCAAATGGGCCGTATCGGTCCATTTTTACGTATAGCCCCCATATAAACGGACCCCCAAATTTGGCTTGCGATTGCTCTAAGAGAAGCAAATTTCATCCGATCCGGCTGAAATTTGGTACATGGTGTTAGTATATGGTCTCTAATGAACATGCAAAAATTGGTCCATATCGGTGCACTTTTACGTATAGCCCCCATATAAAGGGACCCCCAAATTTGGCTTGCGATTGCTCTAAGAGAAGCAAATTTCATCCGATCCGGCTGAAATTTGGTACATGATGTTAGTACATGGTCTCTAACAACCATGCAAAAATTGGTCCATATCGGTCCATAATTACATATAGCCCCCATATAAACCGATCCCCAGATTTGGCTTGCGAAGCCTCTAAGAGAACCAAATTTCATCCGATCCGGCTGAAATTTGGTACATGGTGTTAGTATATGGTCTCTAATGACCATGCAAAAATTGGTCCATATCGGCCCATAATTACATATAGCCTCCATATAAACCGATCCCCCGATTTGGCTTGCGGAGCCCCTAAGAGAACAAAATTTCATCCGATCCGGCTGAAATTTGGTACATGGTGTTGGTATATATTCTCTAACGACCATGCAAAAATTGGTCCACATCGGCCTATAATTATATATAGCCCCCATATAAACCGATCCCCAGATTTGACCTCCGGAGCCTCTTAGAGGAGCAAAAGTCATCCGACCCGATTGAAATTTGGTACGTGGTGTTAGTCTCTAACAACCATGCCAAAAGTGGTCCATATCGGTCCATAATTATATATAGCCCCAATATAAGCCGATCCCCAGATTTGACCTCCGGAGCCTCTTAGAGGAGCAAAATTCATCCGATCCGGTTGAAATTTGGTACGTGGTGTTAGTATATAGTCTCTAACAACCATGCAAAAATTGGTCCATATCGGTCCATAATTACATATAGCCCCCATATAAACCGATCCCCAGATTTGGCTTGCGAAGCCTCTAAGAGAACCAAATTTCATCCGATCCGGCTGAAATTTGGTACATGGTGTTAGTATATGGTCTCTAATGACCATGCAAAAATTGGTCCATATCGGTCCATAATTACATATAGCCCCCATATAAACTGATCCCCCGATTTGGCTTGCGGAGCCTCTTAGAGGAGCAAAAGTCATCCGACCCGATTGAAATTTGGTACGTGGTGTTAGTCTCTAACAACCATGCCAAAAGTGGTCCACATCGGCCTATAATTATATATAGCCCCCATATAAACCGATCCCCAGATTTGACCTCCGGAGCCTCTTAGAGGAGCAAAAGTCATCCGACCCGATTGAAATTTGGTACGTGGTGTTAGTATATAGTCTGTAACAACCATGCAAGAATTGGTCCATATCGGTCCATAATTATATATAGCCCCCATATAAGCCGATCCCCAGATTTGACCTCCGGAGCCTCTTGGAGGAGCAAAATTCCTCCGATCCGGTTGAAATTTGCAACATGGTGTTAGTATAAGGCCGCTAATAGCCATGCCAAAATTGGTCCATATCGGTCTATAGTAATATATATAGCCGATCCCCAATCACACAAAAATTGGTCCATATCGGATCATAATCGTGGTTGCCACTCGAGCCAAAAATAATCTACCAAAATTTTATTTTTATAGAAAACATTGTCAAAATGTTATTTCTATAGAAAATTTTGTCAAAATTTTATTTCTATAGAAAATTTTGCTAAAATTTTATTTCTATAGAAAATTTTGTCAAAATTTTATTTCTATAGAAAATTTTATCCAAATTTTATTTCTATAAATTTTTTTTTCCAAATTTTACTTCTATAGTTGTTGTTGACAAAATTTTATTTTGTCAAAATTTCATTTCTATAGAAACTTTAAACTTAATTATATACGTATTTAATCGGCCTTATTTAGTTTAATATATACCACGTATGGACTATGTGGTATATATTACGGTGTTAGGAAGTTTTAAGACACCTTGCCATCGGCGAGTGTTACCGCAACCCAAGTAATTAGATTGTGGATGACAGTCTTCAGTAGAAGTTTCTACGCAATCCATGGTGGAGGGTACATAATCTTCGGCCTATCCGAACTTACGGCCGTATATACTTTTTTTTATATAATATTTTGTAAAAATTTTATTTCTATAGAAAATTTTGTCACAATTTTATTTCTATAGAAAATGTAGTCAAAATTTTATTTCTATAGCAAATGTTGTCAAAATTACATTTCTATGAAAAATTTTGTCAAAATTTTATACGTTTAAAAAAGTTTGTCAAAATTTTACTTCTATAGAAAATGGTGTCAACATTTTATTTCTATAGCTGATATTGTCAAATTTTTATTTCTATAGAAAATTTAATTTCACTTTCTACCGCTGGTGTACATAAGCTTCGGCCTGGCCGAACTTACGGCCGTATATACTTGTTATTTTTACTTTATATTATCATTTATATTGTATCTAATTGCTCCATTTTATTAAATAAAAATTTTTTTGTCTTTTAATGGGCTCCACAAATAGTGACGTCACATTTTGTTTACTCTTTTTTTGTGGACAAATTCCATACAATTTAAAATGCCACTTATTTTAAAAATTATCTATTTACAAATGGTTTTAATTAAGCATTTATTTAACACACCACAACTAGCATTGTATATTTTCGAATAGTTATAATAAAAATAAATGTTGACAACTAATCCTTTGCAGAGAGCAATAAAATAAATCAATTCTCTATCATACACACACACTCTCCGTGGTCCAATCACATTTCCACATAAAAACACCCTCACAGAAAATCTTTCTGCAAAACAACGGGCAGAAAGGGCATGGTGGAAAAATAAACAAAAAGTTAACACCTTTATTAATTGAATTGCATTTATTTTAAGCTAATAAATGTCACAAATACTTGTAAATTAAATATTTGTAAATCAAATGAAATTGAATGAATGGCTAGGGTAAACAAAACAAACAAACCGAGAGCACCACAGAAAAATATGTGCAAAAATTGAAATCATAAGCATTAAATTTGATGCGATAACAAATGTTTGGTTAAAAATTAACGAAATGTGATTTTCAATGAAATAATTTAAAAATAAAATTTAACATAATCGCCATCATTGTATGGTGGTAAACAATCCATCTCTATTAGATTCTTAAACACGGTTGCCACAGTTGGTAGAATTCTTTCAAAATGGTGGAAATAAAAATTTTACCAAATTTTCTATAGAAATACAATTTTTATTGAAATAGCATTTTGAAAAAATTTTCTATAAAAATAAAATTTTGACAAAATTTTGACACAATAAACATTTGACAAAATAAAATTTTGAGAAAATTTTCTCTAGAAATAAATGTTGAGAAAATTTTCTAGAGTAATAAAATTTTGACAAAATCTTCCATTGAAATAAAATTTTGAAAAAATTTTCTATAGATATAAAATTTTGACAAAATTTTGCTATAGAAAAAAATTTTGACAAAATTTTCTATAGAAATAAAATTTTGACAAAATTTTTTTATAGAAATAAAATTTTCAGAAAATTTTCTATAGAAATAAAATTTTCAGAAAATTTTCTATAGAAATAAAATTTTCAGAAAATGTTCTATAGGTAAAAAATCCAGAAAATTTTCTATAGATAAACAATTTCCGAACATTTTCTATAGAAATAAAATTTTCAGAAATTTTTCTATTGAAATGAAATTTGTAAAATTTTGACACAATTCTCTATAGAAATTAAATGTTGACTAGTTTTGCTATAGAAAAGATATTTTGACAAAATTTTCTATAGAAATAAAATTTTGACAACATTTTCTATAGAAATAAAATTTTGACAAAATTTTCTCTAGAAATAAAATTTTCCGAAAATTTTCTATAGATATAAAATTTTCAGAAAATTTTCTATAGAAATTACATTTTCAGTAAATTTTCTATAGAAATAAAATTTTCAGGAAATTTTCTAAAGAAATAAAATGTTGACAACATTTTATATAGTAATAACCCAGCAAAAAAATTTGGAAGTTCTTCTTAAGGCACAACTTTAAAAGCACTTCCAAAAATGTCCTCCCAAAGATGTTCTTTATTTTAACTGCACAGGAAGTTCATTTGAGTCAATTTTTATAACTCGCTTTTTTCACAATTTTAATGGGAAATTTAAAATTATATTATTTCAAATGGATTAAAAACAGATTAAAAATTAACAAAATAGTGAAAATTGTTTAAATTTTGCCCAAAAAAAATGCTAAATCTTTTCTAGAAAAATTGCGAATTTTTGAAAATATTTGATGTCAAACGTTCCAGACAAGCGTTATAATGAATTAAAAATCATAAAAAAATTTTAAAATTATTTATTCGTCAAAATATCATAAAATTTCTTTATTCAAATCCAAATCACTTGATTCGCATCACACCTTAAGAAGTGATACAAATTCAGTGCAACGGCTGTTGAAATGGTGGACATCCATCCTATGACAAGCCCATGTTAAAATCATCGCTTCTGCGCCAATTTTGCACCAGTTCCGGATCCAAAAAGAACATTTTCACTAATTTTTTGGCTACGCTTTTTTTGCTGGGAAAATTTGGCAAAATTTTCTGTAGTAATAAAATTTTGCAAAATTGTCTATAGAATAAAATTTTGACAAAATTTTCTATGGAAATAAAATTTTGACAAAATTGTTGATGGAAATAAAATTTTGACAAAATTTTCTATAGGAATAAAAATTTGACACAAATATAGAAATAAAATTTTTAGAAAATTTTCTATAGAAATAAAAATTTGACACAAATATCTATAGAAATAAAATTTTTAGAAAATTTTTTAGAGAAATAAAATTTTCTATAGATATAAAATTTTCAGAAAATTTTCTGCAGATATAAAATTTTCAGAAAACTTTCTATAAAAATAAAATTTTGCAAAATTTTCTATAGAATAAAATTTTGACAACATTTTCTATAGAAATAAAATTTTGTCAAAATTTCCTATAGGTATAAGTATTAGATAAAAATATCTATAGGAATAGAATTTTTAGAAAATTCTCTATATATATACAGTTTTCAGAAAATTTTCTGCAGATATAAAATTTTCAGACAATTTTCTGCAGATATAAAATTTTCAGAAAATTTTCCATAGAAATAAAATTTTCAGAAAATTTTCCATAGAAATAAAATTTTGACAAAATTTTCTATAGAAATAACATTTTCACAAAATTTTCCATACAAATAAAATTTTGAGAAAATTTTCTATAAAAATAAAATTTTGACAGAACTTTCTATAGAAATAAAATTTTGACAAAATTTTATATAGAAATAAAGTATTTACAAAATGCTCCATAGAAATAAATTTTTTAAAAAATTTTCTGTACAAATAACATTTGAACAAAAATTTCAAAAAAAAAAAAAAAAAAAAATTCACAAAATTTTCTATAGAAATAAAATTTGACAAAATTTTCTATAGAAGTAAAATTTTAACAAAAATTTTTATAGAAATATAATTTTGACAAAATTTTCCACAGAAATAAAATAAAATTTTGACAACATTTTCTATAAAAATAAAATTTTGACAAAGTTTTCTATAGAAATAAAATTCTGACAAAATTTTCTATAAAACTAAAATGTTGACAAAATTTTCTATAAAACTAAAATGTTGACAAAATTTTCTATAGAAATAATATTTTCAGAAAATTTTCTATAGAAATAAAAATTTCAAGAAATTTTCAATAGGAATAAAAATTTCAAGAAATTTTCAATAGGAATAAAATGTTGACAAAATTTTCTATAGAAATAAAATTTTCAGAAATTTTTCTATGGAAATTCAATTTGCAGAAAATTTTTTATAGAAATATAATTTTGACAAAATTTTCCATAGAAATAAAATAAATTTTTGACAAAATTTTCTATAGAAATAAAATTTTGACAAAATTTTCTATAGAAATAAAATTTTGCAAAATTTTCTATAGAAATAAAATTTGACAAAAATTCCTATAAAAATAACGTTTTCACAAAATTTTCCAAACAAATAAAATTTTGAGAAAATTTTCCATAAAAATATAATGTTGACTGAATTTTCTATCGAAATAATATTTTGACAAAGTTTTCTATAGAAATAAACTGTTGACAAAATTTCCTATAGAAATAAAATTTTGACAAAATTTTCTATAGAAATAAAATTTTCTACAGAAATATAATTTTGACTAAATTTTGACTAAATAAAATTTTGACAAAATTTTGCATAGAAATAAATAAAATTTTTAGAAAATTTTCTATAGAAATAAAAATTTGACACAAATATCTATAGAAATAAAATTTTTAGAAAATTTTCTATAGAAATAAAATTTTCTATAGATATAAAATTTTCAGATAATTTTCTGCATATACAAAATTTTCAGAAAACTTTCTATAGAAATAAAATTTTGCAAAATTTTCTATAGAATAAAATTTTGACAACATTTTCTATAGAAATAAAATTTTGTCAAAATTTCCTATAGGTATAAATATTTGATAAAAATATCTATAGGAATATAATTTTTAGAAAATTCTCTATATATATACAGTTTTCAGAAAATTTTCTGCAGATATAAAATTTTCAGACAATTTTCTGCAGATATAAAATTTTCAGAAAATTTTCCATAGAAATAAAATTTTCAGAAAATTTTCCATAGAAATAAAATTTTGACAAAATTTTCTATAGAAATAACATTTTCACAAAATTTTCCATACAAATAAAATTTTGAGAAAATTTTCTATAAAAATAAAATTTTGACAGAACTTTCTATAGAAATAAAATTTTGACAAAATTTTATATAAAAATAAAATATTTACAAAATGTTCCATAGAAATGAAATTTTTAAAAAATTTTCTGTACAAATAACATTTGAACAAAAATTTCAACAAAAAAAATTCACAAAATTTTCTATAGAAATAAAATTTGACAACATTTTCTATAAAAATAAAATTTTGACAAAGTTTTCTATAGAAATAAAATTCTGACAAAATTTTCTATAGAAATAATATTTTCAGAAAATTTTCTATAGAAATAAAATTTTCAAGAAATTTTCAATAGGAATAAAATGTTGACAAAATTTTCTATAGAAATAAAATTTTCAGAAATTTTTCTATGGAAATACAATTTTCAGAAATTTTTCTATAGAAATATAATTTTGACAAAAATTTCCATAGAAATAAAATAAATTTTTGACAAAATTTTCTATAGAAATAAAATTTTGACAAAATTTTCTATAGAAATAAAATTTTGCAAAATTTTCTATAGAAATAAAATTTGACAAAAATTCCTATAGAAATAACGTTTTCACAAAATTTTCCAAACAAATAAAATTTTGAGAAAATTTTCCATAAAAATAAAATTTTGACTGAATTTTCTATAGAAATAAAATTTTGACAAAGTTTTCTATAGAAATAAAATTTTGACAAAATTTTCTATAGAAATATAATTTTGACTAAATTTTGACTAAATAAAATTTTGACAAAATTTTGCATAGAAATAAAATTTTGACAAAATTTTGCATAGAAATAAAATTTTGATTAGATTTTCCATAGAACTAAAATTTTGACAACATTTTTTGTAGAAATAAAATTTTCAGAAAATTTTCTATAGAAAAAAAATTTTGACAATATTTTTTATAGAAATAAAATTTTGACTTAATTCTCTATACAAAAAAAAATGACAAAATTTTCTATAGAAATAAAACTTTCAGAAAATGTCGAAAATTTGCCATAGAAATAAAATTTTGACAAAATTTTCTATAGAAATAAAATTTTGACAAAATTTTCTATAGAAATAAAATTTTCAGAAAATTTTCTCTAGAAATATAATTTTGACAAAATTTTCCATAGAAATAAAATTTTGACAAAATTTTCTATAGATATAAAATTTTCACAAAATTTTCCATACAAATAAAATTGTGAAAAAATTTTCTGTAGAAATAACATTTGAACAAAAATTTCTACAAAAACAAATAAAATAAACAAAAATTTCTATAGAAATAAAATTTAGACAAAATTTTCCATAGAAATAATATTTTGACAAAATTTTCTATAGAAATAAAAGTTTGACAAACTTTTCTATAGGAATAAATTTTTGACAAACTTTTCTATAGGAAAAAATTTTTGACAACATTTTCTATAGAAATAAAATTTTGACTAAATTTTCTATTGAAATAAAATTTTGACTAAATTTTCTATAGAAATAAAATTTTGACAAAATGTTCTATAGAAATAAAATTTTCAATAGAAATAAAATTTAGAAAAAAATTTCTATGGGAACAAAATTTGTACAAAATTTGCTGTATGTTAGTAAAAAAATGTTAACAAAATTTTCTCTAGAAAATTTTTCTCAATTTTTTTTAGGCTCGATAGGCAACCGTGCTTTAAACCATATATAAAATACCTTGTCTTCCTTCTTTGCTATTTCGCATCACTGCACAAATACTAAATTAATTGAATTGCGAAATAAATTGAATTTTTATTTATTTAAGGTAGAACATTGAACAGTGTAAGTTCCTTTCCGATAGAGACCTCATGCTCGAAGGGTGGGGGATGGGGGTCTTTAGCAGAAAATATGGTGACATCAGTAGTCTTTATTGCATGATTGCAATATAGAAGACAGGTATGGTAACAACACCGCATCTCAACGTAAATAAATCCTATTATTATCTTGAAACGGATATACCCAAAGAGGATGTTTGCATGGCTATATGCTTTTACTGGATGTATGAGTGCGTGTGAAGATTGAGCCGGATATTCTTTTGTGTGTGTGTCTGTAAACGATATGGCAACAATTGATGCTGTTCTTGACATGGCAACAATTGAGACTCTTCCTATTATGTCTTCATAAAACTGTTGCTTTCTGACATCCTTTATATTCATTCATTTCCGTTTGTGTTTATGTATGTAAGTGTGCAACAGATACATCAGCGTTTGTTGTTACTCTAGCCATTTCGTTGATGTGTGAAATGAATTTGATGAATAGGACTTTTTTGGATTGTCTCTAATATTTATTGTCTTCCGTTTCGCAATTCATTTTCTACTTAAAGTAAATATCGATAAAGTTCATATTTCCGTGGATGGTTCGTTAAGTACCTAGTCTTAGTGCTTCCCAGCAAAAAAGAGCTTCCAAAAAAGGAGTTAGGATCCCCAATTTATGGTACTGAAGTAATGAAAACTTGATACAAGTTTGTAATAAATTTTATGATGTAGTCTGGATCGTCGATCGACTCAGAATTTAAGTGCGATCAAGACTATATAAACTTTAGGTGTTCTCAGATCAATATCTCTCTGGTTCACAAACAAAATGACAAATCTAGTATACCATCCCCCATCCTATGATGATGGCTATAAAAACAAAACACACGCATAACCAAGGTGAAAAGATCCAAATTCAAAAGTCTACATGGAAGGCTATATCATCTATAAATCAAAAGGCTATTCGAAAAAATGGCAAGAAAAACTAGTGAATGTCAAAAAATTGCCATATTAAAATTTGTCATTCAATTCTTTGACTATAGCCTCAGTCGCCATAGATGGTGTTGGTCAAGTAGTGGTGAAAGCAAGATGTACGCTTGCATGAATGGTGAAATGGATGGTCATGGAAAACATTGCCGTCGTGATCATCATCATCATAAAAATCACATTTGCAAGTCTTTTCATAGTTTAATTATAAGATTTTGCTCATTCAAAAGCAAATACGCTTCTCACAATAATAAAATTAATGATGATTATAGAATTTGTTGATGTGGATGCGTTGTCGGCAAATTTCACAAAAGCCAATCGGAGATAAAACACTCAAGAAAAGGTGTTAGTAGAAATTTTCCAAATATTTTTTTTGTTGAATTTTGTATAGAAATTAAATTTTCAAAATATTTTTTTTTTTTAAAGAAAAACAAAAGGTATCAGCTCACGGTAGCCACAGTTGGTAGAATTGTTTTAGATAAAGGGTGATACGGTCAAAATTTGGTCAATATAAACTTGACGTATTTCTTTCAATTTTGCATTTAAAAAACCTGAACACCCCTCATTTTGAAGGTGTGTGTGTGTAGAATGCTGCCCCTATTTTGATTTTGGAATTCACTCTTCAGTTGTCAAAATGCCGTCCAAGCAAGAAGAGCAGCGTATCAAAATTTTGCTCGCGCATCGCGAAAATCCGAGCTACTCGCACGCAAAAATCGCTAAAAGTTGCCAAATCAACCGTTACAAATGTAATTAAAGTGTTTGGGGAACGTTTGTCGACAGCCAGGAAGTCTGGATCGGGCGGAAATCGAAAACCGGAAGCCGCTGAGACGACAAAGAGAGTTGCCGGTAGTTTCAAGCGAAACCCTAACCTCTCTCTCCGAGATGAGGCAAACAAATCGTCTACAACCGTGCATCGAGCCAAAAAACGAGCCGGACTATCGACTTACAGGAAGGTAGTGACTCCAAATCGCGATGATAAACAAAATACGATGGCCAAAGCGCGATCCCGGAGGCTGTACACGACGATGCTGACGAAGCTTGACTGCGTGGTAATGGACGGCGAAACCGGGACAGGAGTTTTATACGGCAAAAGGAAGGGAAAGGTAGCAGATATTTTCAAGCACATAAAACTGTCAAAGTTCGCAAAGAAATATCTGGTTTGGCAAGCCATCTGTACCTGTGGCTTGAAAAGCAGCATTTTCATAGCTTCCGGGACTGTCAACCAAGAAATTTACGTGAAAGAGTGTTTGAATAAACGTCTGCTGCCTTTCCTGAAGAAACACGGTTGTTCCGTACTGTTTTGGCCGGATTTGGCATCTTGCCATTACGGTAAAAAGGCCATGGAGTGGTACGCCGCCAACAACGTGCAGTTGGTTCCCAAGGACAAGAACCCTCCCAACACGCCAGAGCTCCGCCCAATTGAGAAATACTGGGCTATTGTCAAGCGGAACCTAAAGAAGACCAAAAAAACTGCTAAGGACGAGCAGCAGTTCAAGGCAAACTGGCTTTCTGCGGCGAAGAAGGTGGACAAGGTGGTTGTACAAAATCTGATGGCAGGTGTCACGCGTGAGGCCCGGCAATTCGGATTTGGAAAAGCCTAACTGAATATTTTTCCTGAATTTTATACTAATTGAACTTGAAAAAGAAATTTAATTTGATTTTTTAAATAAACGATTTCACCGATTTTCACGCGTTTTCCCTTGACCAAATTTTGACCGTATCACCCTTTAGGTAGAGTTTTTAATCTTTTGGTAGATTTTACAAAATATTCATCTTTCTTTTCTGATAGAAATATAATTTTGACAAAATTTTCTATAGACATAAAATTTTTACAAAGATTTCTATAGAAACCAATATTTCACAAAATTTTCTATAGAAATAAAATTTTGAAAAATTTTCTATAGGAATACAAATTTGACAAAAATTTCTATATAATAAAAAGTTTTGACATAATTTTCTATAGAAATAAAATTATGACAATAATTTTTATAGAAATAAAATTTTTCATATAATTTTATATAGAAATAAAATTGTGCCAAATTTTTCTACACAAATAAAATTTTGAAAAAATTTTCTATAGAAATAAAATTTTGGCAAAATTATCTATAGAAATAAAATTTTGACAAAATTTTTCTATAGAAATAAAATTTCGACAAAATTTTCTATAGAAATAAAATTATGCAAAATTTTCCTATAGAAATAAGATTTTGACACAATATAACAAAAAATTTTTGACAAAATTTGTAATAGAAATAAAATTGTAACAAAATTTTGAGAAATTAAATTTTGACACCATTTTCTTTAGAAATAAAATTTTGACAAAATTTTCTATTTAAACATTTTTCTATAGAAATAAAATGTGAATAAAATTTTCTACAGAAATAAAATTTTGACAAATTTTTCTATAGAAAAAAAATTGAAAAAAAATCTATAGAATAAAAAGTTTTGATAAAATTTTCTATAGAAATAAAATTTCGACAAAATTTTCTATAGAAATAAAATTATGCAAAATTTTCCTATAGAAATAAGATTTTGACACAATATAACAAAAAATTTTTGACAAAATTTGTAACAGAAATAAAATTGTAACAAAATTTTGAGAAATTAAATTTTGACAACATTTTCTTTAGAAATAAAATTTTGACAAAATTTTCTATTTAAAAATGTTTCTATAGAAATAAAATGTGAATAAAATTTTCTACAGAAACAAAATTTTCACAAATTTTTCTATAGAAAAAAAAAATTGAAAAAAAATTTATAGAATAAAAAGTTTTGAAAAAACTTTCTATAGAAATAAAATTTCGACAAAAATTTTTATAGAAATAAAATTATGCAAAATTTTCCTATAGAAATAAAATTTTGACACAATATAACAATAAATTTTTGACAAAATTTGTAACAGAAATAAAATTGTAACAAAATTTTGTGAAATTAAATTTATTTACAAATTTTTCTACAGAAATAAAATGTGAATAACATTTTCTACAGAAATAAAATTTTGGCAAATTTTTCTGTAGAAAAAAAATTGAAAAAAAATCTATAGAACAAAAAGTTTTGATAAAATTTTCTATAGAAATAAAATTTAGCCAAAATTTTCTATAGAAATAAAATTTTGACAAATTTTTCTATAGAAAAAATAAATAAAAAGTTTTGACATAATTTTCTAAAGAAATAAAATTATGACAATAATTTTTATAGAAATAAAATTTTTCATAAAATTTTCTATAGAAATAAAATGTTGTCAAAATTTTCTATGGAAATAAAATTTTGACAAAATTTTCTATGGAAATAAAATTTTGACAAAATTTTCTATAGAAATAAAATTTCGACAAAATTTTCTATAGAAATAAAATTTTGACAAAATTTTCTATAGAAATAAAATTTCGTCAACATTTTTTATAGAAATAAAAATTTTATAGAAATAAAATAATAAAATTTTCTTCAGAAATAAAATTTTGACAAATTTTTCTATAGAAAAAAAAATTGAAAAAAATATATAGAATAAAAAGTTTTGACAAAATTTTCTATAGAAATAAAATTTCAACAAAAAATTCTAAAGAAATCAAATTGTGCAAAATTTTCCTATAGAAATAAAATTTTGACAAAATTTTTTATTTACAAATTTTTCTATAGAAATAAAATGTGAATAAAATTTTCTACAGAAATAAAATTTTGACAAATTTTTCTATAGAAAAAAATTGAAAAAAGATCTATAGAATAAAAAGGTTTGATAAAATTTTCTATAGAAATAAAATTTTTATAAAATTTTATATAGAAATAAAATTTTGCCAAAATTTTCTATAGAAATAAAATTTTTGACAAATTTTTCTATAGAAAAAAATTGTCTATAAAAATAAAATTTAAAAAAAAATATCTATAGAATTAAAATTTTGACAATATTTTGAGAAGTGAAATTTTGCCAACATTTTCTTTAGAAATAAAAATTTTTTATGGCAATAACATTTTTACAAAGATTTCTATAGAAATAAACATTTTACAATATTTTCTATAGAAAGAAAATTTTGACAAATTTTTCTATAAGCTACACTTATAGTTTAGTCAATGCATGGCTTTAAGCTGAGATCAAAAACAACAATAACGATTGAAGAGAAGCCAACAATAACAAACAAAACGAATGAAGATAGAGGAAGCACGCTCAAAAACAAACCCAGTCAACTATATTCAAATCGATGATTTGAGTTTGACAAAGGAAAAGAGATATGCTTGCAAATTTGTTTAGGTAGTAGCCGACTATCAAACCCTTTTTCGGAAGGTTCAAGTTTAATTCACTTTGGGTTGGGTGAATTACCCGAATTTATTCTGATAATTGGTTGACAGTTTTTCCGCAAGTAGAGGATGCTGATGAGGAATGTGGTAATTCCGAAACAGTTGTACATCCAACCATCTTGCAGTCTATAGGGCTTTGCCCAAATAAATTTGACAAGCATACTTTTCCTCTTTTGGTTAAGCTACGCTTGTAGTTTAGTCAATGCATGGCTTTAAGCTGAGATCAAAAACAACAATAAAGAAAACAATTTGGAAAAAAATTTTTGTACAAATAAAATTTTGGAAAAATTTTCTATAGAGATAAAATTTTGACAAAAATTTCTATAGAAATAAAATTTCAACAAAATTTTCTATCGTAATAAAATTATGACAATACTTTCTATAGAAATAAAATTTTCATAAAATTTTCTATAGAAATAAAATTTTGCCAAACTTTTCTATAAAAATAAAATTTCAATAAAATTTTCTATAGAAATAAAATTTTGACACAATATTTTGACAATATATTGGCACAATATAACAATAAATTTTTGACAAAATTTGTGACAGAAATAAAATTATAACAAAATTTTGAGAAATTAAATTTTGACATTTTTTTTAAATAAAATTTTGACAAAATTTTCTATTTACAAATTTTTCTGTAGAAAAAAAATGTGAAAAAATTTTCTTCAGAAATAAAATTTTGCCAAAATTTTCTACCGAAATAAAATTATGACAATATTTTCTATAGAAATAAAATTTTCATAAAATTTTCTATAGAAATAAAATTTTGCCAAAATTTTCTATAGAAATAAAATTTTGCCAAAATTTTCTATAGAAATAAAATTTTGACAAAATTTTTTATAGAAATAAAATTTTGACAAAATTTTCTATAGAAATAAAAGTTTGAAAAACTTTTACATAGAAGTAAAATTTTATAGAAATAAAATTTTGCCAAAATTTTCTATAGAAATAAAATTTTAACAAAATTTTCTATGCAAATAAAATTTTGAAAAAATTTTCTATAGAAATAAAATTTTGATAAAATTTTCTATAGAAATACAATTTTAACAAAATTTTTCTATAGAAGTAAAATTTTGAAAAATGTTTCTATAGAAATAAAATTTTGACACAATATAACAATAAATTTTTGACAAAATTTTTAACTGAAATAAAATTGTAACAAAAGTCAAAATTTTGTTACAAAAGTCAAAATTTTGTTACAATTTTATTTCAGTTAAAAATTTTGTCAAAAATTTATTGTTATATTGTGTCAAAATTTTATTTCTATAGAAACATTTTTCAAAATTTTACTTCTATAGAAAAATTTTGTTAAAATTGTATTTCTATAGAAAATTTTATCAAAATTTTATTTCTATAGAAAATTTTTTCAAAATTTTATTTGCATAGAAAATTTTGTTAAAATTTTATTTCTATAGAAAATTTTGGCAAAATTTTATTTCTATAAAATTTTGTCAAAATTTTACTTCTATGTAAAAGTTTTTCGAACTTTTATTTCTATAGAAAATTTTGTCAAAATTTTATTTCTATAGAAAATTTTGTCAAAATTTTATTTCTATAAAAAATTTTGTCAAAATTTTATTTCTATAGAAAATTTTGGCAAAATTTTATTTCTATAGAAAATTTTATGAAAATTTTATTTCTATAGAAAATATTGTGATAATTTTATTTCGATAGAAAATTTTGGCAACATTTTATTTCTGAAGAAAATTTTTTCACATTTTTTTTCTACAGAAAAATTTGTAAATAGAAAATTTTGTCAAAATTTTATTTAAAAAAAAAATTTGTCAAAATTTAATTTCTCAAAATTTTGTTATAATTTTATTTCTGTTACAAATTTTGTCAAAAATTTATTGTTATATTGTGCCAATATATTGTCAAAATATTGTGTCAAAATTTTATTTCTATAGAAAATTTTATGAAAATTTTATTTCTATAGAAAGTATTGTCAAATTTTATTACGATAGAAAATTTTGTTGAAATTTTATTTCTATAGAAATGTTTGTCAAAATTTTATCTCTATAGAAAATATTTCCAAAATTTTATTTGTAAAATATTATAAAATTTTCACAACATTTTCTTTAGAAATAAAATTTTGACAAATTTTTCTATTTACAAGTAAAGTGTGAATAAAATTTTCTACAGAAATAAAATTTTAACAAAATTTTCTATCGAAATAAAATTATGACAATATTTTCTATAGAAATAAAATTTTCATATAATTTTCTATTGCAATAAAATTTTGCCAAAATTTTCTATAGAAATGAAATTTTGACAAATTTTCTATAGAAAAAAAATTGAAAAACATTTTCTATAGGAAAAAAAAATTGACAAAATTTTAAAGAAATAAAATTTTGACACAATTTTCTATAGCAATAAAATGTTGACAAAATTTGGTATAGAAATAAAATTTTCACAAAATTTTATAGAAATGAAATTAGGACAAAATTTTCTTTGGAAATAAAAGTTTGACAGAATGTTCTATAGAAATAAAATTTTGACAAAATTTTCTATAGAAATAAAATTTTGAAAAAGGTTTCTATAGAAATAAAATTTTGACACAATATAACAATAAATTTTTGACAAAATTTTTAACTGAAATAAAATTGTAACAAAATTTTGACAAATAAAATTTTCACAACATTTTCTTTAGAAATAAAATTTTGACAAAATTTTCTATTTACAAATACAAAGTGTGAATAAAATTTTCTACAGAAATAAAATTTTAAAAAATTGTCTATAAAAATAAAATTAAAAAAAAAATGACTATAGAATTAAAATTTTGACAATATTATGAGAAATGAAATTTTGGCAACATTTTCTTTAGAAATAAAATTTTTTTATGGAAATAAAATTTTTACAAAGATTTCTATAGAAATAAAAATTTTACAATATTTTCTATAGAAATAAAATTTTGACAAATTTTTCTATAAGCTACACTTGTAGTTTAGTCAATGCATGGCTTTAAGCTGAGATCAAAAACAACAATAACGATTGAAGAGAAGCCATCAATAACAAACAAAACGAATGAAGATAGAGAAAGCACGCTCAAAAACAAACCCAGTCAACTATATTCAAATCGATGATTTGAGTTTGACAAAGGAAAAGAGATATGCTTGCAAATGTTCGACAGTTATAAAATTTTGACAGAATTTTCTATAGCAATAACATTTTGACGGACTTTTCTATAGCAATAAAATTTTGACAACAGAAATAAAAATGTTTTTTTCTTGAGTGCATATCTGGCAGGCGTTCAATGCATACAATACGTAAATAGGTAAAATATTTTGTTATAGCCTGTGATCATTTGGCCTCTTCATGTGGGGGTGGATGTCATTTAAATTTAATGATTTTAAAAATTTAATTACAAACACATTTTTATTCGCAAAGCAGTTGCGCCAACAAAAAGACAAAAAAAAAAACTAACAAAAAAATGATCGATTTCACAATAATTGCGGAATCAAATAAAGACGTCCATAACGATGAAATGACCAGATGTACATAGTCGTTCGGTAATGTCACACACACACTCATACACATGAACTGAGTGTATTGTTCTCTGTGTGAGATTACTTCAAATGTGAATAATAATGCATTATGAATGGATTTTGTTACAGGAAATACGAATCCATATCAAAGAAAGAAACCGACAAGAAAACTAGCATGGAAAAAAATTTTAAATATATATTAGGGTGGAGAATGAAATTAATGGATTAGATTTGTTTAATTCGAAATAAATACTTGGTCATGTGCACAAAAAATTTAAATAAACTTTAAATCTACTATTAAGCTTAAATTCTATTGATAAAATTTAACTAAATTGTTTTGCATATTGACTATCGTGAACATGGTTGCTAAAGTTGGTAGAATTCTACCAAAAATTTTAGATTGTGTACTGTTTGGTAGATTGTTAGAATTCTTGATGTTTTGCTAGATTACGCAAAACATTCCTTTCCAACAATTTTCTACAGAAATAAAATTTTCAGAAAATTTCTATAGAAAAAATAAATTTTCAGAAAATTTTTATAGAAATAAAATTGTTAGAACATTTTCTATAGAAATAATATTTCAGAAAATTTTTTATAGAACTAAAATTTTCAGAAAATTTTCTATAGAAATACAATTTTCAGAAAATTTTCTATAGAAATAAAATTTTAACAAAATTTTCTATAGAAATAAAATTTTGTAAAAAATTTCTAAAGAAATAAAATTTTGACAAAATTTCCTATATAAAAAATCGACAAAATTTTTTATATACATAAAATTTTGACAAAATTTTCTATAGAAATAAATGTTTACCAAAATTTTCTATAGAAATAAAATATTGACAAAATTTTCCATAGAAATAAAATTTTGACAAAATTTTCTTTAGAAGTGAAATTTTAACAAAATTTTCTTTAGAAGTTAAATTTTAACAAAATTTTCTATAGAAATAAAATTTTCAGAAAATTTCCTATAGAAATAAAATTTTCAAAAATTTCCTATAGAAATAAAATTTTCAGAAAATTTTCTATAGAAATAAAATTTTCAAAAATTTCCTATAGAAATAAAATTTTCAGAAAATTTTCTATAGAACTAAAATTTTCTTTAGAAATAAACGTTTCAGAAAAATTTCTATAGAAATAATATTTTCAGAACATTTTCTATAGAACTAAAATTTTTAGAAATTTTTCTATAGAAATAAAATTTTACAAACACTTTCTACAGAAATAAAATTTTGCCAAAATTTTCTATAGAAATAAAATTTTACAAAAAATTTCTTTCTTTCCAAACATTTTCTATAGAAATAAAATTTAGCAACAACTTTTCTTTAGAAATATAATTTGGACAAACTTTTCTATAGAAATAATTTTTTGGTAGATTATTTTTGGCACGTGTGACAACCTCGGTCGTGAGGCCAATTATGTAATAAAGTAATAATTAAAAAAATTCTTTGACTAAGGTCAACGTGGCTTTAATAATTCTGAAAAATTCTTCAAAATGAATGAAATGTTCTTAAATTTTGGCCTTTTTATACCCTCCATCATAGGATGGGGGTATATTAACTTTGTCATTCCGTTTGTAACACATCGAAATATTGCTCTAAGACCCCATAAAGTATATATATTCTGGGTCGTGGTGAAATTCTGAGTCGATCTAAGCATGTCCGTCCGTCCGTCCGTCCGTCCGTCCGTCCGTCTGTTGAAATCACGGTACCTTCCGAACGAAACGAGCTATCGACTTGAAACTTGGCACAAGTAGTAGTTATTGATGTAGGTCGGATGGTATTACAAATGGGCCATATCGGTCCATTTTTACGTATAGCCCCCACATAAACGGACCCTCAAATTTGGCTTGCGGAGCCTCTAAGAGAAGCATATTTCATCCGATCCAGCTGAAATGTGGTACATGATGTTGGTATATAGTCTCTAATAACTACGCAAAAATTGGTCCACATGGGGCCATAATTATATATAGCCCCCATATAAAACGATCTCCAGATTTGGCTTGCGGAGCCCCTAATAGAAGCAAATTTCATCCGATCCGGTTGAAATTTGGAACATGGTGTTAGTATAGGGTCTCTAACAACCGTGCCAGAATTGGTCCAGATTGGTCCATAATTATATATAGCCCCCATATAAACCGTTCTCCAGATTTGACCTCCGGAGCCTCTAAGAGAAGCAAATTTCATCCGATCCAGCTGAAATTTGGTACATAATGTTGGTATATAGTCTCTAATAACTACGCAAAAATTGGTCCACATGGGGCCATAATTATATATAGCCACCTTATAAACCGATCCCCAGATTTGGCTTGCGGAGGCTCAAAGAGAAACAAATTTCATCCGATCCGGCTGAAATTTGGTACATGATGTTGGTATATCGTCTATAACAACCATGTTCACATTGGTCCACATCGGACCATAATTATATATAGCCACCATATAAACCGATCCCCAGATTTGGCTTGCGGAGCCTCTAAGAGAAACAAATTTCAACCGATCCGGCTGAAATTTGGTGCATGGTGTTGATATATGGTCTCTAACAACCATGCAAAAATTGGTCCACATCGGTTCATAATTATATATAGCCCCCATATAAAACGATCTCCAGATTTGGCTTGCGGAGCCCCTAATAGAAGCAAATTTCATCCGATCCGGTTGAAATTTGGAACATGGTGTTAGTATAGGGTCTCTAACAACCGTGCCAGAATTGGTCCAGATTGGTCCATAATTATATATAGCCCCCATATAAACCGTTCTCCAGATTTGACCTCCGGAGCCTCTTGGAGGAGCAAAATTCATCCAATCCGGTTCAAATGTGGAACGCAAAAATTGGTCCACATAGGTTCGTAATTATATGTTGACCCATAAAACCGTTCCCCAGATTTGACCTCCAGAGCCTCTTGGAGGAGCAAAATTCATCCGATCCGGTTCAAATTGTGCACGTGGTATTAATATATGACCGCTAACAACCGTACCAAAATTGGTCCATATCACATAAAAATTAGTCCATATCGGTTCATAATCATGGTTGCCACTCGAGCCAGAAATAATATACCAACATTTTATTTCTATAGAAAATTTTGTCAAAATTTTATTTCTATAGAAAATTTTGTTAAAATTTTATTTCTATAGAAAATTTTGTCAAAGTGAATTATATACGTAATCGGCCTTTATACCCTGCGCCACACTGTGAACAGGGTATTATAAGTTAGTGCATATGTTTGTAACACCCAGAAGGAGACGAGATAGACACATGGTGTCTTTGGCAATAATGCTCAGGGTGGGTCCCTGAGTCGATATAACCATGTCCGTCCGTCCGTCCGTCCGTCCGTCCGTCTGTCTGTGAACACATTTTTGTGATCAAAGTCTAGGTCGCAATTTAAGTCCAATCGCCTTCAAATTTGGCACAAGTTCCTGTTTTGGGTCAGAATAGAACCGTATTGATTTTGGAAGAAATCGGTTCAGATTTAGATATAGCTCCCATATATATCTTTCGCCCGATATGCACTAATATGGACTCAGCAGCCAGAGTTTTATAACGACATTTTGTACAAACATAACACTTAGTCGTATAGTCAAGTGTGCAAAATTTGATTGAAATCGGTTCAGATTTAGATATAGCTCCCATATATATCTTTCGCCCGATATGGACTTATATGGTCCCAGAAGCCAGATTTTTGGCCGAATTTGTTTGAAATTTGGTTGAAATTTTGCACAGGGAGTAGATTTAGCATTGTAGCTATGCGTGCCAAATTTTATTGAAATCGGTTCAGATTTATATATAGCTCCCATATATAGCTTTCGCCCGATTTACACTCATATGACCACAGAGGCCAATTTTTTACTCCGATTTAGTTGAAATTTTGCACAGGGAGTAGAATTACCATTGTAGCTATGCGTGTCCAATTTGGTTGAAATCGGTTCAGATTTAGATATAGCTCCCATATATATGTTTTTCTGATTTCGACAAAAATGGTCAAAATACCAACATTTTCCTTGTAAAATCGCCACTGCTTAGTCGAAAAGATGTAAAAATGGCTCTAATTTTCCTAAACTCGTAATACATATAAAGGGTGATTCTTTTGATGTTAGGATTTTCATGCATTAGTATTTGACAGATCACGTGGGATTTCAGACATGGTGTCAAAGAGAAAGATGCTCAGTATGCTTTGACATTTCATCATGAATAGACTTACTAACGAGCCACAACGTCGAATTTTCAGTGAATGGGCCCTAGAAAAGTTGGCAGAAAATCCGCTTTTTTATCGACAAATTTTGTTCAGCGATGAGGCTCATTTCTGGTTGAATGGCTACGTAAATAAGCAAAATTGCCGCATTTGGAGTGAAGAGCAACCAGAAGCCGTTCAAGAACTGCCCATGCATCCCGAAAAATGCACTGTTTGGTGTGGTTTGTACGCTGGTGGAATCATTGGACCGTATTTTTTCAAAGATGCTGTTGGACGCAACGTTACGGTGAATGGCGATCGCTATCGTTCGATGCTAACAAACTTTTTGTTGCCAAAAATGGAAGAACTGAACTTGGTTGACATGTGGTTTCAACAAGATGGCGCTACATGCCACACAGCTCGCGATTCTATGGCCATTTTGAGGGAAAACTTCGGAGAACAATTCATCTCAAGAAATGGACCGGTAAGTTGGCCACCAAGATCATGCGATTTGACGCCTTTAGACTATTTTTTGTGGGGCTACGTCAAGTCTAAAGTCTACAGAAATAAGCCAGCAACTATTCCAGCTTTGGAAGACAACATTTCCGAAGAAATTCGGGCTATTGCGGCCGAAATGCTCGAAAAAGTTGCCCAAAATTGGACTTTCCGAATGGACCACATAAGACGCAGCCGCGGTCAACATTTAAATGAAATTATCTTCAAAAAGTCAATGTCATGGACCAATCTAACGTTTCAAATAAAGAACCGATGAGATTTTGCAAATTTTATGCGTTTTTTTTTTAAAAAAAGTTATCAAGCTCTTAACAAATCACCCTTTATATCGAGCTATAAATCATAAATAAACTTTTGCGAAGATTCCTTAAAATTGCTTCAGATTTAAATGTTTCCCATATTTTTCTTTACTAACATTGTGTTCCACCCTAGTGCATTAGCCGACATAAATTTTGAGTCTATAGATTTTGTGGAAGTCTATCAAATTCTGTCCAGACCGAGTGATATTTCAATGTATGTATTTGGGACACACCTTTATATATAGCACCCAACACATTTGACGGATGTGATATGGTATCGAAAATTTATATCTATAAAGTGGTGCAGGGTATAATATAGTCGGCCCCGCCCGACTTTAGACTTTCCTTACTTGTTTCTATTAGTGTACTCCAATTCTCCGTTTCTTTGGCTCGAAATCAATACTAAAATCAAGAAAAATGTGAAAACAAAATCTTTGGAACCGGGCACGATTATTTACACTGTTTTTCAGTGTTTGTACCCTGGATAAGCATTTCAATTTTGGTTGAAAGTGGTTCAGATTTTTTTTTTCATTTGTATACCCTAAACCACATAGCGGTCAGGGAATAATAAAGTTGATCTACCAAAAAATGTGTCTACCAGAAATATTGATCTAAGACACCATAAAACCTATACCGATCGACCCGGATCGCCTCCTGAGTCGATCTAGCCCTTGGTGTCCGTTCAAACCTATATCAATGATACCCCACAAATGCTTATTCTACACACAGAGAAGAGGTTGGTTGGAAATCGGTTGAAGTAATGAAAATTCTACATTTATAATTAAATATATATAATAATTATAATTAAATTAAAATCATACTTTGGTCTTTAATATAATGTTTCTACTATTTCAATGGATTTACGTTTATGTTAGACGACAGACAGTTGTAGGAACTGAATATCTCTACTTTGTAAACTTATGCTTGAATTCGGATGAGACGACCTGCCGTAATTAAATGTCGTAACTGTCACTTAGTTATCACCACTTACGGATGGTTTTCACAACCGAATGTCATTTGAATTATTTTACAAATGTCATTTCTATTAAAATATTAATTTCATACCTAAAGATTTCTTCGGACTTCAAATTAAAACGACAGAATTTTCAGCTACAGTAATTTTTTAATTATCTAAATATGCACGAAATTATCTGGAGAATTCGGTATGTAACAGATAGGATGAGAAATACACTTCCTCAATGGTCAGTGAGTCAAATATGCAGGGAAACCAGGTTATATTATATGTCAGAATAACATCACAAATTGAAACAGCAGCTATGTAAAATGTATCTCCATGATTCTACAAAAACAACCTTAAAAGTTGGACACACCAGGTAGATCCAGATTACATTATGTGCTCCAAACCGGATTGGGATACAACCCAATTTCTTATAAAGGGTGATTCTTTTGAGGTTAGGATTTTCATGCATTAGTATTTGACAGATCACGTGGGATTTCAGACATGGTGTCAAAGAGAAAGATGCTCAGTATGCTTTGACATTTCATCATGAATAGACTTACTAACGAGCAACGCTTGCAAATCATTGAATTTTATTACCAAAATCAGTGTTCGGTTCGAAATGTGTTTCGCGCTTTACGTCCGATTTATGGTCTACATAATCGACCAAGTGAGCAAACAATTAATGCGATTGTGACCAAGTTTCGCACTCAGTTTACTTTATTGGACATTAAACCAACCACACGAATGCGTACAGTGCGTACAGAAGAGAATATTGCGTCTGTTTCTGAGAGTGTTGCTGAAGACCGTGAAATGTCGATTCGTCGCCGTTCGCAGCAATTGGGTTTGTGTTATTCGACCACATGGAAGATTTTACGCAAAGATCTTGGTGTAAAACCGTATAAAATACAGCTCGTGCAAGAACTGAAGCCGAACGATCTGCCACAACGTCGAATTTTCAGTGAATGGGCCCTAGAAAAGTTGGCACAAAATCCGCTTTTTTATCGACAAATTTTGTTCAGCGATGAGGCTCATTTCTGGTTGAATGGCTACGTAAATAAGCAAAATTGCCGCATTTGGAGTGAAGAGCAACCAGAAGCCGTTCAAGAACTGCCCATGCATCCCGAAAAATGCACTGTTTGGTGTGGTTTGTACGCTGGTGGAATCATTGGACCGTATTTTTTCAAAGATGCTGTTGGACGCAACGTTACGGTGAATGGCGATCGCTATCGTTCGATGCTAACAAACTTTTTGTTGCCAAAAATGGAAGAACTGAACTTGGTTGACATGTGGTTTCAACAAGATGGCGCTACATGCCACACAGCTCGCGATTCTATGGCCATTTTGAGGGAAAACTTCGGAGAACAATTCATCTCAAGAAATGAACCGGTAAGTTGGCCACCAAGATCATGCGATTTGACGCCTTTAGACTATTTTTTGTGGGGCTACGTCAAGTCTAAAGTCTACAGAAATAAGCCAGCAACTATTCCAGCTTTGGAAGACAACATTTCCGAAGAAATTCGGGCTATTCCGGCCGAAATGCTCGAAAAAGTTGCCCAAAATTGGACTTTCCGAATGGACCACCTAAGACGCAGCCGCGGTCAACATTTAAATGAAATTATCTTCAAAAAGTAAATGTCATGGACCAATCTAACGTTTCAAATAAAGAACCGATGAGATTTTGCAAATTTTATGCGTTTTTTTTTTTTAAAAAGTTATCAAGCTCTTAACAAATCACCCTTTACTATATGTTTAATTTTTAAATTCCTTTGCATGATAAAACGGATGCGTTGATACATTTCAACAGGTATTTATCCCTAGCATCGCCCAGTCCATGATTTGACCATTGAATTAAAATCGGTTTCTTTTAATTTATCATCATCATTTATTTGGATCATTTGATATCAAATACATTGTATTTAGATTTATATGCACCATTATACATTTTATTAAATAAAATAAAATATTATATTTATTTGGGAAGGATTTGGTTTTTAATTTGGTCATGAGTATTATTAAGGTTGGGCAGCACAACCGAATAAAGAAGGTAGCCACAACCGATGTCGTTGGCAGACCCAACCAATACCATATGATGTATTAGTTGTGTCGACTGAATCAGTCGGGTGACACAACTGCCAGCTAATAGTTGCTACAACTGCCAATAGGAGGTTGGCAATAAATTCGATTGTCACAACCAATCTGTATTCTCTGTGTACTAATTCAATAGGGTATGATATTATTGGCCCCGTCCGACTTTCTACTTTTCTTATATATAGGACTTCAAAAAAATTTGAAGGATTTGAGATGATATGTAAATCTACAAAGTGGTGCAATCCAAACTTGTGAGAAGGATTTCTTCATTGTCAAAGTCTTTATACAAATACGAAAAAGCCAAAACATAACAACAAATTCATTAAATTCAGGTAATATAAAATGCCCGATAGCAGTAAGTTCACTTATAAAAAATTTTTATATTTATTTCTCCTTTTTTGGATAATTATTTGTTTACAATTTACATCCCATCCCCATTGTCTGGCACATGTCCATTTCCTTAATTGGACCACTTTAGATGGTTATATGATGTAGTCATGCCGTATGCCGTTTGTTTACTTGTTAGATTCTTATTTTTCCCATATAAATCAAGTAATTCAGAGTATCATCCACATTGTGCCGCAATTTTATTTCATTTCATAAATCTCTCAAAGCGCATCGTAAACTCTGTGAATTGTGTTGGGTCATATAAATTTCAAATTGTAATCTTTTGATATTGTTTTAATTAATGGCTGTGCCGTCTTGGATATAAGGCAACGAAAAAAAAAAAACGAATGAATAAATAAACATAGTAGATCGTTATTAGATTTAACACGGACAAGAAGTAGCTGTAATAGAGGGGCAGATGTGTTTTAATATAGACTACGTCCAGAGTTTTAAAAGCAAAATGGGAAACATGTAACGTCTTTGTACCAACCATGTTATGTTAATGTTCCGATTAAGTTATAGTAGTTTCTTTGTATGCGATATCTCGCCAAAAACCAGCCAAATTGGGGCAGATTTAGACGCAAAGAACTTATAGGGTTGTTCATATGATATTCAAGAAAGTAAAATGCTATAATTTGTTCATTTTTTAAAATTTTATTGTTGAAGGAAAAAAAAAAAAATAAACAACAAATTATATAATCAGTTTAGATTTGCCTCACTAAACGTGCTACAAAGTCATCACACACTGCACAAAAGTGACTCTGCGGTATGTTGGCCAATTCCCGGCAAAGCACCGTCTTGAGATGATGATGATATTTTTTAGTGCCAACTTAACTCTATAAAATGCCCCATTCGCCAAAGCCCAACTGATTGAAATCCGAAGATTTTGATGGCCATTGTGCGGTAGAAATGAAGCGAGGAACCTCTTTTTAATCCATTCGACATTCAAGCGTGATGATAGCAATGGTGGTGAGTCCTCTTGGAGTGTCCATCGCCTACGACCGAAATGTTTGGCAGTGTTGCCAGGGAAATTTTTCGGTTTAACCTACAAGGACCAAAATAGTTCCCAACTTTTCTATAGAAATAAATTTTTGACAAAATTGTCGATAGAAATAATATTTTTACAAAATTTTCTATAGAAATACAATTTTGAAGAAATTTTTATAGAAATAAAAATTTGACTAAATTTTCGATAGAAATAAAATTTTGACAAAGTTGTCGATAGAAACATTTGGACAAAATTTTCTATAGATATAAACATTTGACAAAATTTTCTATAGAAATAAAATTTTAACAATATTTTCTATAGAAATAAGATGTTAAATAAATTTTTCTATAGAAATAAAATTTTGACAAAAATAATAAGATGTTAGGTAAATTTTTCTATAAAAATTAAATTTTGACAAAATTATAGAAATACAATTTTGAAAATATTTTCTATAGAAAAAAATTTTGACAAAATTTTCTAGAGAAATAAAATTTTCTATAGAAATAAATTTTTACAAAATTGTCGATAGAAATAAAATTTTGACAAAATTTTCTATAAAAGTAAAATTTTGGCAAAATTTTCTATAGAAATAAAATTTTGACAACATTTTTTATACAAATAAAATTATGACAAAATTTTTTATACAAATAAAATTTTAACAAAATTTTTTATAGAAATAAAGTTTTGGCAAAATTTTCTATAGAAATATAATATTGGGATAATTTTCTATAGAAATAAAATTTTGACAAAATTTTCTATAGAAATAAAATTTTGACAAAATTTTCTATAGAAATAAAATTTTGACAAAATTTTCTATAGAAATAAAATTTTGACAAAATATTCTATAGAAATAAAATTTTGACAAAATTTTCTATAGAAATAAAATTTTGAAAAAATTTTCTATAGAAATAAAATTTTGAGAAAATTTTCTACAGAAATAAAATTTTGCAAAATTTTCTATAGAAATAAAATTTTGACAAAATTTTCTATAGAAATAAAATTTTGACAAAATTTTCTATAGAAATAATATTTTGACAAAATTTTATATAGAAATAAAATTTTGACCAAATATTCTATAGAAATAAAATTTTGAAAAACTTTTCTATAGAAATAAAATTTTGACAAAATTTTCTATAGAAGTAAAATTTTCTATAAAAATAAAATTTTGACAAAATTTGCTATAGAAATAACATTTTGACAATCTTTTCTATAGAAATAAAGTTTTGACAAAATTTTCTATAGAAATAAATTTTTGACAAAATTTTCTATAGAAATAAAATTTTGACAAAATTTTCTATAGAAATAATATTTTGACAAAATTTTATATAGAAATAAAATTTTGACCAAATATTCTATAGAAATAAAATTTTGAAAAACTTTTCTATAGAAATAAAATTTTGACAAAATTTTCTATAGAAGTAAAATTTTCTATAAAAATAAAATTTTGACAAAATTTGCTATAGAAATAACATTTTGACAATCTTTTCTATAGAAATAAAGTTTTGACAAAATTTTCTATAGAAATAAATTTTTGACAAAATTGTCGATAGAAAAAAATTTTGACAAAATTTTCTAGAGAAATAAAATTTTCTATAGAAATAAATTTTTACAAAATTTTCTCTAGAAATAAAATTTTGATAAAATTTTCTATAGAAGTATAATTTTGGCAAAATTTTCTTTAAAAATAAAATGTTGACAAAATTTTTTATACAAATAAAATTACCATTTGTTTTGTTTTGTTATTGTTGGTTTTGTTCTTTAAGCATTGTTGTTATTTTTTTATTTCAGCTTAAAACCATATATTGACTAAACTACAAGAGTAGCTTAACCAACAGAGGAAAAGAATGTTTGTCAAATTTATTTGGGCAAAGCCCTATAGACTGCAAGATGGTTGGATGGACGCACGTTTCGGAATTACCACATTCCTCATCAGCATCCTCTACTTGCAGCAAAACTATCAACCAATTATCAGAATAAATTCAGGCAGTTTATTAAACCCAACAAAAACCACACTTGAACCCTCCGAAAAAAGGTTTTACATTGATAGCTGGCTTATGCCGAAATAAATTCGAAACAAACATATCTCTTTTCCTATGCCACTGTCAAATCATCGATTTGAATTCACATGGCTGGGTTTATTTTGAGCGTGCCTCCTCTTCTTTTTCCATTTGTTTTGTTTTGTTATTGTTGGTTTTGTTCTTTAAGCATTGTTGTTATTTTTTTTATTTCAGCTTAAAACCATATATTGACTAAACTACAAGAGTAGCTTAACCAACAGAGGAAAAGAATGTTTGTCAAATTTATTTGGGCAAAGCCCTATAGACTGCAAGATGGTTGGATGGACGCACGTTTCGGAATTACCACATTCCTCATCAGCATCCTCTACTTGCAGCAAAACTATCAACCAATTATCAGAATAAATTCAGGCAGTTTATTAACCCAACAACGTGCGTCCATCCAACCGAAACGTGCGTCCATCCAACCATCTTGCAGTCTATAGGGCTTTGCCCAAATAAATTTGACAAACATTCTTTTCCTCTGTTGGTTAAGCTACTCTTGTAGTTTAGTCAATGTATGGTTTTAAGCTGAAATAAAAAACAACAACAATGCTTAAAGAACAAAACCAACAATAACAAAACAAAACAAATGGAAAAAGAAGAGGAGGCACGCTCAAAATAAACCCAGCCATGTGAATTCAAATCGATGATTTGACAGTGGCATAGGAAAAGAGATATGTTTGTTTCGAATTTATTTCGGCATAAGCCGGCTATCAATGTAAAACCTTTTTTCGGAGGGTTCAAGTGTGGTTTTTGTTGGGTTAATAAACTGCCTGAATTTATTCTGATAATTGGTTGATAGTTTTGCTGCAAGTAGAGGATGCTGATGAGGAATGTGGTAATTCCGAAACGTGCGTCCATCCAACCATCTTGCAGTCTATAGGGCTTTGCCCAAATAAATTTGACAAACATTCTTTTCCTCTGTTGGTTAAGCTACTCTTATAGTTTAGTCAATGTATGGTTTTAAGCTGAAATAAAAAACAGAAATAAAATTTTGACAAAATTTTCTATAGAAATAAAATTTTGACAAAATTTTCTATAGAAATAAAATTTTGACAAAATTTTCTATAGAAATAAAATTTTGACAAAATTTTCTATAGAAGTAAAATTTTCTATAAAAATAAAATTTTGACAAAATTTGCTATAGAAATAACATTTTGACAATCTTTTCTATAGAAATAAAATTTTGACAAAATTTTCTATAGAAATAAATTTTTGACAAAATTGTCGATAGAAATAAAATTTTGACAAAATTTTCTATAGAAAGAAAAATGTGAAAAAATTTCCCGTAGAAATAAAATTTTGACAAAATTATCTATAGAAATACAATTTTACAAAATTTCGGTAGAAATAAAATTTTGACAACAATTTTTATACAAATAAAATTTTAACAAAATTTTTTATACAAATAAAATTTTAACAAAATTTTTTATAAAAATAAAATCTTGACAAAACTTTCTATAGAAGTAAAATTTTCTCTAGAAATAAAATTTTGATAAAATTTTCTATAGAAGTAAAATTTTGGCAAAATTTTCTTTAAAAATAAAATGTTGACAAAATTTTTTATACAAATAAAATTATGACAAAATTTTTTATACAAATAAAATTTTAACAAAATTTTCTATAGAAATAAAGTTTTGGCAAAATTTTCTATAGAAATAAAATTTTGAAAAAATTTTCTATAGAAATATAATTTTGACTATATTTTTATAGAAAGAAAATTTTGACTAAATTTTCGATAGAAATACAAAATTTGACAAAGTTTTCGATAGAATAACATTTTGACAAACTTTTCTATAGATATAAATATTTGACGATATTTTCTATAGAAATAAGATGTTAGATAAACTAAATTGTAGCTACTACTAAATTTTAGCTACTAAACTACAATTGTGGCTTAACCAAAAGAGGAAAAGTAAAAGAGTTCGGCAAAGGAAAAGAGATATGCTTGCATATTCGTTTAGGCAATAGCCGACTATCAAACCTTTTTCGGAAGGTTCAAGTGTAGTTCACTTTGGGTTGAGTGAATTACCCGAATTTATTTTGATAATTGGTTGATAGTTTTGCTGCAAGTAGAGGATGCTGATGAGGAATGTGGTAATTCCGAAACAGCTGCCCATCCAACCATATTGCAATCTATAGGGCTTTCCCTAAATAAATTTGACAAACATTCTTTTCCTCTGTTTTTCTATAGAAGTAAAATTTTGACAAAATTTTCTATAGAAATAAAATTTTGACAAAATTTTCTATAGAAATAAAATTTTGACAAAATTTTCAATAGAAATAAAATTTTGACAAAATTTTCTATAGAAAAAATTTTCTATAGAAATAAAATTTCGACAACATTTTCTATAGAAATAAAATTTCGACAACATTTTCTATAGAAATAAAATTTTGACAACATTTTCTATAGAAATAAAATTTTGACTAAATTTTCTATAGAAATAAAATTTTGACAAACTTTTCTATAGATCTAAAATTTTGACTAAATTTTCTATAGAAATAAAATTTTGACAACATTTTCTATAGAAATAAAATTTTGACAACATTTTCTATAGAAATAAAATTTTGACTAAATTTTTTATAGACATATTTTTTTAACAAAATTTAGAAATAAAATTTTGACAAAATTTTCTATAGAAATTCTATAGAAAGAAAATTTTAACAAAATTATCTGTAGAAATAAAACTGTGACAAAATTTTCAGTGAAATACAATTTTCACAAAATTTTGTATGCGAGTAAAGTTTTAACAAAATAAAATAAATAAAATTTGGACAAAATTCTTTTATAAAAATAAAATTTTAACAAAATGTTTTATATAAAAAAAAATTTTACAAAATTATCTGTAGAAATAAAACTGTGACAAAATTTTTAGTGAAATACAATTTTCACAAAATTTTGTATACAAGTAAAATTTTAACAAAATAAAATAAATAAAATTTTGACAAAATTTTTTATAAAAATAAAATTTTAGCAAAATTTTCTATAGAAATAAAATTTTGGCAAAATTTTCTATAGAAATAAAATTTTGACAAACTTTTCTATAGAACTAAAATTTTGTCAAAATTTTCTATAGAAATAAAAATTTGACAAAACTACACAGAAAATTGAAGTTTTTTGGTAAAATTTTCTTAAAAATTTTGTGTATTATTTTTGGCTCAAGTGGCAACCGTTTTGTGAACTCGGAATGCATGTTTTGGAGATATCTCAATTAGAGTGGCAAAAAAGCGTCGACAATTGTTTCAAATGCATGCAAAAATTTATACATCTCCAGGGGGAATATAGATCTCCAGGGAATGAAGAATAATAATGCTATTTTTTTATGATTAATAATTGTTTTTGTTCTCTAATAACCGAAGTATAAAAGCCAGTCCTGGTATAAATAAACTGTTATTAGAGCATATATTTTTACATTATAATTAAATACAATAATACATAATTAAATATTATAATACAAAAATATTTTAATAAAATATTTTTTTTATTTCATTTCAGGTGAGAACATTTTCCGACAACTATTGGACTTGAGTTTGGAAATCTTCAGGTATATTATAATTCACTTTATGCACTATGCACTTATTTATGATTAGTTCCAATTAGCTAATGCGATAATTTTCCCCCATTTGTATTTTACCCCATGCTGTTAAAATTAATTTTTGTGATTTGCCCCAACAGTTTTGTGTGCACCCCATCGCTTCGAATAAATGGATGGGCGGATAGATGGATCTGACAGAAATGATATGCTGCTGCAATATTATTCAATGAATTCATCATACTGAAATAAGTAAAATTGGACGGCTGGACCACTTTCTCTGTTCCATATAATTTGTAAATAAATCAGAGAACTTTAATAAAGTTTTCAAGAAGTTGGTAGATCAGGTAGCTATTGTTCAAAATATTACAAAACGAGATATCCACTTTTCCAATTGCCTTTTCGACAAATTTAAAATATATCGTATAATAAGCACTGATGTAGCGAATAAGCGTCATGGGGGAGTAATTCCCCGAGAAAATGTAAGAGGGGATCTATCATGGAATTTTCGTGGGAAATATTTATGTCTATCTCTGAGTTGTTTCAACATGAAAATATTTTTTGTGCCATAAATTCCTGGTTATGAACACCTGTCAACCTACACACCAGTTCCCCCTACTACATGATGTTGATGAAGATTTTCTATACAATTATAATAATTTATTCCTCTAAAACCTAAAAATAGGGGGTAACACAAATGTGTCATCGGACATACAAAATATTCTATGAAGAGAATAGATGCTTCAAAACAATTGTGGGCCATCAACATCATTATCAAAATTTAACAAGTATATACGGCCGTAAGTTCGGCCAGGCCGAATCTTATGTACCCTCCACCATGGATTGCGTAGAAACTTCTACGAAAGACTGTCATCCACAAATTTCAACTCACTC
Organism: Haematobia irritans; assembly: GCF_050003625.1. Lineage (NCBI taxonomy): Eukaryota > Metazoa > Arthropoda > Insecta > Diptera > Muscidae > Haematobia > Haematobia irritans. The sequence continues at coordinate 207,480,082 of NC_134399.1, forward strand.
GGATGAAATTTGATATAAATGATTATGGACCACTTTTGGCATGGTTGTTAAATATAATATACTACCAACACGTACCAAAATTCAATCAGATCGAATGAATTTTGCTTCTCCAAAAGGCACCGGAGGTCAAATCCGGTGATCGGTTTATATGGGAGCTATATATAATTATGGACTGATAGGAACCAATTCCTGCATGGTTGTTGGATACCATATACTAACATCACGTACCAAATTTCAACCGAATGGGAAGAATTTTTCTCTTCCAAGGTGCTCCGGAGGTCAATTCTGGGGATCGGTTTATATGGGGCCTATATATAATTATGGACCGATATCGACCAATTTTTGCATGGTTGTTGGATACCATATACTAACATCACGTACCAAATTTCAACCGAATGGGAAGAATTTTTCTCTTCCAAGGTGCTCCGGAGGTCAAATCTGGGGATCGGTTTATATCGGGCTATATATAATTATTGACCGATATCGACCAATTTTTGCATGGTCATTCGAGACCATATACTAACATCATGTACCAAATTTCAGCCGGATCGGATGAAATTTGCTTCTCTTTTAGGCTCCGCAAGCCAAATCTGGGGATCGGTTTATATGGGGGCTATATATAATTATGGACCGATTTCAACCAATTTTTGCATGGTTGTTAGAGACCACATACCAACACCATATACCAAATTTCAATCGGATCGGATGAAACATGCTTCTGTTAGAGGCTCCACAAGCCAAATCTGAGGGTCCCTTTATATGAGGGCTATACGTAAAAGTGGACCGATATGGCCCATTTTCAATACCATCCGACCTACATCGATAACAACTACTTGTGCCAAGTTTCAAGTCGATAGCTTGTTTCCTTCGGAAGTTAGCGTAATTTCAACAGACGGACGGACGGACGGACGGACGGACATGCTTAGATCGACTCAGAATTTCACCACGACCCAGAATATATATACTTTATGGGGTCTTAGAGCAATATTTCGATGTGTTACAAACGGAATGACAAAGTTAATATACCCCCATCCTATGATGGAGGGTATAAAAATGATCTGAGGTTCGCCTCAATAATGTTTTCATATTGTCATAATTTTGGTAAATGGAAAAACTCTTTGAAAATATTATTTCTGAATGAGAGAATTTGTTATGGTGGAGGGGTTATATATGGCCTACATCCATCATAAAATATAAAGTGTATATATGGTTTAGCGTTCGAGCGTTTAGTTCTGCACTCGGACTCTCGAATAGAGAGTTCCCTCAGTGAGACCTTCGGCCGTATGGTTTCAAAATTAAAACTTTCGAGTCCACGGTGTCTCTACAAAGATTTTTGCGTCTGTAGAAATCCCCCACTGAGAGCTTTGGGCAGAAAGTTATACTACTCATACCTTCGAACGTACGATTCTCTAACTGAGACTAACTGAGGCAGTAAAGTCGTCAACTAAGACTGGGTCTATGATACCAAAATTAAGACATTAGTGCTCACTGAAACTTTCTGGAAGAGAATTCTTCCACTGAGACAGTACCCCCACAGATACACAGAAACCTTCGCGTGTGTAGTCCCCCCACTGAGACTTTCGGGCAGAGTGTTCGTGCCGACAGAAACCAACACTGCAACCTTCATACCTACAGTACCCCCACAGAGACCTTCATGTCTGATGTTTCCTTATTGAGACTGTCGGACAGAGAGTTATCTTACTGAGTCATTCGAGCGTACATTTCTTCACTCAGATTTTCGGGTAGAGAGTTTCCCAAGTGAGACCCTAGGCCCTAAGGTCGAAAGTCTTAGTTAGTTAGACTTATTCTTAGGCCCTATGGTCCCAAAACAAAGACTTTCGTGTCCACAGAGATTTTCGGGCATATAGTTCCAACACTGACACCTTCGTGCCTACCGTTCCTCCACAGAAACCTTCATCTCCGTAGTTTTTCCAATGAGAATTTCGGACGAAGAGTTCTATTGCTGAGATCTTCGAGCTTTTGGTTCTCCGAGTGATATTTTCCGGCGGAGAATTCTTGTACTGAGACCTTCCGGCCTATGGTTCCTAAATGAGGACCTTAGTGCCCATAGTGTACCTACAGAGACTTTCGGACATCCTTCGAGCGTATGGTTCTCGCAGTGATGCATTCGGACAGAGAGTTCTCCCTGCGGGACCTTCAGGCCGATGGTTCCAGCATTATGATATTCGTGTCTACAGTGTCCCCACAGAGTCACTCGGGCATCAGTAACACATGTAGTTCCCCACTGCGATTTTTGGGCCAATGCACTATGGTCTGGCGGACCCAATTTTTCGGGTCCGCCAGACCATAGTGCATGCAATTCTCTCACTGAGACTTTCAGGCAAATAGTTGTTCCACCTATAGTTCCAACACTAACAGTTTAAGGCCCACAGTTCCTTCCAATATACAGCGAACCCACTTAGATCTCCGGGTTTTCAGTTCCCCTAATGATGTCATCGAGTCTACAGATCCCTCACAGAAACCATTGGGTCTGCTGTTACCTTATTGAGATGTCGGATCGACAGTTCCCCCACCGAGTCTTTCGGGCACAGAGTTCCCGCACTCAGACTTTAAGGCTAATGGTTCCAACATTGAGACCTTCGTTCCTATAGCCACCCAATGGAGACCTTCGGATTATAGCTCCAATACTGAGACACGTGTCCACAGTTCCCACACAGAAGCTTTCGGGTATAGAGTTCTATTACTGAGATCTTCGAGCGTACAATTCTCCCATAGAGACTTTCAGGCAGAGAGTTCTCTCTCAGAGACCTTCGGTCCTATAGGTCAAACACTGAGCCTTTCAAGCTTACAGTGTTCCCACAGAGACCTTCATTTCTGCAGTCACTGAGACTTTTTGGTCTACAGTCACCCCAATGAGACCTGGGGGCCTATAGCCCCAACAGTGAGACATTCGTCTCAATAGTTGCCCCATTGAAACCTGTGGCTCTATAGATCCATACTTAGACTTTCGTTTGTATAACCTAAAGTAGGTAAGCAAGCGAATAAACACGCACACACAATACAATACAATGAGAGGCAGCCTAAATATATTCTTGCAGAAACAGACCTTTGGTCCTAAAGTTTTCCCAGAGTGAGAAAGACGTTCAAGCTCTTTATAGTTCCCACTCATATCTTCGGGTCTATACTTCCTGCCCAAAGACCTTCAGACCTTCAAGCCTTCATTCCACTATAGAGACTTCGGGTCTACAGTTCCACCCTCATACCTTCCGGTCTACAGCACCTTCTTGAGGGTTTCGGGCCTACAGTCACGCCACTGAGATCTTTGGGTCTATAGTTCCAATACTGAGACATTCGATTCTTCTCTTCCCACAGAGAGACCAGAGAGTTCTACTATTCTCTTTGGACTTTCGGGCAGAGAATTCTTCCAATGAGACCTTCGACAGTATCGCCACAGAGACATAGAATCCTTCGCGTATGTAGTTCCCATACTGAGACTTTGGGGCATAGATCTCTTCTGCTGAGACCTTCTGTGTCCCCACAGAGTCTTTCGAGTAATAGTCACACCTGTAGTATCTCCACTGCGACAATCGGGTGTACAGTTCTGCCACTGAGACTTTCGTGCCAATGGTACTACCATTGAGGCCTTCGGTCCTGTACTACCCAGTGATACTTTTGGGTTTACAGTTCCAAAACTGATACCTTCGTGCCTACACATACTCCACAAAAACCTTCGAGTCTGCGGTTTCCCAACGGAGACTTTCGGGCACAGAGTTCTACAACTGCTACTCTTCCACTTTCGGTTCTATGGTTCGAATATGTCTGTAGTTCTCCAACTGAGACCAATGGACATTCGATCCTACTCTTCCCACAGAGAGACCAGAGAGTTCTACTATTCTCTTTTGTTTTTCGGGCAGAGAATTCTTCCAATGAGATCTTCGACAGTATCGCCACAGAGACATAGAAACCTTCGCGTATGTTGTTCCCATACTGAGACTTTCGGGAAGAAAGTGATATTTTCGGGCATAGATCTCTTCTGCTGAGACCTTCTGTGTCCCCACAGAGTCTTTCGAGCAATAGTCACACCTGTAGTATCTCCACTGCGACAATCGGGTGTACAGTTCTGCCACTGAGACTTTCGTGCCAATGGTACAACCATTGAGACCTTCGGTCCTGTACTACTCAGTGATACTTTTGGGCCTACAGTTCCAAAACTGATACCTTCGTGCCTACACATCCTCCACAAAGACTTTCGAGTCTGTAGTTTCCCAACGGAGACTTTCGGGCACAGAGTTCTACTACTGCTACTGTTCCACCTTCGGTTCTATGGTTCAAATATGTCTGTAGTTCTCCAACTGAGACCAATGGACATTCGATCCTACTCTTCCCACAGAGAGACTAGAGAGTTGTACTACTCTCTTTGGACTATCGGGCAGAGAATTCTTCCAATGAGACCTTCGACAGTATTGCCACAGAGACATAGAAACCTTCGCGTATGTAGTTCCCATACTGAGACTTTCGGGAAGAAAGTGATATTTTCGGGCATAGATCTCTTCTGCTGAGACCTTCTGTGTCCCCACAGAGTCTTTAGAGCAATAGTGACACCTGTAGTGTCCCCACTGCGACAATCGGGTGGACAGTTCTGCCACTGAGACTTTCGTGCCAATGGTACTAACATTGAGACCTTCGGTCCTGTACTACCCAGTAATACTTTTGGGTCTACAGTTCCAAAACTGATACCTTCGTGCCTACACATACTCCTCAAAGACCTTCGAGTCTGCAGTTTCCCAACCGAGACTTTCGGGAACAGAGTTCTACAACTGCTACTCTTCCACTTTCGGTTCTATGGTTCGAATATGTCTGTAGTTCTCCAACTGAGACCAATGGATCTACAGTTCCCCCACTTAGAACTTTGCGTTTAAAATATCCCAACTAAGATTCTCGTGTCTTCAGTTCCCTTACCGAGGCATTTGGTCTTCAGTACCCCCAAAGAGACCCTCGTGTCCTGTAGTTCCCCACGAAGAGTTCTACCATTGAGACTTTCGAGCGTACAGTTCTCTACTAAGATTCTCGTATCTTCAGTTCTCTTACCGAGGCTTTTGGTCTTCAGTTCCCCCAAAGAGACCCTCGTGCCCTGTAGTTCTCCACGAAGAGTTCTACTATTGAGACTTTAGAGCGTACAGTTCTCCCATAGCGACTTTCTGGCAGGGAGAACTCCGACATCTAGGGCGTATGGTGCGAACATTGAGTCACTCCGCACAGCGGCATTCAGTGTACTTGATGATATCTTCATGTCTGCTGTTTTCTAATCAGTGGGGAACTGCAGTGAAAACTTTCCGCCTGCAAACATCCAACTAAGATTTTCGCTCCTTCAGTTCTCCCACAGAGACCATCGTGTCAACACTCAGATCTTCCGGCCTATAATGACAACACTGAGACCTTCGGATATTTAGCTCTACCACTGAGACCATCGCATCCAAGTTTACTTACTGAGACTTCCGACAGCCACAGCCGATTCTTGAGTTTATAGTTCAGGCAGGGAGACTTTTGAATCTATAATTGCTCCACTAAAACCTTCTGGTCTACCTATTACCACTCAGACTTTCGTGCACGGAGATGTGTTACCACTTTGGACTATAAGCTAACGTAGGTAGACAAGCAAGTACACACGCAAAATACATTGAGAGCCAGCCCCAAATATATTCATGCCAAAAGAGACCTTTAAGCCTACAATTCTTTTACTCAGAATTTCCGAAAAAGAGGGGACGTTCGAGCTTATTATGGTTCCCCACTGAGATCTTCGAGTGTACTTTTCTTTCACTAAGGCTTTCAGGCTTACAATTACACCACTGAGACTTCTGGGTCTGGACTCGATGACATCATCAGGGGAATTGCATATCCGAAGATGTCAGAGGGATGATTGTAGCCCTCAGACATCTTCGGGTATGCAATTCCCCTAATGATGTCATCGAGTTCAGAGATCCCTCATTGAGACCATCGGTACCCCACTGTTCCCTCTCCTAGTCTTCTACTATTTGGTAATATCGTCCCACTGTGTCTCTTATATCGGAATAAAGGGGTAATGGAATGTTTACATATTTTGTGTCATAAATATGTCTCGTTTTATGACAACAGCACCTATGTACCTGCCTCTCATTATTCATTCATTTTGGGGTTGTATGTGTGTGTGTTTTTTTTCTCACTCATTTCAGATCACTTTACGTCGTATCTAGGTGTACTTAACCCGCTCATCCATAGCATTTACCCAAAATCAACCATCTATCCATTCGCACATCATTTGCCTGCCTCTGTTTCGACCGAGTTTATCTCACCAGTGTGCAACGTTCATAAGCTAAAATGAGCATTTCATTCATTCATATCTTGGAGGAAACTATTTTTGGATTTGGACTGTTCACTATGTATTCGATAAATTATATGGGATTGATGAGGAAAACTAACAGAAGAAAAAATTGTGTTGAGTATAGGAAAATATTGCTTCGTTAATTTATGTCTTTTGCTATATCAAGAATTATTTTCTTACATTAATTGTGTACTAATGCCTTGGGAGTAGATAGGCAGATAACGCTTCTGTGACTTCATAGTCTTGTCTTGAATATGACATCAAATTAATCAAAATGATGACAGTGTCGTGACAAGCAGTTTTGTATTAATGACCCTCATTAAGTTTTCAACGTTGAGATAGTGAAAAATTGAAATCTTAAAGGTATCTGAGAGAAATGCACAACTATGCGGTGATTTATTACCCGTGGCAATAATATGGTACCGGAAATTCTTGATAGACAGTTAATTGGAATAAGAACTTCTAAATGTGACATTTGCATTAAGTTGCAAAGAGAATCTACATTAATGGAATGGTACAGTGGATGGTTTGATAAGTATTTAGCCTATCCAATAGTAACACTCGAAATTTGAATCTTGTTCGGAACTGTGTATTTCTTTCGGTTCATCCTAATCGAAAGTTTATGGTGGATGGTGGCCTTCAAATGGGCGTCAAAACCATCACACTGCACGAAAGTGCCCCTGTGGTATTAATTCATAATTCCTATCCATAATCTTAAACTGATACAACACTTTGTTAGTATTTATTTTACTTACCTGTAAAAGCCCAACGGATTAAAATCCGGAGATTTTGGTGGCCATTGTGCGATAAAAATGAAGCGAGAAACCTCCACCGTGGTGCAATGGCTAGCATGACCGTCTTGCATATACGGTGATGGCTTCAATCGCAGTTTCGACCAAACACCAAAAATTTTCCAGCGGTAAATTATTCCCTTATTAGTAATGCTGGTGACATTTCTGTGTGTTTCAAAGCTTCTCTACACCCAAAGAAAAAATACTTTCTTCAGGAACGAAATTTTAGACAAACGAAATTCCCTTTTGTTATAAATTATTTACTTAAAGAGCAAATAAACCCGAATTTCTGACAACTGTTGCTACGATTTTATCTAATGAGTTTTGTTTACTTCAATCGAAAATTTTTTAACATCAAAAGAAAACTTAGTTTGTCTAAAAATGCCACTGACGTACCTATCACAGAACTGGTACCTGAGCTTCAGTTAGTTGCAATTTTCACATTTAGTGAAATAAAATTATCAGAATAACCTTTTGTTCGACATATTTCAAAAGTTTTTTTATTTCGGGTTCGATTGAAAGAGATTTCTAAGAGTTTGTCCGAGACTGGTTCCTGAGGACCTGTTTATGGGTTGCTCCTGCTAAATTGTCCCAGGACGTGTCCTTTGGGATGAGTCCAAGACGCGTCTTAAAATGTAAGTTTACTCCGTCAATGACAAACCCATGTTAAAGTGGACGGTCCCTTCCATACGTTTTGACCAGAACTGGGACTGGTCCATACACAGTTCTGTGGTTGATCCATTTCCCGTAGGGTAGTTCCACACTTTTCCCAGCAAAAAATTGGGAGTTGTTCTAAAGGCACAACTTTAAAAGCACTTCCAAAAATGTCCTCACAAAGAAGTTAACTTTTTTAACTACAAATAGTTTAAAAAAAGAGTAAGAATAAATAAAATGGTACAAATTATTCAAATTTTGCCACAAAAATGCTAAATCCATTATAGAAAAATCGATAATATTTGAAAATATTCGAGGAAAAACGTTTCAAACAAGCGTTAGAATGCATTAAAAATCATAAAAGGTATAAAAATTATTTATTTGGGAAAATATCACAAAATTTTTAATTCACATTCAAAACACTAAATTCGGATCACACCTTAAGAAGTGATGCAAATTAATTGCATATTACATTCATCGCTTCTCCGCCAATTTTGTACCACTTTCAGACCCAAAAAGAACATTTTCACTTCTTTTTTGGCGACGCATTTGTGCAGCATTATTAAGATATTAACTTATGAAAGAATAGTTCTAATATCAATTACTATTTTTTATTCAACTAAATCATAAGTTCAACCACACCTTTATTTCATAAATATCAGACTTCTACCACAACCAAAGTAATTCGATTGTGCGTGAAAGTCTTTAGTGGAACTTTGTGCGTTGTACGAGTATATACTTGTTTAATTTTTATAAAAATGTAAAATCGTAAATAGGTTTTCGAATTCTGGGGGGGGCTAAAATTTTTCTGGGGGGGTCTAAGCCCCCTCCCCAGAGGCCTTCCTACGCTTATGACTTTGATAGTAGGACCTAATCTTTTAAAAATATTGGATTTATAGGAAATTTTCACCAAATTTTATTTCTATCGAGAATTTTGTCAAAATTTTATTTCTATAGAGAATTTTGTCAAAATTTTATTTTTATAGAAAATTTTATCAAAATTTTATTTCTATAGAAAATTTTGTCAAATTTTTATTTCTTTTGAAAATTTTGTCAAAACTTTATTTCTTTAGAAAATTTTGTCAAAATTTATTCTCAGAGAAAAAATTTTCAACATTTTATCTATATCTATTGAAAATTCTGTAAAAATTTTATTTCTATAGAAAATTTTGTCAAAATTTTATTTCTATAGAAAATTTTGTCAACATTTTATTTCTATAGAAAATTTTGTCAAAATTTTATTTCTATAGAAAATTTTGCCAACATTTTATTTCTATAGAAAATGTTGTCAACATTTTATTTCTATAGAAAATTTTGTTAAAATTTTATTTCTATAGAAAATTTTGTCAAAATTTTATTTTTATAGAAAATTTTATCAAAATTTATTTTTTTCTATTTCTATGGAAAATTTTGTCAATATTTTATTTCTATACAAAATTGTATTTCTATAGAAAATTTTGTCAAAATTTTATTTCTATAGAAAATTTTGTCAAAATTTTATTTCTATAGAAAATTTTCTCAAAATTTTATTTCTATAGAACATTTTGTAAAAATTTTATTTCTATAGAAAATTTTGCCAACATTTTATTTCTATAGAAAATGTTGTCAACACTTTATTTCTATAGGAAAGTGTGCCAAATTTTATTTCTATAAATTTTTTTTTCAAAATTTTAGTTCTATAGAAAACTTTGTCAAAACTTTATTTCTATAGAAAATTTTGCCAACATTTTTTTTCTATAGAAAATTTTGTCAAAATTTTATTTCTATAGAAAATATTGTCAAAATTTTATGTCTATCGAAAATTTTGTCCAAATTTCATTTTGATAGAAAATTTTGTCAACATTTTATTTCTACAGAAAATTTTATCAAAATTTTATTTTTATAGAAAATTTTGTTAAAATTTTATTTCTATAGAAAATTTTCTCAAAATTTTATTTCTATAGAAAATTTTGTTAAAATTTTATGTCTATCGAAAATTTTGTCAAAGTTTCATTTTGATAGAAAATTTTGTCAAAATTTTATTTCTATATAAAAATTTTCTCAAAATTTCATTTTTATAGAAAATTTTGTCAAAATTTTATTTCTATAGAAAATTGTGTCAAAATTTTATTTTTATAGAAAATTTTGTCAAATATTTATTTCTATAGAAAATGTTGTCTAAATTTTATTTCTATAGAAAATTTTGTAAATTTTTTTTCTATAGAAATTTTTTGTTAAAATTTTATTTCTATAGAAAATTTTATCAAAATTTTATTGCTCCATTCGTTTTGTTTTGTTATTGTTGGTTTTGTTCTTCAAGCGTTGTTGTTGTTTTTTTATTTCAGGCTGCAAGTAGAGGATGTTGATGAGGAATGCGATAATTCCGAAACGTGCGTCCATCCAACCATCTTGCAGTCTATAGGGCTTTGCCCAAATAAATTTGACAAACATTCTTTTCCTCTGTTAACCAACAGCAAACTTGTAGTTTAGTCAATGTATGGGTTTAAGCTGAAATAAAAAAACTACAACAAAATTTTATTTCTATAGAAAATTTTATCAAAATTTTATTTCTATAAAAAAATTTTGTCAAAATTGTATTTCTATAGAAAATATTCAAATATTTATTTCTATAGAAAATTTTGTCAAAATTTTATTTCTATAGAAAATTGTTGCAAAATTTTATTTCAAGAAAAATTTTGTCAAAATTTTATTTCTATAGAAAATTTTGTCAAAATTTTATTTCTATAGAAAATTTTGTCAAAATTTTATTTGTATAGAAAATATTGTCAAATATTTATTTCTATAGAAAATTGTTGCAAAATTTTATTTCTATAGAAAATTGTTGCAAAATTTTATTTCTATAAAAATTTTGTCAAAATTGTATTTCTATAGAAAATTTTGTCAAAATTGTATTTCTATAGAAAATTTTGTCAAAATTTTATTTTTATAGAAACTTTTGTCAAAATTTTATTTCCATAGAAAATTTTTTTAATGTTTTATTTCTATAGAAAATTTTTTCAATGTTTTTTTTTTATAGAAAATTTTGTAAAAATTTTATTTCTATAGAAAATTTTGTCAAAATTTTATTTCTATAGAAAATATTGTCAAAATTTTATTTCTATAGAAAATTTTATCAAAATTTTTAGGTCTATAGAAAATTTTGTCAAAAATTTTATTTCTATAGAAAATTTTGTCAAAATTTTATTTCTATAGAAAATTTTGTCAAAATTTTATTTCTATAGAAAATTTTGTCAAAGTTTTATTTCTATATAGAAAATTTTATTTCTATAGAAAATTTTGTCAAAATTTTATTTCTATAGAAAATTTTGCCAAAATTTTATTTCTATAGAAAATTTTGTCAAAATTCTATTTCGATGATTTGAATGTAGTTGTCTGGGTTTGTTTTTGAGCGTGCTTCCTCCAACTTCATTCGTTTTGTTTGTTATTGTTGGTTTCTCTTAAATCGTTTTGTTTGTTATTGTTGGTTTCTCTTAAACAATAAAAATTTTATTTCTATAGAAAATTTTGTCTAAACTTTATTTCTATAGAAAATTTTATTAACTTTTTTCTATAGAAAATTGTACTAAAATTTTATTTCTATAGAAAATTTTGTCAAATATTTTTCTATAGAAAATATTGTCAAAATTTATTCCCAGAGAAAAATTCTTCAATTTTAAACCTATAGAAAATTTTGTCAAAAAAAGAAAATTTTTTCACAACTTTATTTCTATAGAAAATTGTTCCAACTTTTATTTCCATAGAAAATTTTGTTAACAGTTTATTTCTATAGAAAATGTTGTTAAAATTTTTTTCCGTAGAAAATTTTGTCAAAATTTATTCTCAGAGAATTTTTTTTTACATTTTATACCTATTGAAAATTCTGTAAAAATATTATTTCTGTCGAAAAATTTGTCGAAATTTTATTTCAATAGAAAATTTTGTCAAAATTTTATTTCAATAGAATATTTTGTCAAAATTTTATTTCAATAGAAAATTTTCTCAAAATTTTATTTCATTAGTGTTGTTTTTGATCTCAGCTTAAAACCATGCATTGACTAAACTACAAGTGTATCTTAACCAACAGAGGAAAAGTAGTCAATGCATGGTTTTAAGCTGAGATCAAAAACAACAATAATGGTTGAATAGAAACTAACAATAACAAATAAAATTTTATTTCTATAGAAAATTTTGTCAAAATTTTTTTTCTATAGAAAATTTTTGTTAAAATTTTATTTCTATAGAAAATGTCAAAATTTTATTTCTATAATCTAGCATTTTTGGTAGAATTCTACCAACCGGGGCAACAATGCCCCTGAGTCGATCTAGCCATGTCCGTCCGTCCGTCTGTCTGTGAAGACATTTTTGTGATCCAGGTCTAGGTCATAGTTTTAGTCCCATCGACTTCAAATTTGGCAAAAGTATGTGTTTTGGGTCAGAATAGAACCCCTTTTGATTTTGGATGAAATCCGTTCAGATTTAGATATGGCACCCATATATATCTTTCGCCCGGTATGCACTTATGTGAACCCAGAGGCCAGAGTTTTATAATGATTGACTTTAAATTTTGCACAAGCATAAAGCACTGCTCAGCCGCACAGTGGCTGTGGCTGCTCATCGCAAAAAATGGAGACTAATTAAACTACTTATCCGATTTTAAAAATTCTTTCACTATTGTAATGCTACGTTATCACTGAGTGACATAGGCTACACACTACTGCGCGCCGTAATGCTTAACGCGATTTGAATTTTAAATCTAGAGATTTTGTAGAAGTCTAAAATTTTATATGTGGCACCCATCAAAATTTGAAGGATTGGAGATGGTATCGAAAATGAAGATCTATAAAGTGGTGAAGGGTATAATATAGTTGGTCCCGTCTAATTCTTCGTTTTCTCTACCCAATTCCGTAATAACCACTAGCACCACAAAAGTTGAGTGAACTTTAATGTCCTCCATTCATTTATTAACCCCCTTGGCCAACCACTAGAATAAAAAAAAATACTAAAATTGTTGTCCTCCCCTGTCATGACCTGCGGTCTTTTATTAGAACAGGGTATGCCTTAATAACGTCAATTTATTTCTTATTTTCTATTGTTAGTGTTGCGCGTTCATTATTATTTCATTGGAATTGGTGTCCCGGAGAATTATTGCAGAAATTTAGCTGTTTTTATTGTTGCATGGTCAACAGAATTCCTTATGCAGACTGTTAATAAGCCAACAACATACATATCCTCCCCACCTGAAATATACGAAAATCTTTAAGGGTAGATATCCAAGAGAAAAAGGATCAAGCCCACTCCTTTGGAAAGTAGTTATAAGTGAATTAAGTTTTACTGCCGTATTTTTCTGACATTTTGCCAACATTTGAACATTTATATCCGGAAAGGAATATAGAGACCAATTTGGAGATAGAGACATAGTTGTTGTTTAGTTACATACAAAAGAAGATAATATTGATAAGGAATTATGCCTATTTTTATAAGCTTAGCATCGTTGCTTTTGGGGAAATCTTTTAGGTAAGGCATCTTTTTTTTGGGGAATGTATTTCCAATGGGCTGCAATTAGAATTTATTCGATGGGAGATGTGGGTCATGTCATGGCAATTTGATGTTTGTTTTGTCTGTTACCTCTTGTCCTTTATTGAGGAAATGGAACTACATACTACTCACATAAATGTAGCAATACGTTCGTTGAGAGATTACTCTTATGATGACGGTTATGTCCAGCGGAACAGACCATATGATATTTTGGTCCAACTCTACAAAATATGTTTTGTAACCGGGCAACATATGGGGCGGGACTTTCTACTATACAGAGTGACTGACATATTTATTTTAAGTCATTCTTCGCCATTCAGGTTCCTACCGCACATTTACCAACAAATTTTTGAGAAGCTGGCATTAAAAATTTCCAAAATTTCAATTCGATCAAAATCCATGCTGCAGTGGTAGAAAACTTGTTCATGAGCTGAACATATCGCAAAAAACAGATATACGAAAATGAGCCTCGACTAAAACATTTGAAGTTCCAAAAAGTGCTCACTGGTGCCCAGCTTGGAAAGAGCTAAGGAGTTGCTTCGCTTGCCTGATGAGAAGCCATTCAAAATTGAGCACTCTGTGAAGAAACAAAATGATCGGGTTTACTTGCCAAAGAGGTCAGCTAGACCCCTGTCGTTGCAACACAAACATCGCTCTAGATATGAGCACACAAGTAGCGCATACAATCAAGCTGATCTATTTAAAGGCCAATGTGAAGTATAAAGGGTGATACGGTCAAAATTTGGTCAAGGGAAAACGCGTGTAAATCGGTGAAATCGTTTATTTAAAAAATCAAATTAAATTTCTTTTTCAAGTTCATTTAGTATAAAATTCAGGAAAAATATTCAGTTAGTCTTTCGCTTTTCCAAATCCGAATTGCCGGGCCTCACGCTTGACACCTGCCATCAGATTTTGTACAGCCACCTTGTCCACCTTCATCGCCGCAGAAAGCCAGTTTGCCTTGAACTACTGCTCGTCCTTAGCAGTTTTTTGGTCTTATTTAGGTTCCGCTTGACAATAGCCCAGTATTTCTCAATTGGGCGGAGCTCTGGCGTGTTGGGAGGGTTCTTGACCTTGCGAACCACCTGCACGTTGTTGGCGGCGTACCACTCCATGGCCTTTTTACCGTAATGGCAAGATGCCAAATCCGGCCAAAACAGTACGGAACAAACGTGTTTCTTCAGGAAAGGCAGCAGACGTTCATTCAAACACTCTTTCACGTAAATTTCTTGGTTGACAGTCCCGGAAGCTATGAAAATGCTGCTTTTCAAGCCACAGGTACAGATGGCTTGCCAAACCAGATATTTCTTTGCGAACTTTGACAGTTTTATGTGCTTGAAAATATCTGCTACCTTTCCCCTTCCTTTTGCCGTATAAAACTCCTGTCCCGGAAGCTGCTTGTAGTCGGCTTTGACGTAGGTTTCGTCGTCCATTACCACGCAGTCAAACTTCGTCAGCATCGTCGTGTACAGCCTCCGGGATCGCGCTTTGGCCGTCGTATTTTGTTTATCATCGCGATTTGGAGTCACTACCTTCTTGTAAGTCGATAGTCCGGCTCGTTTTTTGGCTCTATGCACGGTTGTAGACGATACATCCAGCTTATTTGCGGCATATCGGAGAGAGAGGTTAGGGTTTCGCTTGAAACTACCGGCAACTCTCTTTGTCGTCTCAGCGGCTTCCGGTTTTCGATTTCCCCCGATCCAGACTTCCTGGCTGTCGACAAACGTTCCCCAAACACTTTAATTACATTTGTAACAGTTGATTTGGCAACTTTTAGCGATTTTGCCAGCTTTGCGTGCGATGCGCGAGCAAAATTTTGATACGCTGCTCTTCTTGCTTGGACGGCATTTTGACAACTGAAGAGTGAATTCCAAAATCAAAATAGGAACAACATTCTACACACATACACCTTCAAAATGAGGGGTGTTCAGGTTTTTTAAATGCAAAATTGAAAGAAATACGTCAAGTTTATATTGACCAAATTTTTTATCACCCTTTAGACACACAAACGCATTTAAAGAAACTTCTTTTAATGTAAACAAGCGAGCTGGAATTAACAGTTTCTCATCTTTCTTGGTTTGTCCCGCTTTCTCCCATTACAAGTAATGATTTTTTTCAGTGGAAACCTATCAATGAGAGCATCACTGAGAATCTAACTTAGCTGGTCTACATACAAAAAAATTCCCTTCAGCGAAATTTCTTTTGCAACACCAATGACCAAAATTATTTAGTTTTTATACCCTCCACCATAGGATGTAACACATCGAAATATTGCTCTAAGACCCCATAATGTATATATATATATATTCTGGGTCCTGGCGAAATTCTGAGTCGATCTAAGCATGTCCGTCCGTCTGTTGAAATCACGCTAACTTTCGAACGAAACTTGGCACAACTAGTTGCTATTGATATAGGTCGGATGGTATTGCAAATGGGCTACATCGGTCCTTAATTATATATAGCCCCCATATAAACCGATTCCCAGATTTGGCTTGCGGAGCCTCAAAGGGTAACAAATTTCATCCGATCCGGCTGAAATTTGGTACATGGTGGCCCCATATAACCGATCCCCTTGCGGAGCCTCTAAGAGATGCAAATTTCATCCGATCCGGTTTAAATTTGGAACATGGTGTTACTATATGGTCTCTAACCACCGTGCCAGAATTGGTCCATATCGGTCCATAATTATATATAGCCCCCATATAAACCGTTCTCCAGATTTGACCTCCGGAGCCTCTTGGAGGAGCAAAATTCATCCGATCCGGTTCAATTTTGAAACGTGGTGTTAGTATATGGCCGTTAACAACCATACCAAAATTGGTCAATATCGGTCTATAGTTATATAGCCGATCCCCAATCACACAAAAATTGGTCCATATCGGTTCATAATCATGGTTTCCACTCGAGCCAAAAATAATCTACCAAAATTTTAGTTCTATAGAAAATTTTGTTAAAATTTTATATCTATAGAAAATTTTGTTAAAATTTCATTTCTATAAAAATTTTGTCAAAACTTTATTTCTGTAGAAAATTTTGTCAAAACATTTTTTTGGAGAATTTTGTCAAAATTTTATTTCTATCTATAAAAAAATTTGCCAAAACTTTATTTCTATAGAAATTTTTGTCAAAATTGTTTTTCTATAGAAAATTTTGTCAAAATTTTATTTCCATAAAAAAATTTTGTTAACATTTTATTTCCATAGAAAATTTTGTCAAACTGAATTATATACGTATTTAATCGGTCGTTTTTAATTTAATATATACCACGTATGGACTTACTTATAATTTAGAAGACGGTGTTAGGAGGTTTTAAGATATCTTGCCATCGGCAAGCTTTACCGCAACTCAAGTAATTCGATTGTGGATGTCAGTGTTTAGGAGAAGTTTCTACGCTATCCATGGTGGAGGGTACATAAGCTTCGGCCTGGCCGAACTTAGGGCCGTATATACTTGTGTTTTTTTGTTTTAACTTTAGCAGTTTTCCAATTAAGACTTACCCCAAACAATGGACGGACCGCCACTAAATCACATTTAAGCCCTACATTTGTTCTCCTATTGCAGCTGCAATGTAAGCAACGCACAGTATTCAGAGCCTCAATGGTCCACGCCAAAGTCTTTCGTTCATCCACAGACTTGGTCGACATGTCCTTGATTCTCAAATGAAATGAATGGTATGTGGTGGAATATGGATGGACGATTTAAGGGAATGAATGGATGGATAAATTGCTATGTGTTCTCATTTTATTTTGTCCATTTTCTTGTGATTTTTTTGTGAGGTTGCACAAGGAAAGAGGTTTCAATGATGAATTTTTGTAAATACTAAAGATTTACGAATGGAAACATTGAACAAAGCAACAACTTTTTTGGTTGACCATGAGTTTATTTTGTTGGGGGGGAATGTGAACTTAAAATATATGTGCTGTTGTAGCATCTTGGTGTGGCAGGGAGATGAGAAAATCGTCTAAGATTAGTTTTTTTTTTTTTTAAAGGGAACTAAACACACTTTTCAATTAAGATAACATTTATTAAAAGTTTTTGTGTTGTTTGTTTTTAATTTGAAAGTATTTTTTTTTTTTGGTTTTTTTTTGTTTTTAATTAGCACAATGAGAGCACAAAGTCTTTGGGGGAAATGGAGTTTTAAGAACTTTAACTATTAACCAATTGAAATGGCTTTAAGTCAGGCTGAAGTTTATATCGTCACCCATTACAATGGATTTAAATTCGCAAAACTCTATATCATATATTTTACAAACCCAATAATGTGAGACGAAAATCTCTATCATGAAAGATTTTGAGGGAGAGACTAGGCAAATATTTGACAGAAATCAAATTCGCCGCCACAGTCAAACCAGAAAACTTTTTTAGCTTATATGGCGTAAAGTTTTGAAAAAAAAAAAATCTATAGAAAAATATATTAAGAACATTTGTTTTTTTTCTTTTGAAATAATATTTTGAAAATTTTTTATTCTATAGAAATAAAAATTTTAGAAAATTTATTTTAATATTTGGAGAAAATTTTTTAATGAAATAAAATTTTTAGAAATATTCTTGAATGAAATAAAATTTTGAGAAAATTGTCAGAAAATGTTCTATAAAAAAATAGAAAAATGTTTTTATAGAAATAAAATTTTGAAAAATTTTCTATAGAAATAAAATTATCAAATTTATTTTTATAGAAATAAAATTTTGAAAAAATTTTCTATAGAAATAAAATTTTTAGAAATATTCTTGAATGAAATAAAATTTTCAGACAATTGTCAGAAAATGTTCTATACAAAGAATAGAAAAATGTTTCTATAGAAATAAAATTTTGAAAAATTTTCTATATATATATATATATTTTCTATTATTTTTATAGAAATAAAATCTTAAGAAATTTGTCTATAAAAAATAAAATTTTCAGAAAATTGTCTATAGAAATAAAATGTTGAAAAAATTGTTTATAAAAAATAAAATTTTCAGAAAATTGTCTATAGAAATAATATCCCAGCAAAAAAGATGTTCTTTATTTTAACTAGACAGGAAGTTCTTTTAATTCAATTATTTTTAACTCTTTTTTTTTTTCTTTTTAATGGGTAAATTAATTTTTTTATTTCAAAAAGGTTAAAAACAAAGTAAGCATTAAAAAACTTGTACAAATTATTGAAATTTTGTCGAAAAAAATTCTAAATCTATTCAAGAAATATTGCGTAGTTTTATACCCACCACCATAAAATGGTGACGGGGGTATAATAAGTTTGTCATTCCGTTTGTAACACATCGAAATATCGATTTCCGACTATATAATGTATATATATTCTTGATCAGGGAGAAATTCTAAGACGATATAAGCATGTCCGTCTGTCCGTCTGGCTGTCTGTCTGTTGTAATCACGCTACAGCTTTCAATAATGGCGCTATCGTCCCCAAATTTGGCACAGATTAGTTTTTTGTTTGCAGGCCAGTCAAGTTCGAAGATGGGCTACATCGGTCCAAGTTTTGATATAGCCCCCATATAAACCGACTTCCCGATTTGGGGTCTTGGGCCTATAAAAACCGTAGTTTTTATCGGATTTGCCTGAAATTGGAAATCCAGAGTTATTTTGGGACCATAAAGAGGTGTGTCGAAAATGGTCCGTATCGGTCCATGTTTTGGTACAGCCCCCATATAGACCGATTTCCCGATTTTGCTTTTACGCGTCTAGAAACAGTATTTTCTATCCGATTTGTATGAAATTGAAAATCTAGAGGTATTTTGGGTCCATAAAGAGGTGTGTCGAAAATGGTCCGTATCGGTCCATGTTTTGATATAGCCCCCATATAAACCAACCTCCCGATTTGGAGTCTTGGGCCTATCTATAAAAACCGTAGTTTTTATCCAATTTGCCTGAAATTGGAAATATAGAGGTATTTGAAGACCATAAAATGGTGTCCATCGGTCCATGTTTTGGTATAGCCCCCATATAGACCGATGTCCCGATTTTGCTTCTGGGGCTTCTAGAAACTATATTTACCATTCGATTTGCCTGAAATTGGAAATCTGGTGGTATTTGAGGACCATAAAAAGGTGTACCGAAAATGGTGCTCATCGGTCCATGTTTTGATATAGGCCCCATAGAGACTGATCTCCCGATTTTGCTTCTTGGGCTTCAAGAAACTATTTTTTCTATCCGATTTTCCTGAAATTGAAATTCTAGAGTTCTTTTGGGACCATAAAAAGGTGTGCGGAAAGTGGTGCCCATCGGTCCATTTTTTGGTATAGCCCCCATATAGACCGATCTCCCGATTTTGCTTCTTGGGCATCTAGAAACTATATTTACCATCCGCTTTGCCTGAAATTCTTGAGCTATTATAAATTTTTTTGTCTGAAATTCGAAATCTAGAGGTATTTTTAAACCACAAATAAGTGTGCCGAAATTGAGGTATACCGGTCCATTTTTTGGTATAACCCCATATAGACTGATCTCTCGATTTTTACTTCTTGGGCGTCTAGAGACTATATTTTCTACCCGATTTGTTTGAAATTGAAAATCTGGAGGTATTTTAAGATAACAAATATGTGAGTAGCAAATGGTGCCTATCGGTCCATGTTTTGGTATAGCCAATCCAATCTCCCGGCTTTATTTTTTGGGCTTCTAGAATCCGTAGTTTTTATCCGATTTGCTGGGAATTAGAAATCTATAACGAAATTTTAGACAAACGAAATTTCCTTTTCTTATAAAGTATTTTCGTTTATCCAACCGTAAAATTCTCTAAAATTTGTAACAAAAGAAAACTTTGCTTGTCTAAAATTGCGTTCCTCAGAAAAGAAAACACTTCTTTCAGGGTATAGCAGGCGCACTGATCATGAAAATTGCTTCAAACTGAAAGTAAAATTTCCAGATTTTACTCATCGTATTTATTTAAATAATGGCGGAAAAATCTACAGATTTAAGATTTTAAATCAAGGCGTAATTTCATCATATACACGATATGTTTATAATTTCTCTGAAACTCAAACAAAATTGGTTCTCATAAATCTAGAATCTTATCTGGTCTTCATAGGTAGAATCTTTAAAGTTTGTCTTCGGGAGCTGACTCGCTTGGGAGAAGATTTGTCATCAAACCCCCTACAATTCCATATATTATCAAGTAACCCACTTCGACGAAGAGTTTTCAAAGTACACTATCATATTTGATTCATGGTGGTGGGTATTTAAAATTCGGCCCGGCCGAATTTACTGCTGTATTTACTTGTTAATTATTTATTTGTCAAAATATGGCAACATTTTTTAATTCACATCCAGAACACTGAATTCGAATCACAAAATAAGAAGTGATGCAAATTCAGTGCCACGGCTATTGAAATAGTGGACATTCGTCCTACGACAAGCCCATGTTAAATTCATCGCTTCTGCGCCAATTTTGCACTACTTCTGGATCCAAAAAGAACATTTCCACTACATTTTTGGCGACGCTTTTTGACTGCGATGTTGAGAAAATTTTCTATAGAAATAAAATTTTGACAAAATTTTCTATAGAAATAAAATTTTGACAAAATTTTCTATAGAAATAAAATTTTGAGAAAATTTTCTATAGAAATATAATTTTGAGAAAATTTTCTATTGAAATAAAAGTTTGAGAAAAATTTCTATAGAAATAAAATTTTGAGAAAATTTTCTATAGAAAAAACATTTTGAGAAAAAATTCTATAGAAATAACATTTTGAGAAAAGTTTCTATAGAAATAACATTTTGAGAAAATTTTCTATAGAAATAAAATTTTGAGAAAAAATTCTATAGAAATAAGATTTTGAGACAACAAAAAATTTCTATAGAAATTCAATTTTGAGAAAATTTTCTACAGAAATAAAATTTGAGAACATTTTCTATAGAAAGAAAATTTTGAGAAAATTTTCTATAGACATAAAATTTTGAGAAAATTTTCTATAGAAATAAATTTGGACAAAATTTTATATAGAAATAAAATGTTGAGAAATAGAAATACAATTTTGAGAACATTTTCTATAGAAATAAAATAAATTTTTGAGAAATTTGTTTATAGAAATAAAATTTTGAGAAAATTTTCTATAAAAATAAAATTTTTAGAAAAATTTCTATAGAAATAAAATTTTGTGAAAAATTTCTATAGAAATATAATTTTGAGAAAATTTTCTATTGAAATAAAATTTTGAGAAAAATTTCTATAGAAATAAAATTTTGAGAAAAATTTCTATAGAAATAACATTTTGAGAAAAAATTCTATAGAAATAAAGTTTTGAGAAAATTTTCTATAGAAATAACATTTTGAGAAAAAATTTTAAAGAAATAAAATTTTGAGAAAATTTTCTATAGAAATAAAATTTTGAGAAAAAACTCTATAGAAATAAGATTTTGAGACAACAATTTTGAGAAAATTTTCTATAGATATAACATTTTGAGAAAAATGTCTATAGAAATTCAATTTTGAGGAAATTTTCTATAGAAATAAAATTTTGAGAAAAATTTATATAGAAATAAAATTTTGAGAAAATTTTCTGAAGAAGTAAAATTTTGACAAAAATTTCTATAGAAACAAAAATTTGAAAACATTTTCTATAAGAATAAAATTTTGAGAAAATTTTCTGTAGACATAAAATTTTGGACAACATTTTATATAGAAATAAAATGTTGAGAAATAGAATTTTGAGAACATTTTCTATAGAAATAAAAATTTGAAAAAATGTTCTATAGAAATAAAATTTTGAAAAAAATTTCTTTAGAAATAAAATTTTGAGAAAAATTTCTATAGAAATAAATTTTTGAGAAAATTGGGATACATATATATGGGAGCTATATCTAAATTTGATTCGATATCTTCCAAATTCAAAAGCGTTTGTCCTTGTGCTCAAAAAACATTCAGTACCAAATTTCATCAAAATCGCTTAATAATCGCGACCGGAATCCTGTGAGCACCAAAGACATTGACAGACGGACGGAAGGAAGGACGGACACCAAGCGTTAGATCAACTGAAGAGGTGATTCTGAATCGATCGGTTTATTTTTTATGGGGTCTAAAACCCATATTTCTGGTAGGCACATTTTTCAAAGTTATTATACCCTACATTATAATTTCCATTGAGAAAATCTCGTCCCTCGTGTGGATATTCTTAAACATACTCTCTGTTGGAGTCACCATGGCGTAATGGTTAGCATTTCCGCCTTGTATTCAAAAAGTCATGGATTCAATCTCAGTTTCGAGAGAACACCAAAAAAAAAAAAAAATTCATCGTTGGATTATTCCATCTCAGTAATGCTGTTGACATTGCAAAGCTTTTTTTAAGTGGTTTCACCACAATGTGGAATGGTGTTGGGACTCGGCTATAAAAAAGGAGGCCCCTTGTCATTGAGCTTAACATAGAATCGGGCAGCACTCACCCAGCAAAAAAAGTATCACCCAAAAAGTAGTGAAACTGTTCTTTTTGGATCCGGAAGTTGTGCAAAATAGACGCAGAAGCGATGAATTTAACATGGGATGTCCACAATTTCAACAGATGTTGCACTGAATTTGCATCACTCCTTAAGGTGTGATACGAATTCAGTGTTTTGGATGTGGATTAAACATTTTTGTGATATTTTGCCAAATAATTTTTATATATTTTTTATTTTTTTATTGCATTCTAACGCTTGTCTGCAACGTTTGACCTCAAATATTTTCAAAAATTTGGAATTTTTGTTAAATGGATTTAGCAAAATTTTCGACAAAATTTGAATAATTTGTACCATTTAATTAATGCTTACTCTTTTTTACCCTATTTGAATAAAAATATATAAAAAAATATTAAAAAAAAAAATAAAATTACCCATTAAAAATATGAAAAAAGCGAGTTATAAAAAATTTAATCAAATGAACTTCCTGTGTGGTTAAAATAAAGAACGTCTTTGGGAGGACAATTTTGGAAGTGCTTTTAAAGTCGTGCCTTTAGAAGAACTTCCAAATTTTTTTGCGGGGCAGTGATAAGACAGAAATTCACTACTGTGGTATTTAAAATTCATTTTCACATTCGTATTTTAAAGACTAGAAATTTCTGGCTTCAAGACAATATTTTATTTGTCAGTGTAATGCCGCCGTATATTCTAACTTTGTTTTAATCATACATCGTACAATGTTTGCATATTATTATCATAATTTAAATTAACAAAACCACAATGTGTGGATTTATTTTCAATTATCGATTTCCAGCATTATGAACACATAGTCATTAAACAAAAAAAACTTTCTTTCACAATCGTTATAATGTATGTAAAAAATTATTTTATTCTACAAATGTGATTTGCATAATATTTGATTAAATTTACTGCAAATTCATTTGGTTGGGTCTTTTGATTTAATTAATATTAAATATTGGTTACAAATTAGAAATAAATTTATTAGAAAAAAATAAATAAATAAATATGAAACATTTTTTTTTTTAATTTTTGACTTATTGTTATTTTATTAGATTTTTTTACGAATTAATAATAAATAATTCAGGAATATTCCCTTCCATGGTCACTATTTTTGGTATTTGGTAAATTGGGTCTATACTTATATATTTTTGTAAATATATATAATTTATAAATAATTTTTTACCGGTAAAATAAATCTAATGTTAACTATATTTTAATGTTAAATATCGCCTACAAAAAATATTAAATACATTTATTCCAAAAGAATAATTAAACGAAACATTTTCTTTTGACCTATGGTTATTTTATTTCATTCATATATTCGTTTCCATGAATTCATAATTATTTAATTCAATAATATTTGTTTCCATGGTCTCTACGTGTATTTATGATAATTAGTTAATTGGATCTATAACCACATTTAGTACCATTACATCCAATTGTTAAATCAAATTTTAATTATATATTAATGTTATATATTTGATTTAGTTAATGTTAAATATTGGCTATAAATAAATATAAAATAAATTTATTAAAAAATAAATAAATAGAATAGAATAGAAAAAAATTTTCTTTTATTTTGACCTGGTTATTTTTGTTGCCAGGAAATAATCCCGATTCCATGGTCGCTATTTTTGATATTTAGTTAATTGTATTATAGTAAATTTATATATAATTTATATATAAAATATAAATGTAATAACTAATTATTAAATCCAATTTTAATTAAATTTTAAACATTTACAAAATGCACAAAATTTTTCTTTACACTCCCCTTTCTAATATATCGCTTCGCACAGTTTGTGGTATAATTTGTGAAAATTTGTTTCAGTGGAAATTAGCTAATATATCCATTTCTCTGTCAATGTTGTCAGTTTATTTTACTTTATTTAGTGGATTCCAACTTTTGAGGGGAATTTGATGAATGGCGGCGATTTGTTTTGTAAAAATTAACATTCATTAAAAGACCGCATTCACTTGTCATGATTAACCACATGACATGACAATTGACGTATGTCGTCGGTTTACGAGGGTCTGCATTGCAAGTAATGGAATTTAAATGAAAGAAATAAAAAAAATTATGTTATTTGTTTTAAATTGAATTTATTTTAAATTAATTGATTTTTTGATATAATGTAAGTTAAATATATCTACCGAAATAAAATTTTGACAAAATTTTGTATAGAAATAAAATTTTGATAAAATTTTGCCATGGAAATAAAATTTTCTATAAAAATAAAATTAGGATAAAATTTTCTATCGAAATAAAATTTTGACAAAATTTTCTACAGAAACAAAATTTTTGATATTTTCTATAGAAATAAAGTTTTGACAAAATATTCTATAGAAATAAAATATTGGGAAAATATAAAAATAAAATTTTGATAAAATACTATATCGAAATAAAATTTTAACAAATTTTTCTATAGAAATAAAATTTTGACATTGAAATAAAATTTTTTTATAAAAATAAAATTTGGATATAATTTTATATAGAAATAAAACTTTGACAAAATTTTCTATGGAAATAACATTTTGACATTTTCTATAGAAATAAAATTTTGACATTTTCTATAGAAATAAAATTTTTACATTTTCTATAGAAATAAAACTTTGACAAAATTTTCTATAGAAATAAAATTTTGACAAAATTTTCTATAGCAATAAAATATTGACAAAATTTTCTACAAAAATAAATTTTTTTAAAAAAAGTTCCTACAGAAATAAAATTTTGACAAAATTTTCTTTAGAAATACAATTTTGATAAAATTTTTACAGAAATAAAATATTGACAAAATTTTCTATAGAAAAACAATTTCTATAGAAATAAAATTTTGACAAAAATTTTCTATAGAAATAAAATTTTTAAAAATTTTCTATAGAAATAAAATTTTGACAAAATTTTCTATAGAAATAAAATTAAAAAAAAAAAAAATTATAGAAATAAAATTTTGACAAAATTTTCTATAGGAATAAATTTTTGATAAAATTTTCTATAGAAATAAATAGACAAAATTTTCTATCGAGATAAAATTTTGACAACGTTTTCTCTAGAAATAAAATTTTGACTAAATTTTCTATAGAAATATAATTTTGACAAAATTTTCTATAGAAATAAAATTTTGATAAAATTTGCTATAGAAATAAAATTTTGAGTAAATTAACTATAGAAATAAAATTCTAACAAAATTTTTTTTCGGAGGGTTCAAGTGTGGTTTTTGTTGGGTTTAATAAACTGCCTGAATTTATTCTGATAATTGGTTGATAGTTTTGCTGCAAGTAGAGGATGCTGATGAGGAATGTGGTAATTCCGAAACGTGCGTCCATCCAACCATCTTGCAGTCTATAGGGCTTTGCCCATATAAATTTGACAAACATTCTTTTGCTCTGTTGGTTAAGCTACACTTGTAGTTTAGTCAATGTATGGTTTTAAGCTGCAATAAAAAAACAACAACAAAGAAATAAAATTTTGATAAAATTTTCTATAGAAATAAAATTTTGACATTGAAATAAAATGTTCTATAAAAATAAATTTTCTATAAAAATAAAATTTGGATAAAATTTTCTACCGAAATAAAATTTTGACAAAATTTTCTATAGAAATAAAACTTTTGACATTTTCTATAGAAATAAAATTTTGACAAAATATTCTATAGAAATAAAATATTGAGAAAATATAAAAATACAATTTTGATAAAATTTTATATCGAAATAAAATTTTGACAAAATTTTCTATCGAAATAAAATTTTGACATTGGAATAAAATTTTCTATAAAAATAAAATTTGGCTATAATTTTATATAGAAATAAAACTTTGACAAAATTTTCTAAAGAAATAAAATTTTGACATTTTTTATAGAAATACAATTTTGACAACATTTTCTATAGAAATAAAATATTGACAAAATTTTCTACAAAAATAAATTTTTTAAAAAAGTTCCTACAGAAATAAAATTTTGACGAAATTTTCTTTAGATATAAAATTTTGACAAAATTTTTATAGAAATAAAATATTGACAAAATTTTCTTTTGAAAAACAATTTCTATAGAAATACAATTTTGAGAAAAATTTTCTATAGAAATAAAATTTTGAGAAAATTTTCTATAGAAATAAAATTTTGAAAAAAATTTCTATAAAAATAAAATATTGACAAAAATTTCTATAAATATAAAATGTTGACAAAAATTTCAATAGAAATAACACTTTGACAAAATTTTCTATAGAAATAAAATTTTGAAATATTTACTGTAGAAATGGAATACCGTCAAATTTTTCTATAGAAATAAAATTTTGACTGAATTAACTATATAAATAAAATTTTGACAAAATTTTCTATAGAAATAAAATTTTTACAAAATTTTCTATAGAAATAAAATTTTGACAAAATTTTCTATAGAGATAAAATTTTGACAAAATTTTCTCTAGAAATAACATTTTGACAAAATTTTCTATAGAAATAAAATTTTTAAAAAAATTCTATAGAAATAAAATGTTGACAAAAATTTTCTATAGAAACAAATTTGACAAATTTTCTATAGAAATGCAATACCGACAAATTTTTCTATAGAAATAAAATCTTGACTGAATTAACTATAGAAATAAAATTTTCACAAAAATTTCTATAGAAATAAAATTTTCTGTAGAAATAAAATTTTGACAAAACTTTCTATAGAAATAAAATTTTGACAAAATTTTCTAAGAAACAAATTTTTTAATTTTTATTTTTTATAGAAATAAAATGTTTACAAAATTTTCTATAGAAATAACATTTTCACAATATTTTCTATAGAATTACAATTTTGACAAAAAATTTTATAGTAATAAAATTTTGTATAGAAATAAAATGTTGACAAAATTTTCTATAGAAATAAAATTTTGACAACATTTTTTATAAAAACAAGTAAGATAAGTCTAAAGTCGGGCGGGGCCGACTATATTATACCCTGCACCACTTTGTAGATCTAAATTTTCGATGCCATATCACATCCGTCAAATCTGTTGGGGTCTATATATAAATGTTTGTCCCAAATACATACATTTAAATATCACTCGATCTGGATAGAATTTGATAGACTTCTACAAAATCTATAGACTCAAAATTTAAGTCGGCTAATGCACTAGGGTGGAACACAATGTTAATAAAAAATGTGGGAAACATTTAAAACTCAAGCAATTTTAAGGAAACTTCGCAAAAGTTTATTTATTATTTATCGCTCAATATATATGTATTAGAAGTTTAGGAAAATTAGAGTCATTTTTACAACTTTTCGACTAAGCAGTGGCGATTTTACAAGGATTTTGGTATTTTGACCATTTTTGTCGAAATCAGAAAAACATATATATGGGAGCTATATGTAAATCTGAACCGATTTCAACCATATTTGGCACACATAGCTAAAATGCTAATTCTACTCCCTGTGAAAATTTCAACTAAATCGGATTAAAAAAATTGGCCACTGTGGTCATATGAGTGTAAATCGGGCGAACGATATATATGGGAGCTATATCTAAATCTGAAGCGATTTCAATAAAATTTGGCACACTTGACTATAGTACTAATTGTTCTTCTTGTGCAAAATTTTAAGCAAATTAGGGTAAAACTCTGGCTTCTGGGACCGTATTAGTCCATATCGGGCGAATGATATATATGGGAGCTATATCTAAATCTGAACCGATTTCTTCCAAAATCAACAGGTATCTATTCTGAGCCAAAACACATACCTGTGCCAAATTTGAAGTCGATTGGACTAAAACTGCGACCTAGACTTTGATTACAAAAATGTGTTCACGGACAGACGGACATTGCCATATCGACTCAGGAGCCCACCCTGAGCATTTTTGCCAAGGACACCAAACATATGCACTAACTTATAATACCCTGTTCCACAGTGTGGAGCAGGGTATAATAAAATTTTAAGAAAATTTTCTATCGACGTAAAATGTTGAGAAAATTATAAGAACACAGCAAAAAATTTGGAAGTTCTTCCAAAGGCACAACTTTAAAAGCACTTCCAGAAGATGCACTCCCATTGATGTTCTTTATTTTAACTACCGAGGAAGTTCTTTTAATTCAATTCTTTATAACTTGCTTTGTTCATACATTCAATGGGTCATTTTAACTTTTTATACCCACCAACATAGAATGGTGATGGGGGTATAATAAGTTTGTCATTCCGTTTGTAACACATCGAAATATCGATTTCCGACTATATAAAGTATATATATTCTTGATCAGGAAGAAATTCTAAGACGATATAACGATGCCCGTCTGTCTGTCTGTCTGTCTGTCTGTCTGTTGTAATCACGCTACAGTCTTCAATAATGAAGCAATCGTGCTGAAATTTTGCACAAATTCGTCTTTTGTCTGCAGGCAGGTCAAGTTCGAAGATGGGCTATATCGGTCCATATTTTGGTATAGCCCCCATATAGACCGATCTCCCGATTTTATTTCTTGGGCTTAAAGAAACCGCAGTTTTTATTCAATTTACCTGAAATTGGAAATCTAGAGGTATTGTAGGACCACAAATACGTGTGCCAAAAATTGTGAGTATCGGTCGATGTTTTGGTATGGTCCCCATATAAAACGACCTCCCGATTTGGGGTCTTGGGCTTATAGAAACCGTAGTTTTTATCCAATTTGTCTGAAATTGGAAATCTAGAGGTATTTTAGGACCATAAAGAGGTGTGCCGAAAACGGAGAGTATCGGTCCATATTTTGGTATAGCCCCCATATAGACCGATTTCCCGATTTTACTTCTTGGGCTTCTAGAATCCGAAGTTTCTATCCTATTTGCCTGAAATTGGAAAACTAGAGGTATTTTCGGGTCATAAAGAGGTGTGCCGAAAACGGAGAGTATCGGTCCATATTTTAGTATAGCCCCCATAAGAACGATCTCCTGATTTAACTCCTTGGGTTTCTAGAAACCGTAGTTTTTATCTGATTTGCCTGAATTTGTAAATATTCTGATATTTTAGGCTCACAAAAACGTGTATCGGATTAAGTTTTTATCGGTCCATTTGATAATGCCTCCATATAGACCGACTTCACTTCTTGACGGTGTAGAAGGCGCACTGATCATGAAAATTGCTTGAAACTCAATGTAAAATTTCCAGATTTTACTTCCACAGATTTAAGATTTCAAATTAAGACGTTATTTTATAATTTTCCTGGACACTTACAAGAGATGTTAATGATTCCTCTAAAACTCAAACAAAAATGGTTCTTATAAATCCAGAATCTGATATAGTCCTCATAGGTGAAATCTTTAAATTTATCTTCGGGAAGTGTCCTCAAGTCCTCAAGCCCTCCTGAAATTTCAAAGGAAACCCTAATATTTGGTTCATGGTGGTGGGTATTTAAGATTCGGCCCGGCCGAACTTAGTGCTGTATATACTTGTTTTGTTTCAAATAGGTTAAAAACAGAGTAAGAATTCATAAAATGGTACAAATCATTAAAATTTCGTCGAAAAAAATGCTAAATTCAATCTGAAAAATTGTGAATTTTGAAAATATTTGAGGTCAAACGTTTCCAACAAGCGTTAGAATCCATTAAAAATTATAAAAAATTATAAGAATTATTTATTTGACAAAATATAACATAATTTTTTTACTTTACATCCAAAACACTGACTTCGGATTACACCTAAAGAAGTGATGCAAATTCAGTGCAACGGCTGTTGAAATGGAGGACTTCCGTCCTATGAGAAGTCATGTTAAATTCATCGCTTCTGCGTCAATTATGCACCACTTCCGGATCCAAAAAGAACATTTTCATTACTTTTTGGGCGACGCTTTTTTTGCTGGGAAATAAAATGTTGACAACATTTTCAATAGAAATAATTTTTTGACAAAATTTTAACAACATTTTCTATAGAAATAACATTTTGGGAAAATTTTCTATGGAAATAAAAATTTGACAAAGTGTTCAATAGAAATAAAATTGTGAAAAAATTTTCTGTAGAAATAACATTTTGAGAAAATTTTTTATAGAAATAAAATATTGACAAAATTTTTTATAAAAATGTTTTTTTTTTAATTTTCTATAGAAATAAAATTTTGACATAATTTTGTATAGTAATAAAATTTTGTATAGTTATAAAATTTTGTATAGAAAAAAATTTTCTATAAAATTAATTTTTTTAAAAAAAACTTTTTATAGAAATACAATTTTTCTAAAATTTTCTATAGAAATAAAATTTTGCTAAAATTTTTAATAGAAATAAAATTTTGCTAAAATTTTTAATAGAAATAAAATTTTGAGAACATTTTCTAAAGAAATAAAATTTTTACAAAATTTTCTATAGAAATAAAATTCTGAGAAAAATTTCTTTAGAAATTAATTTTTGACAAAATTTTCTAAAGAGGTAAAATTTTCACAAGATTTTATATAGAAATAAAATTTTGAGAATATTTTATTTCTTTAGAAAATTTTTCTATAGTAACAAAATTTTGTATAGAAATAAAATTTGCAAAATTTTCTATAAAATTAAATTTTTTATAAAAATTTTTTTATAGAAATAAATTTTTGCTAAAATTTTCTATATCAATAAAATTTTGAGAAAATTTTTAATAGAAAGAAAATTTTGAGAAAATTGTCTAAAGAAATAAAATTTTCACAAAATTTTCTATAGAAATAAAATTTTGAGAAAATTTTCTAAAGAAATACAATTTTCACAAAATTTTCTAAAGAAATAAAATTTTGAGAAAATAGTAATAAAATTTTGTATAAAAATAAAATTTGCAAAATTTTCTATAAAATTAATTTTTTTATAGAAATAAATTTTTGCTAAAATTTTCTATATCAATAAAATTTTGAGAAAATTTTTAATAGAAAGAAAATTTTTAGAAAATTGTCTAAAGAAATAAAATTTTCACAAAATTTTCTATAGCAATAAAATTTTGAGAAAATTTTCTAAAGAAATAAATTTTCACAAAATTTTCTAAAGAAATAAAATTTTCTAAAGAAATAAAATTTTCTAAAGAAATAAAATTTTGAGAAAAATTTCTTTAGAAATTAATTTTTGACGAAATTTTCTAAAGAAATAAAGTTTTCACAAAATTTTATATAGAAATAAAATTTTGAGAATATTTTCTTTAGAAATTAATTGTGGACGACATTTTTTATAGAACATATAATGTAAAGTCAATGCAGTGGATACCAGTACTGTCGCCCTTTGACAAACCCATGCAAAATGTGTTGCTTGTAATCCAATTTTCGATCCAAAAATAACATTTTCATTGCTTTTATTGTTTTACTTTGTGTTATATTTTTTTTAGTTCCTGAAATTCCCCCATGCAATACGCTCGGCTTACAAAAAACAATTGTGATATTAATACTCATACATGCACACACAAAGCATTTTAAAACTAATCTGATAATTATAATCTAAATTGTTTGCAATTAAAACAATTATTAGATTTTCCTAAGCTAATTGGATATGAGACTCTATAGTGACAACATACACACACTCACATATATAGAGGGGGTATGCACACACACACATACTAACAAGTAATAGCAGATACATGGCAACATTCACATTCGTTGTAAAATAGCAAAGGGCACTTTATTCTCTGTATTTTGCAGTAATGTAATGCGACTCATTGAGGCCAACATTTTCAAATTAATTTCCATTAAAATAGAAGCACACAAAGATTTTCTTTTAGTAGAAACTCTGGAAATCACGACTCTCTCATGAATGGAATCATTAATATCCTTGCTAACAGGAGTAATCTCTATAACGCAGTGCTACATAATGAACGAATAAATATAAAGCGAGTAAATGAGACAAGTCCTCCAAAATGCAATGAATAAAAGGATATTGGTTGTTCGTGGATACTTTCAAAAAAGAGCAAAGCATGAAAATGTTCAACGCCCTCACATGATGGAGTGGTGGTCAAACGCATACCACTACATGTGTCCTCATTGTTGCTGTTGATTCTATAATATTCTTGCTTCCAGCTAACTCATAATTTCATAAGTGCATGTGAAATGTCATGCAAAGGAATTATATCAATACTAAACACTTAAGCTTTTGCGTCCTTTTTGGCATACACTTTTACTCATTTGTATTAACTGATTGTGGTTTTGTCATTGTGTCCTGTCATTGTTAATGTTGAAGCTCTTAGCAAATATTTCACTGGAAATTTCCGATGAAAGACACTGGGCACTTGGCATTGCCAAGAGTTAACAAAATAATTGGAAAATTATATAAAGCTCAGTGATTATCCATGGTAGCCAGTTTAATAGCAAAGTCAAATTATACAACCAGTCATGGTGGACACACAGGGTGCTGACATAGGAAAATGTAAATAGACGCAATAGACACATGGAGTCTTTGGCAATAATACTCAGGGCCGGCCTCTAAGGTGATATAGCCATGGCTGGCCGTCCGTCTGCCTGTGAACACAGTTTTGTAATCAATGTCAATCAGAATGATGGAAAGTTTTGTCAAAATTTTATTTCTATGGAAAATAAAATTTTTCACAAATTTTCTATAGAAATTAAATTTTGAAAAAAGTTTTCAACAGAAATTAATTGTTTACAAAAATTGTCTATAGAAATACAATTTTGACAAAATTTTCTATAGAACTGAAATTTTGATAAAATTTTCTATAGAAATAAAATGGTGATATTTTTTTTGCAAAAAAGGAAATTTTGGCAAAATTTTCTTCAAAAAAATCAGAAGAAATTTTTCTATAGAAATAAAATTTTTACTAAATATTTGATAGAAATAAAATTTTGACAAACATTTTCTATAGTAGTACAATGTTGATAAAATTTTCTATAGAAATAAAATTTTGATAAACATTTTCTATAGAAATAAAATTTTGAGAAAATTTTCTGTTGAAATAAAATTTTGACAAAATTTTCTGTAGGAAAAAAAATTTGACAAAGTTTTTTACAGAAATAAAATTTTGACAAAATTTTCTATAGAACTAAAATTTTGACAAAATTTTCTATAGAAATAAAATGTTTGCAAGATTTTCTCTGGAAATACAATTTTGAGAAATTTTTTTATAGAAATAAAACTTTGAACACATTTTCTATAGAAATAATATTTTGACAATATTTTCTATAGTAATCAATGTTAATAAAATTTTCTATAGAATAAAATTTTCACAAAATTTTCTATAGAAACAAAATTTTGAGAGAAATTTCTATAGAAATAAAATGTTGACAAAATTATCTATAGAAATACAATTTTGACAAAATTTTCTATAGAAACAAAATGTTGAGAAAAATTTTCTATAGAAATACAATTTTGACAAAATTTTCTATAGAAATACAATTTTGACAAAATTTTCTACAGAAATAAAATTTTGACAAATATTTTCTATAGAAATAAAATTTTGAGACAATTTTCTGTTGAAATAAAATTTTGACAAAATTTTCTATAGAAATAAAATCTTGAAAAATTTTTCTATAGAAATAAAATTTTGACAAAATTTTCTATAGAAATAAAATTTTCCTCAAAATTTTCTATAGAAATAAAATTTTGAGAAAAATTTCTATAGAAATAAAATGTTGACAAAATTGTCTATAGAAAAAAAATTTGGCAAAATTGTCTATAGAAATACAATTTTGACAAAATTTTCTATAGAGACAAAATGTTGACAAAACTTTTCTATACATATAAAATTTTCTGTTGAAATAAAATTTTGACAAAATTTTCTATATAAATAAAATGTTGATAAATAATTTTCTATCTGCTTTTGTAAGCTTGTAGCTAGTAAAATCAACTGTCACTGGAATCAATCTGTCAGACGAGTTGCATAGAAATCTGAGCAACCATAACCTGGTTGCAAAACATGATATTTTCTTCCCTCAGAAACAACATTTTGAGAAGACTTTCTATAGAAACAAAATTTCTATAGAAATGCAATTTTGACAAAATTTTCTATAGAAATAAAATTTTGACAAACATTTTCTATAGGAATAAAATTTTGAGAAAATTTTCTGTTGAAATAAAACTTTGACAAACATTTTCTATAGAAATAAAATTTTGAGAAAATTTTCTGTTGAAATAAAATTTTGACAAAATTTTCTATAGACATAAAAACTTGAATATTTTTTCTATAGAAATAAAATTTTGACAAAATTTTCTATAGGAATAAAATTTTGACAAAATTTTTTATAGAAATAAAATTTTGACAAAATTTTCTATAGAAATTAAATTTTGAAAAAATTTTCTATAGAACTAAAATTTTGACAAACATTTTCTATAGAAATAAAATTTTGACAAAATTTTCTATAGGAATAAAATTTTGACAAAATTTTTTATAGAAATAAAGTTTTGACAAAATTTTCTATAGAAATTAAATTTTGAAAAAATTTTCTATAGAACTAAAATTTTGACAAACATTTTCTATAGAAATAAAGTTTTGAGAAAATTTTCTGTTGAAATAAAATTTTCTATAGTAGTACAATGTTGATAAAAATTTCTATAGAAATAAAATTTTGATAAACATTTTCTATAGAAATAAAATTTTGAGAAAATTTTCTGTTGAAATAAAATTTTGACAAAATTTTCTGTAGGAAAAAAAATTGACAAAGTTTTTACAGAAATAAAATTTTGAGAAAATTTTCTATAGAAATAAAATTTTGGCAAGATTTTCTCTGGAAATAAAATTTTGAGAATTTTTTTTTATAGAAATAAAACTTTGAACACATTTTCTATAGAAATAATATTTTGACAGTATTTTCTATAGTGATCAATGTTGATAAAATTTTCTATAGTATAAAATTTTCACAAAATTTTCTATAGAAACAAAATTTTGAGAGAAATTTCTATAGAAATAAAATGTTGACAAAATTATCTATAGAAATACAATTTTGACAAAATTTTCTACAGAAATAAAATTTTGACAAATATTTTCTATAGAAATAAAATTTTGAGACAATTTTCTGTTGAAATAAAATTTTGACAAAATTTTCTATAGAAATGAAATCTTGAAAGATTTTTCTATAGAAATAAAATTTTGACAAAATTTTTTATAGAAATAAAATTTTGATAACATTTTCTATAGTAATAATATTTTGGCCACATTTTCTATAAAAATAAAATCTTGACAAATTTTTCTACAGAAATAAAATCTTAACAAATTTTCTATGGAAATAAAATTTTGAAAATTTTCTATGGAAATAAAATTTTGACAAAATTTTCGATAGAAATAAAATTTTGACAAAATTTTCTATAGAAATAAAATTTTGACAAGATTTTCTATGGAAATAAAATTTTCAGAAAATTTTTTATAGAAATAAGACTTTGAACAAATTTTCTTCAGAAATAATATTTTGACAAAATTTTCTATAGTAATCAATGTTGATAAAATTTTCTATAGAAATAAAATTTTGACAAAATTTTCTATATCAATAAAATTTTTACAAAATTTTCTATAGAAATAAAATTTTTCTCAAAATTTTCTATAGAAATAAAATTTTGAGAAAAATGTCTATAGAAATAAAATGTTGACAAAATTCTCTATATAAAAAAAATTTGACAAAATTGTCTATAGAAACACAATTTTGACAAAATTTTCTATAGAGACAACATGTTGACAAAACTTTTCTATAGATATAAAATTTTCTGTTGAAATAAAATTTTGACAAAATTTTCTATATAAATAAAATGTTGATAAATAATTTTCTATCTGCTTTTGTAAGCTTGTAGCTAGTAAAATGAACTGTCACTGGAATCAATCTGTCAGACGAAACATGATATTTTCTTCCCTCGGAAACAACATTTTGAGAAGACTTTCTATAGAAACAAAATGTTGAGAAAATTTTCTATAGAAATGCAATTTTGACAAAATTTTCTATAGAAATAAAATTTTGACAAACATTTTCTATAGGAATAAAATTTTGAGAAAATTATCTGTTGAAATAAAACTTTGACAAACATTTTCTATAGAAATAAAATTTTGAGAAAATTTTCTGTTGAAATAAAATTTTGACAAAATTTTCTATAGACATAAAAACTTGAATATTTTTTCTATAGAAATAAAATTTTGACAAAATTTTCTATAGAAATTAAATTTTGACAAAATTTTCTATAGAAATAAAATTTTGACAAACATTTTCTATAGAAATAAAATTTTGAGAAAATTTTCTGTTGAAATAAAATTTTGACAAACATTTTCTATAGAAATAAAGTTTTGAGAAAATTTTCTGTTGAAATAAAATTTTGACAAAATTTTCTATAGACATAAAATCTTGAGAAAAATTTCTATAGAAATAAAATTTTGAGAAAAATTTTTATAGAAATAAAATGTTGACAAAATTGTCTATATAAATAAAATTTTGACAAAATTGTCTACAGAAATACAATTTTTACAAAATTTTCTAAGAAACAAAATGTTGACAAAATTTTCTATAGAAATAAAATTTTAACAAAATTTTCTGTAGAAATAAAATTTTGATAAAATTTTCAATAGAAATACAATTTTGACAAAATTTTCTATAGAAAAAAATTTTGACAAAATTTTCTGTTGAAGTACAATTTTGACAAAATTTTCTATAGAAATAAAATTTAACAAAATTTTCTATAGAAATAAAATTTTGATAAAATTTTCTATAGAAATAAAATTTTGAAAATTTTGAAGTACAATTTTGTAAATTGTAAAAGTAAATAATTTTCTATCGGCTTTTGTAAGCTTGTCTAAAATAAACTGTCACTAGAATCAATCTGTCAGACGAGTAGCTTAGAAATGAGAGCAACCTTAACTTGGTTGCAGAAATGATATTTTCTTCTCTCGGAAATAACATGACGTTTTGTTTTGTGGGTAAAGTTATAAATAAGAATTTTCGTTCACAATAAAGTAAATTTCCAAATTAAAGAAAAATACAATTTTATTTGCTCTCAGTGCCACCATTTAACCCCACGAAAAAAAAATTGTAAACTACCTTGGTCACATCTGTTTGCCAGCCATTGTACCAAGGGAGCACTAAAAGTTTCTTAATTGAAAATTGTACTCTTGCCATTGCAACATAAATAACTTTAAGGTACTGGAGTCCTTTTGCAAGGAAAATAAACAAAGCAAAATAATTGTGGAGATTGCATGAAAGTTTCCCATGAAAACTATTTAATTTTATCAGAAGAAACGAAAATTAATTACCAGAAAATTAATCACTCAGTGTTGTTGCTATTGAACAACTAGGTTATGCCAGACTTCTGCTTGTAAGCCACTGAAAGAGGGCTCTTATAAAATGAAACGAATTCAATTTAATGAAAATAAACCTTTAAGCGGATTTTAAGTTTATGTAAATATTGGTAACATCAAGAGATGATGATGAGAATGGGGAATTGGCCGATGTCCTATCAAATTATGCTTTGAAGGCATTCCATTCATATGTTACCTATACATTTTATAAATTTTTTAAATTTGAATTTTTTCTCAACAAAAAATATCAAATGATGTTAAAATTTTCTGAAAAAAAAAATTATTCTCAACATTTTATTTCTATAGAAAATTTTGTTAAAATTGCACTTCTAAAGAAAATTTTGGAAAAAATTTATTTCTATAGAAAATGCTGTCAAAAATTTTGTCAATATTGTATTTCTTTAGAAAATTTTGTCATATTTTTTTTTTTCTATCGAAAATTTTGTCAAAAATTTATTTCTATAGAATATTTTGGAAAAATTTTATTTCTACAGAAAATTTTGCCAAAATTTTATTTCTATGGAAAATTGTGTCAAAATTTTATTTCTATAGAAAATTTTTATCAAAATTTTATTTCTATAGAAAATTTTGTCAAAATTTTATTTCTATAGAAAATTTTGTTAAAATTTTATTTCTATAGTAAATTTTTGTAAAAATTTTATTTATATAAAAATTTTTGCCGATTTTTTTATATGGACAATTTTGTCAACCAAAATACAAAATATCATGAAAATTTTATGTCTATAGAAAATTTTGGAAAAATTTTATTTCTACAGAATATTGTGTCAAAATTTTATTTTGTAAAAATTTTATTTATATAAAAAAATTTTGTTGAATTTTTTTTTATAGAAAATTTTTTATTTTAATAGAAAACTTTGTCAAAATCTTATTTCTATCGAAATTTTATTTCTATAGAAAAGTTTGTCAAAATTTTATTTCTATAGAAAATTTTTCCAAAATTTTATTTCTATTTCTATATTTTATTTCTATAGGAAATTTTGTCAAAATTTTATTTCTAAGAAAATTTTTTCAAAATTTTATTGCTACAAAAATTTTCTAAAATTTTTTGAAAATTTTATTTCTCTAGAAAATTTCTGCAAATTTTATTCCTTAAAAATTTTTCTGTAAATTTTATTTCTATACAAAATATCATGAAAATTTTATTTCTATAAAAAATTTTGCAAAATGTTATTTCTGTAGAAAATGTTGTCAAAATTTATTCCTATGGAAAATTTTTCCAATATTTTATTTCTTCAGAAAATGTTGTAAACATTTTATTTTAGTAGAAAATTTTGTCAAAATTTTAGTTCTATAGACATTTTTTACAAAATTTTATTTCTATCGAAAATTTTGTCAACATTGTTTTTTTTTTTCTATAAAAAATTTTGTTAAAATTTTATTTTTATAGAAAATTTTGTCAAAGTAAATATTAAAACAAATCAATAATCGATTGTTTCTATGTCCTAAAGCCGAACAAAATTAATAATCAGAAAAAATTTATTTCTATAGAAAATTTTGTCAAAATTTACAGAAAATTTTCCCAAATTTTATTTCTATACAAAATTTTACCAAATTTTATTTCTATAGAAAATTTTGTGAAAATTTTATTTCTATAGAAAATTATGAATTTAGAGAAATGTTTGTCAAAATTTAATTTAGAGAAATTTTTGTCAAAATTTTATATCTATAGAAAATTTTGTCAAAATTTTATTTCTATAGAATTTTTTGTCAAAATTTGATTGCTATAAAAATTTTCATAAAATTTTCTGAAAATTGTATTTTATTTCTCTAGAAAATTTCTGCAAATTTTATTCCTATAAAATCGTTTCTGTAAATTTTATTTCTATACAAGATATCATGAAAATTTTGGAAAAATGTGATTTCTATAGAAAATTTTGTCAAAATTTTATTTCTATGAAAAATTGTGGCAAAAAATTTATTTCTATAGTAAATTTTGTTAATATTTTTTATATAAAAAATTTTATTTTTATAGAACAGTTTGTCCAAATTTTATTTTTATAGAACATTTTGTCAAAATGTTATTTTTATAGAAAAATTTGTCAACATTTTATTTTTATAGAAATGTTTTCAAAGTAAATATTAAAACAACATAATAACCGATTGTTTCTATGTCCTCAAGCCGAACAAAATTAATAATCAGAAAAAATTTATTTCTTTAGAAAATTTAGTCAAAATTTTATTTCTGCAGAAAATTTTCCCAAATTTTATTTCTATACAAAATTTTTCCAAATTTTATTTCTATAGAAAATTTTGTAAAAATTTCATTTCTATAGAAAATTTTGACAAAATTTAATTTAGAGAAATGTTTGTCAAAATTCAATTTAGAGAAATTTTTGTAAAAATTTTATTTCTATAGAAAACATTTTTTTCTGTAGAAAATTTTGTCAACATTTTATTTTTACAGAAAATTTTGTCAAAGTAAATATTAAAACAAATCAATAATCGATTGTTGCTATGTCCTCAGCCAAACAAAATTAATATTCAGAAAAATTTTATTTCTATAGAAAATTTTGTCAAAATTTATTGTACCAAATTTTATTTCTATAGAAAATTTTGTGAAAATTTTATATCTATAGAAAATTTTGACAAAATTTAATTTAAAGAAATGTTTGTCAAAATTTAATTTAGAGAAATTTTTGTCAAAATTTTATTTCTATAGAAAATTTTGCCAAATTTTTATTTCTGTACAAAATTTTGTTAAAATTTTTTTCTATAGAAAATTTTGTCACAATTTTATTTGTATAGAAAATTTTGTCAAAATTTTATTTCTATAGAAATTTTTGTCAAATTTTGATTACTATAAAAATTTTCTAAAATTTTCTGAAAATTTTATTTTTCTAGAAAATTTCTGCATATTTTATTCCTATAAAAATATTTCTGTAAATTTATTCAAAACTTTATTTCTATAGAAAATTTTGTCAAAATTTTATTTCTATAGAAAATTTTGTCAAAATTTTATTTCTATAGAAAATTTTATCAAAATTTTATTTCTATGGAAAATTGTGTCAAAATTTTATTTCTATAGGAAATTTTGTAAAAATCTTATATATATAAAAAATTTTGTCGAATTTTTTTATATAGAACATTTTTTATTTTAATAGAAAATTTTGTCAAAATTTTATTTCTATAGGAAATTTTGTCGAAATTTTATTTCCAGAAAAAACTTTTTCAAAATTTTATTGCTAAAATTTATTGCTAAATTTCTAAAATATTCTGAAAATTTTATTTCTCTAGAAAATTTCTGCAAATTTTATTTCTATAAAAAATTTTCTGTAAATTTAATTTCAATACAAAATATCATGAAAATTTTATTTGTATAAAAAATTTTGGCAAAATTTTATTTCTATAGAAAATTTTCGCAAAATTTTATTTCTATATGAAATTTTGTCAATATTTTATTTTTTTAGAAAATTTTGTCAGAATTTTATTTCTATAGAGAATTTTGTCAAAAATTTTATTTATATAAAAGATTTTGCCAATTTTTGTTATATAGGAAATTTTGTGAACATTGTATTTTAATAAAGCATTTTGTACAAATTTTATTTCTATAGAATTTTTTTTACAAAATTTTATTTCTATTTTATCAAAATTTTTTTTCTATAGAAAATTTTGTCAAAATTTTATTTTTATAGAACATTTTGTCAAAATGTTATTTTTATAGAAAAATTTGTCAAAAATGTATTTTTATAGAAAATTTTGTCAAAGTAAATATTAAAACAAATCAATGATCGATTGTTTCTATGCCCTCAAGCCGAACAAAATTAATAATCAGAACAATTTTATTTCTATAGAAAATTTAGTCAAAATGTTATTTCTATAGAAAATTTTCCCAAATTTTATTTCTATACAAAATTTTACCAAATTTTATTTCTATAGAAAATTTTGTGAACATTTTATTTCTATAGGAAATTTTATCAAAATTGTATTTCTATAGAAAATTTTGTCAAAATTTAATTTAGAGAAATGTTTGTCAAAATTTTTTTTCTATAGAAAATTTAGTCAAATTTTTCGATTTACGTTGGAAAAAATTGCTTACTGACGTGATTCTCTGTCTCAGAGCAGTATCCGATTTAATTTTAAGGTCTAAAGAGTTTATAAGATTATCGAAATCGGTTCAGATAAATCTGTGAGTTTGCAGATGAGAGGTATAGCAATGATAACAACTTGATGTTTGTTGCAATACATATTACCATCTTGTAAGTATTGCCTTTGGGGATGTTATTAACTACCAATAGTGACGTAGTGTATACTTAAATCGGCTCTATCTAGACTCCTGCCTTCCCTTGTTGGTTTTTGGTTTGTCCAAGGGATTCCTAATATTTACACTTCTCTTAACTATTCCCCATATTAGAAGAAATGGCAAAAAGGAAGAATGTTGCAATTACAAGATCATTGCCTAAGAATGACACAATGGAACAAAGAAAAATTTACTTAAAACAAACACAAATAAATCTGTGTAAGCCAAACAAAAAATCAAAGAACTTTTACCGTCCATTTTGCCTCAAGTCGAATATAATGGAGGGGAGTCATTACAAACCTTCCCACTTGGCTGACAACAATCTTTGTAAATTGTGGCAATAAAAATGGGAAAATTCAAACTAAAGACAATTATCGTTACAATGTGAACAATTGTTGCACATTGGGATGGAAATGACTAATATTTTTTAGATAAAATATGAAAGTGAAGAGTTGACATTTTAATTACGCATTTTTTTGTAAGGTTTCAAAATAGAATGTTCAAGACTAATTTTTGGCAGCTTTACCAATTTAAAGCAAATGGGCTTTTTTCACAAGAAATGGAACCTAAAAATCTATTCTTCAGTGGCTATTTCTTTCTCGAAAGTGTGAACACTAATTTACAGATAATTCTTTCCACTGTTCATAAAACCATAGTGTGAACATGAAATTAAAAATGAAAAAAAAAAAAAAATAATTATAACTG
Source organism: Haematobia irritans (assembly GCF_050003625.1). Taxonomy (NCBI): domain Eukaryota; kingdom Metazoa; phylum Arthropoda; class Insecta; order Diptera; family Muscidae; genus Haematobia; species Haematobia irritans. The sequence goes on from NC_134399.1 coordinate 207,522,872, forward strand.
TAGTAAAATTAAAAAAAAAGTTTATTGCTGTTTTGTAATATCAAAGACATTCGGACATACATGGGCATGAGTGTTTGCCTACAATTGTTCATTTACGATTATGTCGTCCCTGATTGCTGATGACATTTATGTCGTTTGTTGACGATGTCGGGGTTATTTGATTTTCTGCGAAAATTATTTCGGCTACGCCATTCCATTTTTTTGTAACAAAAACAATTATTTGATTTTTTTCTTTGATCTAGATTTTCAAACACTTCATATGTATCTTTTTGTATTGAATAATTTACCGAGATAGCAAAATTGTTCAAAACTATTATTACTACAGAAAATTTTCAGAAAATATTATTTCTAAAGTTTTTTCATAAAATTTTATTTATAGAGAAAATTTTCTCAAAAATGTCCGTCTATAGGAACAATTTTTTGAAAACTTTTTTTTCCACACGAAATTTTCTCAAAATTTTAATTCTATAAAAAGGTTTCTAAGATTTTTTTTTTATTTCAATAAAAAATGTTCTCGACATTTTCCATCTAGGAATAATTTTCTGCAAATTTTATATCTATATTAAAATTAAAAATTTTCCAAAATTTTCCGCCTATAGAAAATTTTCTGATAATTTTATTTCCATAGCAAATTTTGTCAAAATTTGATTTCTATAGAAAATTTTGTCAACATTTTATTTCTATAGAAAATTTTGTCAAAATTTTTTTTTTCTATAGAAAATTTTGTCAAAATTTGATTTCTATAGAAAACTTTGTCAAAATTTTATTTCTATAGAAAATGTTTCCAAAACTTTATTTCTATTGAACATTTTGTCACAATTTTATTTCTATAGAAAATTGTGCAACAATTTTATTTCTATAGAAAATTTTGTCAAAATTTTATTTCTATTGAAAATTTTGTCAACATTTTATTTCTATAGAAAATTTTATAAAAATTTAATTTTTATAGAAATTTTTGTCAAAATTTTATTTCTATAGAAAATTTTATCAAAATTTTATTTCTATAGAAAATTTTGTCAAAATTTTATTTCTATAGAAATTTTTGTCAAAATTTTATTTCTATAGAAAATGTTCCCAAAACTTTATTTCTATTGAAAATGTTTCTGAAAAAGAAAATTTTATTCCTATATAGAAAATTTTCTGAAAATTTAATTCAGGCAAATTTGGCTACCGGAAACCTTTTTTCGAAAGCTTAAAATGTAGTTCACTTTGGGTTTACTGAATTATCCGAATTTGATATGATAGTTGGCTGACAGTTTCACTGCAAGTAGAGGATGCTGATAAGGAATATGGAAATTCCGAAATGGCCGTCCATACAAATATTTTGCATTCTAAGGGGCTTTGCCCAAATAAATTTGACAAACATACTTTTCCTCTGTTAAGTATGCTACACTTGTAGTTTAGTCAAGGTATGGGTTTTAGCTGAAATAAAAACAACAAAAATGATTGAAGAACAAACCAACAATAAAAACGAGACAAACTTTTATTTCTATAAAAATTTTTCTAAAAATTCTATATCTATAGAAAATTTTGTGAAAATTTTTTTCCATTGACAATTTCCGGAAAACTTTATTTCTTTTGAAAATTTTCTGAAAATTTCATTTCTATAGAAAATTTTCTGAAAAATTATATCTATTTAGAATTTTCTCAAAATGTCAGTTCTACAAACAAAATTGTATTTTTATAGAAACTATACTCCAAATTTTATTTCTGCAGAAAATTTTCCCCAATTTTATTTCAGTAGACACGCTTCTCCAAATTTTATATCTATAGAAAATGTTCTCAAATTTTATTTTTATACTAAAAACTTTAGCGACATAGAAATTTTTTGAAAATTTTATTTCCATATACAATTTTCCGAAAATTTTATTTATATAGAAAAATTTTTGATTATTTCGTTTACACAGAGAATTTTCTGAAAATTTTATTTCTACAGAAAATTTTCTTAAAAATTAATTTCTACAGAAAATTTTCTTAAAATTTTATTTCCATAGAAAATTTTCTGAAATATTATTTCTATAAAAAAATTTCTCAAAATTTTATTTCTATTGGAAAATTTCTAAAAATTTTTTTCTATAGAAAGTTTTCTGAAAATGTTATTTCTTATGAAAACTTTCTGAAAATTTATTTCTATTTTCCAAAAATTTTATTTTTTGAAAACTTCCACAAAATTTTGTTTCTTTAAAAACGTTCTGAAAATGTATTTCTATTAAATATTTTCTCAAAATTTCAATTCTATAGAAAATTTTCTCAAACTTACATTTTTATAGAAAATTTTGTGAAAACTTTGGTGCTATCGAAAATTTTATTTCCATATTAAATTTTCCAAAAATGTTATTTGTTTCTGACAATTTCTGAAATTTGTCTGAATATTTTATTTCTACAGAAAATTTTCTGAAAATTTTACTTCTACAGAAAATTTTTTGAAATATTATTTCTCTAAAAATTTTCTCCAAATTTAATTTATATTTCCTAAAATGTTTTTTTTCTATAGAAAGTTTTCTGAAATTGTTATTTTTTTAGAAAATTTTCTGAAAATTTATTTCTATTTTCCACAATTGTTATTTTTTTGAAAATTTCCTCAAAATTTTGTTACTTTAAAAATCTTCTGAAAATTTATTTCTATTAAAAATTTTCTCAAAATTTAAATTCTATAGAAAATTTTCTCACATTACATTTTTATAGAACATTTTCTGAAAACTTTAGTGCTATCGAAAATTTTATTTCCATATTAAATTTTCCAAAAATTTATTTGATTCTGACAATTTCTGAAAATTTTATTTCTATAGAAAATTTTGTCCAATTTTTTTTTCATTAGAAAATGTTCTCAGCATTTATTTTTACAGTAAATTTTCTGAAAACTTTATTGCTATCGAAAATTTTATTTCCATATTAAATTTTCTGAAAATTTTTCTTCATAGAAAAATTTCGGAAAATTTTTCTTCATAGAAATATTTTGGAATAGAAAAATTTCGGAAAATTTTATTTAAATAGAAAATTTTCGGAAAATTTTATTTCTGTAGAAAATTTTCGAAAAATTTTATTTGTATCGAAAAATTTCTGAAAATTTTATTTCTATGGAAAATTTTCTGAAATTTTTATTTCTATAGAAAATGCTCTGACATTTTTATTCCAATAGAACATTTTCTGAACATTTTATTTCTATAGAAAATTATCTGAAAATTTTATTTCTACAGAAAATTCATTAGAAAATGTTCTCAGCATTTATTTTTACAGTACATTTTCTGAAAACTAGTGCTATCGAAGATTTTATTTCCATATTAAATTTTCCGAAAATTTTTCTTCATAGAGAAAATTTTTCTTCATAGAGAAAATTCTGAAAATTTTATTTCAATAGAAAATTTTCTGAAAATTTTATTTCAATAGAAAATTTTCTGAACATTTTATTTCTACAGAAAATTTTCGGAAAATTTAATTTTATAGGAAATTTTTTGAAAAATTATATCTACTTAGAATTTTCTCAAAACTCCTTTCTACAAATTTTATTTCTATAGAAAATTTTATTTCAATAGAAAATTTTCTGAATATTTATTTCTACAGAAAATTTTCTCCAATTTTTTTTTTATTAGAAAATCTTCTCAACATTTATTTTTACAGTAAATTTTCTGAAAATTTAGTGCTATCGAAGATTTTATTGCCATATTAAATTGTCCGAACATTTTTCTTCATAGAGAAAATTCTGAAAATTTTATTTCTGTAGAAAATTTTCGAAAAATTTTATTTCTATGGAAAATTTTCTGAAAATTTTATTTCTATAGGAAATTTTCTCAAAATTATATTTCTATAGGAAATTTTCAGAAAATTTTGTTTCTATAGAAAAATTTCGGAAGATTTTGATTTCAATGGAAAATTTTCTGAACATTTTATTTCTATAGAAACTATTCTCCAAATTTTCTTTCAATAGAAATTTTTCTGAAAATTGTATTTCTGTGGAATATTTTCTGAAAATTGTATTTCTATGGAATATTTTCTGAAAATTGTATTTCTATGGAATATTTTCTGAAAATTGTATTTTCTGAAAATTTAGTGCTATCGAAGATTTTATTGCCATATTAAATTTTCCGAACATTTTTCTTCATAGAGAAAATTCTGAAAATTTTATTTCTGTAGAAAATTTTCGAAAAATTTTATTTTTATGGAAAATTTTCTGAAAATTTTATTTCTATAGGAAATTTTTTTAAATTTATATTTCTATAGGAAATTTTCAGAAAATTTTGTTTCTATAGAAAAATTTCGGAAAATTTTGATTTCAATGGAAAATTTTCTGAACATTTTATTTCTATAGAAACTATTCTCCAAATTTTCTTTCAATAGAAATTTTTCTGAAAATTGTATTTCTATGGAATATTTTCTGAAAATTGTATATCTATAGAAAATTTTATTTTTCTAGAAAATTTTCGGAAAATTTTGATTTCAATAGAAATTTTTCTAATCATTTTATTTCTATAGAAACTATTCTCCAAATTTTCTTCCAATAGAAAATTTTTTGAAAATTTTATTTCTATCGAAAATTTACTGAAAATTTTATTTCAATAGAAAATTTTCTGAACATTTTAGTTCTACAGAAAATTTTCGGAAAATTTAATTTTATAGGAAATTTTATTTCTATAGAAACTATTCTCCAAATTTTTTTCTATATGAACTATTCTCCAAATTTTATTTCTATAATAAATTTTCTGAAAATTTTATTTCTGTAGAGAATTTTCTGAAAATTTTATTTCTGTAGAGAATTTTCTGAAAATTTTATTTCTGTAGAAAACTTTCTGAAAATTTTATTTCTATAGAAAATTTTCTGAAAATTTTATTTCTGTAGAAAATTGTATTTATTTTATTTATATTTTCTGAAAATATTATTTTAGAACATTTTCTGAAAATTGTATTTCTATAGAAACTATTCTCCAAATTTCATTTGTGCAGAAAAATTTCTGAAAATTTTATTTCTATAGAAAAATTTTCTCAAATTTTCGTTTCCATAAAAATTTTTTCAAAATTTTATTTCTATAGAAAATTTTTCAAAATTTTATTTCTATAGAATTTTTTCTCAAAATTTTATTTCTATAGAAAATTTTCTGAAAACTTTATTACAACAGAAAATTTTCGGAAAATTTTGATTTCAATAGAAAATTTTCTGAACATTTTATTTCTATAGAAAATTTTCTGAAAATTTTATTTCTGTAGAAAATATTCTCCAATTTTTTTTTCTATAGAAACTATTCTCCAAATTTTATTTCAATAGAAAATTTTCTTAAAATTTTATTTCTATTGAAAATTTTCTGAAAATTTCTATTCCGTAGAAAACTTTCTGAAAATTTTATTTCTATAGAAATTTTCTATAGAAAGAAAATTTTCGGAATATTTTATTTCTATAGAAAAATTTCTGTAAATGTTATTTCTATAGAAAATTTTCTGAATATTGTGTTTCTATAGAAACTATTCTCCAAATTATAATTGTGTAGAAAAATTTATGAAAATTTTATTTCTATAGAAAAATTTCTGAAAATTATTTTTCTGTAGAAAATTTTCTGCAATTTTTTTATTCTGTAGAAAATTTTCTGAAAATTTTATTTCTGTAGAAAAATGTCTGAAAATTGTATCTCTATAAAACATTTTCTGAAAATTGTATTTTCAGAAAAATTTCTGAAAATTTTATTTCTATAGAAAAATTTCTGTAAATTTTTTTCTATACAAAATTTTTTGAAATTTTATTTCTGTAGAAAATTTTCTGAAAATTTTATTTTTATAGAAACTATTCTCCAAATCTTATTTGTGCAGAAAATTTCTGAAAAGATTGTTTCCATAGAAAAATTTCAGGAAATTTTTTTTTTCTATACAAAATTTTTTGAAATTTTATTTCTGTAGAAAATTTTCTGAAAATTTTATTTCTGTAGAAAAATTTCTGAAAATTTTATTTCTGTAGAAAATTTTCTGAAAATTTTATTTCTGTAGAAAATTTTCTGAAAATTTTATTTCTGTAGAAAATTTTCTGAAAATTTTATTTTTATAGAAAAAATTCTGAAAATGTTATTTCTATAGAACATTTTCTGAAAATGTTATTTCTACAGAAAAATTTCGGAACATTTTATTTCTATAGAAAATTCACTAAATATTTTATTTTATTATTCAATATGATGCACAGATATATAATAGAAAATTTTCTGAAAATTTTATTTCAATAGAAAATTTTCTGAACATTTTATTTCTACAGAAAATTTTCGGAAAATTTAATTTTATAGGAAATTTTTTGAAAAATTATATCTACTTAGAATTTTCTCAAAACTCCTTTCTACAAATTTCATTTCTATAGAAAATTTTATTTCAATAGAAAATTTTCTGAATATTTATTTCTACAGAAAATTTTCTCCAATTTTTTTTTTATTAGAAAATCTTCTCAACATTTATTTTTACAGTAAATTTTCTGAAAATTTAGTGCTATCGAAGATTTTATTGCCATATTAAATTGTCCGAACATTTTTCTTCATAGAGAAAATTCTGAAAATTTTATTTCTGTAGAAAATTTTCGAAAAATTTTATTTCTATGGAAAATTTTCTGAAAATTTTATTTCTATAGGAAATTTTCTCAAAATTATATTTCTATAGGAAATTTTCAGAAAATTTTGTTTCTATAGAAAAATTTCGGAAGATTTTGATTTCAATGGAAAATTTTCTGAACATTTTATTTCTATAGAAACTATTCTCCAAATTTTCTTTCAATAGAAATTTTTCTGAAAATTGTATTTCTGTGGAATATTTTCTGAAAATTGTATTTCTATGGAATATTTTCTGAAAATTGTATTTCTATGGAATATTTTCTGAAAATTGTATTTTCTGAAAATTTAGTGCTATCGAAGATTTTATTGCCATATTAAATTTTCCGAACATTTTTCTTCATAGAGAAAATTCTGAAAATTTTATTTCTGTAGAAAATTTTCGAAAAATTTTATTTTTATGGAAAATTTTCTGAAAATTTTATTTCTATAGGAAATTTTTTTAAATTTATATTTCTATAGGAAATTTTCAGAAAATTTTGTTTCTATAGAAAAATTTCGGAAAATTTTGATTTCAATGGAAAATTTTCTGAACATTTTATTTCTATAGAAACTATTCTCCAAATTTTCTTTCAATAGAAATTTTTCTGAAAATTGTATTTCTATGGAATATTTTCTGAAAATTGTATATCTATAGAAAATTTTATTTTTCTAGAAAATTTTCGGAAAATTTTGATTTCAATAGAAATTTTTCTAATCATTTTATTTCTATAGAAACTATTCTCCAAATTTTCTTCCAATAGAAAATTTTTTGAAAATTTTATTTCTATCGAAAATTTACTGAAAATTTTATTTCTATCGAAAATTTTCTGAACATTTTATTTCTACAGAAAATTTTCGGAAAATTTAATTTTATAGGAAATTTTATTTCTATAGAAACTATTCTCCAAATTTTTTTCTATATGAACTATTCTCCAAATTTTATTTCTATAATAAATTTTCTGAAAATTTTATTTCTGTAGAGAATTTTCTGAAAATTTTATTTCTGTAAAGAATTTTCTGCAAATTTTATTTCTGTAGAAAATTTTCTGAAAACTTTATTTCTATAGAAAATTTTCTGAAAATTTTATTTCTGTAGAAAATTGTATTTATTTTATTTATATTTTCTGAAAATTTTATTTTAGAACATTTTCTGAAAATTGTATTTCTATAGAAACTATTCTCCAAATTTTATTTGTGCAGAAAAATTCTGAAAATTTTATTTCTATAGAAAAATTTTCTCAAATTTTCATTTCCATAAAAATTTTTTCAAAATTTTATTTCTATAGAAAATTTTTCAAAATTTTATTTCTATAGAATTTTTTCTCAAAATTTTATTTCTATAGAAAATTTTCTGAAAACTTTATTACAACAGAAAATTTTCGGAAAATTTTGATTTCAATAGAAAATTTTCTGAACATTTTATTTCTATAGAAAATTTTCTGAAAATTTTATTTCTGTAGAAAATATTCTCCAATTTTTTTTTTCTATAGAAACTATTCTCCAAATTTTATTTCAATAGAAAATTTTCTAAAAATTTTATTTCTATTGAAAATTTTCTGAAAATTTCTATTCCGTAGAAAACTTTCTGAAAATTTTATTTCTATAGAAATTTTCTATAGAAAGAAAATTTTCGGAATATTTTATTTCTATAGAAAAATTTCTGAAAATGTTATTTCTATAGACAATTTCTGAAAATTGTGTTTCTATAGAAACTATTCTCCAAATTATAATTGTGTAGAAAAATTTATGAAAATTTTATTTCTATAGAAAAATTTCTGAAAATTATTTTTCTGTAGAAAATTTTCTGCAATTTTTTTATTCTGTAGAAAATTTTCTGAAAATTTTATTTCTGTAGAAAAATGTCTGAAAATTGTATCTCTATAAAACATTTTCTGAAAATTGTATTTTCAGAAAAATTTCTGAAAATTTTATTTCTATAGAAAAATTTCTGTAAATTTTATTTCTATAGAAAAATTTCTGTAAATTTTTTTCTATACAAAATTTTTTGAAATTTTCTTTCTGTAGAAAATTTTCTGAAAATTTTATTTTTATAGAAACTATTCTACAAATCTTATTTGTGCAGAAAATTTCTGAAAAGTTTGTTTCCATAGAAAAATTTCAGGAAATTTTTTTTTCTATACAAATTTTTTTGAAATTTTATTTCTGTAGAAAATTTTCTGAAAATTTTATTTCTGTAGAAAATTTTCTGAAAATTTTATTTCTGTAGAAAATTTTCTGAAAATTTTATTTCAATAGAAAATTTTCTGAAATTTTTATTTCCATAACAAATTTTCTCAAAATTTTATTTTTATAGAAAAAATTCTGAAAATGTTATTTCTATAGAACATTTTCTGAAAATGTTATTTCTACAGAAAAATTTCGGAACATTTTATTTCTATAGAAAATTCACTAAATATTTTATTTTATTATTCAATATGATGCACAGATATATTTTCATATACCTCATTTTTGTTGAGCATTGATACTACGAACCTCCTCCTTCCATTTGTGGGGGGGGGTTAAGTCAATATTGATATTCTTTTCACACTTGGTTCAAATTTCATGTTCATTGTGGCGCAGACTTTTGATGAGGACGATAATAAAATTAGAAATGTCATCGTTTCGACTTCCACTGGTTGCTGCTGCTGCTACTGCTACCATGCCGATGATGATTGTGATGTTGGTATTGTTCCATTTAAAATCATTGTTCTTGGTGGCATGAACAACAATAGCGGTGTGCCACTATTAATGCTTCTATTGCTTTGTCTGATTCTGATTGCTGGGGGGAGGAGGGTGGTGGAGGCGAACCATTGTGAACTATAGAATTTACATGGCACAGTTCAGTGATCACAACATCACGCTCTCGAACACAACAATAATATTTAATTAACTAAATAAACTCAAAATTACGTATTTGTTTCAAAGCGGAACAATCAACGTGAATATGATGGAGAAATACAGTGAGAGAAATATCAGTTTGCAACATCAAACATTGTTTAGCGATATCTAAACAAAGTACATTTCTATATATACCGAAGGAAAAACTTTGTTATATTTACAAAAATTAATATTTGAAGTAGAATTATTAAAGTGTGTCACAAATTTACAGCAATTTGTTATTAATATATCCATCCCAATATATACTTTTTTCAGTGTACTACCATCATTGAGAGTGCCATGGTTTTATATGATGGTAAAGTAACGACAATACTCGGGAATTCAATATATATATTTTTTCCAATGTGCCTTTACTTAGAAAAAAAACTATAGTTCATTCGTGTTAAGTTGTTATAAAAATATTAATATTTTTTAATCTTTTTGTTTGTTGTTTATTTCTGAGCAAATAACAATTTACATCGTTATTTTTATGATTGTGAAGCAATTAAAGTGCGTTAATGATGTAGATGTCTTTGCTATGATTTCAAAACGTAAAAAAGGGAACATCTGTCATGGAACGCATAACAGAAAACACTTCTTTGCAACATTAGAGAAATTATTTTGTTGTTTATTTTTTGAAAGAATCTTAAATTGCTTGTTTAAGCGTTCAAGAAAATCCTATGAAAATATCACCCTTCAGATAATTCGAGGCCCTCAGGCACTAAGGTGTCCAAATAACCGGCTTTTTGAAAAATATCGAAAATCGGTTTTCGGTGTTTTATTTTTCCGAAACTCGGTTAACCGGTTAAACCCGGTGTTCGTATAAATCTAAAATGCCTATTTTTTAACTCCAGGTTCGATTGGAATCCGGAGAGAAAGCCTACTTTTCGTCATAATTTATGAGGGCCCCACTTCATTTAGGTTTTTGGGGCTTATAGTTATGGTGCACAAAGCCAAAGAGCCACAGGGTGTTCCCAAAAGGACTGAAGGAAGGAATTTTATGGAACGAACTTATGGCAATTTCGTTTGAGAAGAAAAGTGTTGTATACAACTTGTACAAAATTTTATGGTGTTACCACAATGTTGCCTAAACCACCAGCAAAGACAACACTGTTTGCGTTTGAAAACGAACAAAAATGTGCAACAATGATGCAAAAGCAAACAAGAAACACAAATGGTTTGTAAGCAATTGAAAATCCTATTTTGTTTAACAACTATCATTAAACACTCGCATCTGCATTTTTGCATTTTTCTTTTATTTTATAAATATTTATCAGGAATTTGTTGTCGTGATACAAAATAATTGAAATGTTTCTTTTGGTTGGTACAATTCTACCAAAATTGGAAGATCTTTTACTGTCTGGTAGATTGGCAGAATTCTTGATGCTTGTCAAATTTATTTGGGCAAAGCCCTATAGACTGGAAGAAGATTGTATGTACAGTTGTTTCGGAACTACCGCATTCCTCATCAGCATCCTCTACTTGCAGCAAAACTATCAACCAATTATCAAAATTTTCTCTAGAAATAAAATTTTAACAAAATTTTTAATGGAAATATAATTTTCTATAGAAATAAAATTTTTGACAAAATTTTCTGCAGAAATAAAATTATGACAAAATTTTCTATAGAAATAAAATTTTTGACAAAATTTTCTGCAGAAATAAAATTTTAATAAAATTTTTAATGGAAATAAAATTTTCTATAGAAATAAAATTTTAACAAAATTTTCTATAGAAATAAAATTTTGAGAAAATTTTCTATAGAAATAAAATTTTAACAAAATTTTCTATAGAAATAAAATTTTGAGAAAATTTTCTATAGAAATAAAATTTTAACAAAATTTTCTATAGAAATAAAATAATGACAAAATTTTCTATAGAAATAAAATTTTGGCAACATTTTCTATAGAAAGAAAATTTTGACAAAAGCTTCTATAGAAATAAAATTTTTACAAAGTTTTCTATAGAAATAAAATTTTAACAAATTTTTCTATAGAAATAACATCTTTGACAAAATTTTCTATAGAAATAAAATTATGACAAAATTTACTATAGAAATAAAATTATAACAAAATTTTCTATAGAAATAAAATTTTGACAAAATTTTCTATAGAAATAAATTTTTGACACAATTTTCTATAGAAATAAAATTTTGACAAAATTTTCTATAGAAATAAAATTTTGACAAAATATTCTATAGAAATAAAATTTTGACTAAATTTTCTCTAGAAATAAAATTTTAACAAAATTTTTAATGGAAATAAAATTTTCTATAGAAATAAAATTTTTGACAAAATTTTCTATAGAAATAAAATTTTGACAAAATTTTCTATAGAAATAAAATTATGACAAAATTTTCTATAAAAATAAAATTTTGACAAAATTTTCTATACAAATCAAATTTTAACAAAATTTTTAATGGAAATAAAATTTTCTATAGAAATAATTTTTGACAAAATTTTCTATAGAAATAAAATTATGAGAAAATTTCTATAGAAAGAAAATTTTGACAAAATTTTCTATAGAAATAAAATTTTGACAAAATTTTCTATAGAAATAAAATTTGGACAAAAGCTTCTATAGAAATAAAATTTTTTCAAAGTTTTCTATAGAAATAAAATTTTGGCAAAATTTTCTATAGAAATAAAATTTTGACAAATTTTTCTACAGATATAAAATTTTAACAAAATTTTTAATGGAAATAAAATTTTCTATAGAAATAAAATTTTGACAAAATTTTCTATAGAAAAAAAAATGTTGACAAAATTTTCTATAGAAATAAAATTTTGACAAAATTTTCTTTAGAAATAAAATTATGACTAAATTTTCTATAGAAATAAAATTTTGGCAAAATTTTCTATAGAAATCAAATTTTGACAAAATTTTCTATAGAAATAAAATTTTGACAAAAATTTCTATAGAAATAACATTTTGACAAAATTTTCTATAGAAATAACATTTTGACAAAATTTTCTATAGAAATAAAATTTTTGACAAAATTTTCTGCAGAAATAAAATTATGACAAAATTTTCTATAGAAATAAAATTTTTGACAAAATTTTCTGCAGAAATAAAATTATGACAAAATTTTCTATAGAAATAACATTTTTGACAAAATTTTCTGCAGAAATAAAATTATGACAAAATTTTCTATAGAAATAAAATTTTTGACAAAATTTTCTGCAGAAATAAAATTTTAATAAAATTTTTAATGGAAATAAAATTTTCTATAGAAATAAAATTATGACAAAATTTTCTATAGAAATAAAATTTTAACAAAATTTTCTATAGAAATAAAATTTTGAGAAAATTTTCTATAGAAATAAAGTTTTAACAAAATTTTCTATAGAAATAAAATTTTGGCAACATTTTCTATAGAAAGAAAATTTTGACAAAAGCTTCTATAAAAATAAAATTTTTACAAAGTTTTCTATAGAAATAAAATTTTGACAAATTTTTCTATAGAAATAACATCTTTGACAAATTTTTCTATAGAAATAACATCTTTGACAAAATTTGCTATAGAAATAAAATTATAACAAAATTTTCTATAGAAATAAAATTTTGACAAAATTTTCTATAGAAATAAAATTTTGACAAAATTTTCTATAGAAATAAAATTTTGACAAAATTTTCTATAGAAATAAAATTTTGACAAAATTTTCTATAGAAATAAAATTTTGACTAAATTTTCTCTAGAAATAAAATGTTAACAAAATTTTTAATGGAAATAAAATTTTCTATAGAAATAATTTTTGACAAAATTTTCTATAGAAATAAAATTATGAGAAAATTTCTATAGAAAGAAAATTTTGACAAAATTTTCTATAGAAATAAAATTTTGACAAAATTTTCTATAGAAATAAAACTTGGACAAAAGCTTCTATAGAAATAAAATTTTTTCAAAGTTTTCTAAAGAAATAAAATTTTGGCAAAATTTTCTATAGAAATAAAATTTTGACAAATTTTTCTACAGATATAAAATTTTAACAAAATTTTTTATTGAAATAAAATTTTCTATAGAAATAAAATTTTGACAAAATTTTCTATAGAAATAAAATTTTGACAAAATTTTCTATAGAAATAAAATTATGACTAAATTTTCTATAGAAATAAAAATTTGGCAAAATTTTCTATAGAAATCAAATTTTGACAAAATTTTCTATAGAAATAAAATTTTGACAAAAATTTCTATAGAAATAATATTTTGACAAAATTTTCTATAGAAATAACATTTTGACAAAATTTTCTGTAGAAATAAAATTATGACTAAATTTTCTATAGAAATAAAATTTTGACAAAATTTTCTATAGAAATAAAATTTTGACAAAATTTTCTATAGAAATAAAATTTTGACAAAATGTTCTATAGAAATAAAATTTTGGCAAAATTTTCTATAGAAATAAAACTTTGGCAAAATTTTCTATAGAAATAAAATTTTGGTAAAATTTTCTATAGAAATAAAATTTTCTATAGAAATAAAATTTTGACAAAATTTCTTATAGAAATACAATTTTGCAAAAATTTCTTATAGAAATACAATTTTGCAAAAAATTTTATAGAAATAAAATTTTCCAAAAATTTTGTAAAGAAATTAACTTTTCAAAAATGTTTTATGGAAATAAAATTTTTACAAAATTTTCTGAAAAATAAAATGTTAACAAAATTTTCTATAGCAATAAAATTTTGACAAAATTTTCTTGAGAAATAAAATTTTTACAAAATTTTCTTGAGAAATAAAATTTTGACAAAATTATCTATAGAACTATAGGTTAGGTTATGGAGGATGACACGAATCTGAAATAGCGGATTTTTGTCCACTTAGACCATAGTTGGTCTATTGCGATTCCTCAAACTTCTTTCCATCTTCCTCCTCGTGTCCGTCTACTACCGGCCGGAATGAGTCTATTGTAGGATAATGTATCCTACGGACGCGCCTAGTTCCTCCACCCCGAAGCCTTAATGAAGTCGAGAATATTCCTGAGGGTGAATTCTCGCAAGTCGGTCATAGTCTGAAAGAAATAAGAGACCAGCATCTTGTTTCTTCTGAAAGATAGTACTGGACACTGGCACAGGAAGTGAAAAGAATCTTCCGTAGCCTCGGGGTCCAGACACCACCTACAAATATCATCATTCGCTAGACATATCCTTACCATGTGTTTTCCCAAGGTGTTGTGTCCCGTTATGATGCCTATCATAGACCTCACATTCTCTCTCTCTCTCTGCAATGACATTAAGACTTCCGAGTTCCTAATATTATTGTCGTCCCATATCAGTTTGGTTTGTTCACAACCAATAGAAGAAGCCCATCGTCTCTTCCATAAATCTTCATATTTGCTATTGATCCTGTAAATAAACAAGGAGAGCGATGGAAAAACGCAAAATTATTTGGTCGATTCAAGATAAACTAGGGCTGCAAAAGTTTTTGGTGTTCGACCAAAAATTGGGATTAAACTCGTCACCCTTGGCATAGAAAAAGGTGATTAGGATATCATTGCAACACAGGAGAAATAATAATATAGTTGATTTCCACTTACTTAATAATAATAAATTCTTTTTGAGCATTTTGGATGCTGTTATTTAGAAAATCTGCTGAAAGTAGATATTTACGTTACAAATTTATAATTCATACAATATTAAGTGTTTGACAATTTGAAGAAGTTTTGTAATTAAATTATAGATTTGTGTTAAAGATAATGACATTTTGTTATTTATTAGTTAAATGGATACTTTAAGAAAATCTTTTAATCTTTAAATAATTTATTTCGAATATTGAATTCCTTTGAAGTGAAAACTGTTTGGTTGTCATGCATCCAAGATATTCGTGATATTTAATATTAAATGTCCTTCAATGTTGTCATTATTATTTTGGTCATGGAGTCAGGGATAATAGAAATATTTGTCGTTTTTGTTTTGAAAATTAAATTTTTTTATTATTTTATTAATTTTCTTCTTCTTCTTCTTCTTGTTTCCTTCTCTCCAATTTCAGGTATGTACAATTTTGTGACCTTCTGATTTTCGAAGAATAATGTCTGGCTGAGGAATAAATGTAAGTGATTGTAACTAATACAATATTTTGAAATCAATTCGTGATATGTGAACCTTTTATATTGAATTTGTATGTTATAGAATTGCTGTCAATATCAAAGTTATAGAAGGCCAATTATATGTAAAAATGAGTTACGAGTTCGATTTCCAATCGCATGGGCACTGTGGAAAGTGGACTACGTAAGAGAAGTAGATAATTTTTGTGAAACGTTATATATATATATATATATATATATATATATATATATATATATATATATATATATATATATATATATATATATATATATATATATATATATATATATATATATATATATATATATATATATATATATATATATATATATATATATATATATATATATATATATATATATATATATATATATATATATATATATATATATATATATATATATATATATATATATATAATCCTCCACAACTCCAATTGTGGACATAATTTAGGAGATCGTTCGCGTTTATTTCAGAGTGATTCCAATGTACCTGCAGCAATAGCAACTACATACGTTTATTAAGCTTTACGCAGATAGCTGGATTCATTTCAATTTAGCATGATTTCAATAGGCGGATAGACGGACGAACATCGCTAAATCGACTCGCAATTTAACCACAACCAAGAATATTGCACATCAGGGATGATAAATGATGTTGACGGAAAAGTATTAAAAATGTACTTTTAGAAGCCTAAGGGTGCTAAACTTACATGATATCAAATTTAAAGACTATTGTAAAAGTATACGTATATTTAAATCTAGATCGATTTTTTTAATTTTCTAAAAACAAATCTTATTTTGTAAAAAATTTTATTCAATAGAAAATTTTGTCAAAATTTTATTTCTATAGAAAATGTTTTCAAAATTGTAAAGGGTGATTTGTTAAGAGCTTGATAACTTTTTTTAAAAAAAAACGCATAAAATTTGCAAAATCTCATCGGTTCTTTATTTGAAACGTTAGATTGGTCCATGACATTTACTTTTTGAAGATAATTTCATTTAAATGTTGACCGCGGCTGCGTCTTAGGGGGTCCATTCGGAAAGTCCAATTTTGGGCAACTTTTTCGAGCATTTCGGCCGGAATAGCCCGAATTTCTTCGGAAATGTTGTCTTCCAAAGCTGGAATAGTTGCTGGCTTATTTCTGTAGACTTTAGACTTGACGTAGCCCCACAAAAAATAGTCTAAAGGCGTCAAATCGCATGATCTTGGTGGCCAACTTACCGGTCCATTTCTTGAGATGAATTGTTCTCCGAAGTTTTCCCTCAAAATGGCCATAGAATCGCGAGCTGTGTGGCATGTAGCGCCATCTTGTTGAAACCACATGTCAACCAAGTTCAGTTCTTCCATTTTTGGCAACAAAAAGTTTGTTAGCATCGAACGATAGCGATCGCCATTCACCGTAACGTTGCGTCCAACAGCATCTTTGAAAAAATACGGTCCAATGATTCCACCAACGTACAAACCACACCAAACAGTGCATTTTTCGGGATGCATGGGCAGTTCTTGAACGGCTTCTGGTTGCTCTTCACTCCAAATGCGGCAATTTTGCTTATTTATGTAGCCATTCAACCAGAAATGAGCCTCATCGCTGAACAAAATTTGTCGATAAAAAAGCGGATTTTCTGCCAACTTTTCTAGGGCCCATTCACTGAAAATTCGACGTTGTGGCAGATCGTAAGTCTATTCATGATGAAATGTCAAAGCATACTGAGCATCTTTCTCTTTGACACCATGTCTGAAATCCCACGTGATCTGTCAAATAAAATTGTATTTCTATAGAAAATTTTGTCAAAATTTTATTTCTATAGACACTTTTGTCAAAATTTTATTTCTATGGAAAATTTTGTCAAAATTTATTTCAATAGAAAATTTTGTCAAAATTTATTTCTATTGAAAATTTTATCAAAATTTTATTTCTATAGAAAATTTTGTCAAAATTTTATTTCTATAGAAAATTTTGTCAAAATTGTATTTCTGTAGGAAATTTTGTCAAAATTGTATTTCTGTAGGAAATTTTGTCAAAATTTTATTTCTATAGAAAATTTTGTCAAAATTTTATTTCTATAGAAAATTTTGTCAAAATTGTATTTCTGTAGGAAATGTTGTCAAAATTTTATTTCTATAGAAAATTTTGTCAAAATTTTATTTTTATAGAAAATTTTGTCAAAATTGTATTTCTGTAGGAAATTTTGTCAAAATTGTATTTCTGTAGGAAATTTTGTCAAAATTTTATTTCTATAGAAAATTTTGTCAAAATTTTATTTCTATAGAAAATTTTGTCAAAATTTTATTTCTATAGAAAATTTTGTCAAAATTTTATTTCTATAGAAAATTTTGACAAAATTTTATTTCTATAGAAAATTTTGTCAAAGTTTTTATCTAATAGAAAATTTTGTCAAAATTTTATTTCTACAGATAATTTTGTCAAAATTGTATTTCTGTAGGAAATTTTGTCAAAATTTTATTTCTATAGAAAATTTTGTCAAAATTTTATTTCTTTAGAAAATTTTGTCAAAATATTATTTCTATAGGAAATTTTATTAAAATTTTATTTCTGTAGAAAAGTTTGTCAACATTTTATTTTTATAGAAAATTTCGTTAAAATTTTATTTCATAGGAAATTTTGTTAAAATTTTATTTCTATAGAAAATTTTGTCAACATTTTATTTCTATAGAAAATTTTGTCACAATTTTATTTCTTTTTGTCACAATTTTATTTCTTTTTGTCAAAATTTTATTTCTATAGAAAATTTTGTCAAATTTTATTTCTCTAGGAAATTTTGTCAAAATCTTATTTATATAGAAAATTTTGTTTAAATTTTATTTCTACAGAAAATTTTGTCAAAATTTTATTTCTATAGGAAATTTTGTCAAAATATTATTAGTATAAAAATTTTTCTCAAAATTTTATTTTATTTTATTTATATATATCAAGAATTTTGTTTCTATAAAATTTTTTTTCAAAATTTAATTTCTATAAAAAAAATTTTTTTCTTTAGAATATTTTGTCAAAATATTATTTCTATAGAAACAATTAACAATTTTTTTTTTCAAAATTTTACTTCCTTAAAAAATTTTGTCAAAACTATTTTTCTATAGCAAATTTTGACCAATTTTTATTTCTATAGAAATTTTCAACAAATTTTTATTTCTATAGCAAATTTTGTCAAAATTTTATTTCTATAGAAAATTTATACAAAATTTCATTTTTATAGATAATTTCGACAAAATTTTATTTCTATAGAAAATTTTGTCAACATTGTATTTCTATAGAAAATTTTGACAAAATTTTATTTCTATAGAAAATTTTGACAAAATTTTATTTCCATAGAAGGTTATGTCAACATTGTATTTCTATAGAAAATTTTGACAAAATTTGATTTCTATAGAAAATTTTGACAAAATTTTATTTCTATAGAGAATTTGTGAAGAAGTACCTCTTTTCAAAAGCCACCTAAATCAAGAATTCTATCAATCTACAAAATGATAAGAAATTTACCATTTTTTGTAGAATTCTACCAACTGTTGGCAACCGGCTCTAAGCACCATGTGTGTATTTCGTCTCCTTCTGAGACGGTTAGGTTAGGTGGCAGCCCGATGTATCAGGCTCACTTAGACTATTCAGTCCATTGTGATACCACATTGGTGAACTTCTCTCTTATCACTGAGTGCTGCCCGATTCCATGTTAAGCTCAATGACAAGGGATCTCCTTTTTATAGCCGAGTCCGAACGGCGTTCCACATTGCAGTGAAACCACTTAGAGAAGCTTTGAAACCCTCAGAAATGTCATCAGCATTACTGAGGTAGGATAATCCACCGCTGAAAAACTTTTGGTGTTCGGTCGAAGCAGGAATCGAACCCACGACCTTGTGTATGCAAGGCGGACATGCTAATCACGGTGGCTCAAATATATACACTATCTTATAATACTCTGTTCCTCAGAGTGGCGGAAAAAATAACATTTCACATTTGCAGACGAATGTGTTATAGACAATATTCCTCTCAAAAATAATGAGATCCTGTAATAGAAACTAAAATATCCTCATTTTGGAATATGTTTATTTCTTCAATTTCCGATATTTATAATTTTTAGAGTTGAGTTGATATCTGAGAAACGTTCACATTTAGGGCAGAATATTCTATGTAAAGTAATTGTGATGAAAAAGTACCAAATGGCTCACGGTCATGGCACGGTGCTTTTGGCAGTGGAAATGTATCAAAAAAAGCACAAAAGTGTCAGCTTTTTCATCCCTGTTGCACATGCAGTACACACGGAATAACAGAATTAGTGTACCCCGTGTCATCTTATGCCAGAGGAAAAGTATGTAGACTTTCGAATATTGAAATAATTTGTAATAGGCCAGAAGACATAACATATATCTTTATTATCTCCTATATTAATATGTATTTCATTATCTTGTCATTTCGATCCTCAAAAACCAAAGACATTTTTGTGAAATATTTTAACAAATTAATTGTTGAATTATTAGTCCTGGGAGTCATTGTCATTTGTTCATTAATCTACTAAAGCAATTTGCACGTTCTTCTTTTGGACTTTTGTCATGAATATTTAAATAAATTAGTATTTTAATTTATTCGAAATTGTGGCTTAAATGACACTCAAACACTGACACACACATTGTGGTATAAGGATTTGGTAGGGATGGCATATGGCAATGATAGAGGTTTCATAGCAAATTAGATTTTTAATCAGGAAATTTGCTAGATGAAAATGTACCCAGCATAGGTTACAAAAAAAGGCAAAAGCTCACTGATTCATAAAAAAACGAATTTACACTGGAAAAAGCCGATGAGAAGCCATTCTAAACAGCGCAGTTTGTGAACAAATCAGAACTCCGCCTCAGATGGTGTGGTCACCGCAATGGCCTATGGTCGCTCCCCGCTAGTAGTCAAAATAACTGCCGAATATTAGCGGAAAAATGTTCTAAAAACAGTATTGAAGCAGACTATTTCGGCCGCTGACCATTACACTCAGGAAGCATAAATCAAAAATGGCTTAAAATCCATTGGACACTTGCGTCTGGGTTATTTTGGAGTGTCGCCCAAAAGTGTCGCTCATCTCAAGACTGTGCTTCGCCGGGAATGGGCCAAACTACCGCGAGACACTTTCGTGAAGCGTTAGTCTTTTTTCCCCGCCTTTCGTGGGTTCGAACCCAGTTTCGACCAAACACCAAAAAGTTTGTCAGCGGTGGATCATCCCACCTCAGTAATGTTGGTCATATTTCTGAGGGTATCAAAGCTTCTCTCAGTGGTTTCCCTGCTATGTGGAACGCCGTTCGGACTCGGCTATAAAAAGAATGTCCCTTGTCATTGAGCTTAACATAGAATCGGGCAGCGCTAAGTGATAAGAGAGAAGTTCACCATTGTGGTAACACATTGGACTGAATAATCCAAATTTTAGCATGGCAATTAGAGGGCCAAATTTCAACAGGATCAGATGAAATGTGTTCCTTCATGAGGTTTTTGAAAGTTAAATCTTGTAGGGTCGGTTTATATGTGAGCCATATATAACTATGGCCCGATATTTAAAAATGTTTACACGGTTATTGGGGGCATATACTAACATCACGTCCCGAATTTCAACCGGATCGGATAAAATTTGGTCTTCCATGTTTTTCCGGAGGTAAAATCTGGGGTTTGGTTCATATCGGGGCTCTATATAGTTGAGGACCGACGTGGACTAATTTGGATGGGTTTTGCTCTTCCAGGATGTTCCGAAGGTCAAATATCAGAATCGGTGTGTATAGGGTCTAAACTTATATATAAGCTGGTCCGATATGGCCCATTTTCAATGCCATTCGACCTACATCAATAACAACTACTTGTTCCAAGTTTCAATTGGCTGGATTTATTTCCTTTGAAATTTAGCGTGATTTCAAGACGGATGGACATCCGGACGGACATCGCTAAGTCACCACATCCCAAAATATGTATAGGATAAAGTGGAAGATAGGTTAGGTTACGTTAGGTATATTGGCAGCCCGACATTTTAGACTCGTTTAGGCATCAATCAATTGTAATACAATTTTGACAAAATTTTCTATGGAAATAAAATTTTGACAAAATTTTCAATAGAAATACATTTTTGACAAAATTTTCTATAGACATAAAATTTTGACAAAGTTTTCTTTAGAAATAAAATTTTGACAAAATTTTCTATAGAAATAAAATTTTGAAAAAATTTTCTATAGAAATAAAAATTTGACAAAATTTTCTTTACAAATAAAATTTATTGATAAAAATAATCTATAGAAACAAAATTTTGACAAATTGTCTATAGAAATAAAATTTTGATAACAATTTTCTATAGAAACAAAATTTTGTCAAAATTGTCTATAGAAATAAAATGTTGACAAAATTTTCTATAGAAATAAAATGTTGACAAAATTTTGAATAGAAATAAAATTTTGACAAAATTTTCTATAGAAATAAAATCTTCTATAGAAAATTTGCTGTAGAAATAAAATTTTGACATTTTCTATAGAAATACTATTTTGACAAAATTTTCTATAGAAATAAAATTTTGACAAAATTTTCTATGGCAATAAAATTTTGATAAAATTTTCTATGGAAATAAATAAAATTTGGTAAAAATTTGATAAAAAATAAATAAAACTTGGACAAAATTTTCTAAAGAAATAAAATTATGACAAAATTTTTTAAAGAAATAAAATTTTGACGAAATTTTCTTTAGAAATAAAATTTTGACAACATTTTCTATAGAAACAAAATTTTGACGGAATTTTCTATAGAAATAAAATTATGACAAAATTTTCTATGGAAATACAATCTTGACAAAGTTTTCTTTAGAAATAAAATGTTGACAACATTTTCTATAGAAATAAAATATTGACAAAGTTTTCTATAGAGACAAAATTTTAACAAAATTGTCTATAGAAATAAAATTTTGACAAAATTTTCTATAGAAATAAAATGTTGTCAAAATTTTGTATAGAAATAAAATTTTGACATAATTTTCTATAGAAAAAAATTTTGACAAAATTTTTTATGGAAATAAAATTTTGATAACATTTTCTATGCGAACTAAAATTTTCTACAAAATTAAAATTTTGACAAAACTTTCTGTAGAAATAAATTTTTCTTTAGAAAATTTACTATAGAAATAAAATTTTGACATTTTCTATTGTAATAAAATTTTGACAAAATTTTCTATAGAAATAAAATTTTTGCAAAATGTTCTACAGAAAAAAAAAATTCTCAAAATGTTCTATAAAAATAAAATGTTCACAAAATGTTCAATATAAATAAATTTTTGACAGAATTTTCTAAAGAAATAAAATTTTGACAAAACTTTCTATAGAAATAAAATTTTCTATAGAAAATTTGCTATAGAAATAAAATTTTGACATTTTTTATTGTAATAAAATTTTTACAAAATTTTCTATAGAAATAAAATTTTTACAAAATGTTCTATAGAAATAAAATGTTGACAAAATTTTCAATAGAAATACATTTTTGACAAAATTTTCTATAGAAATAAAATTTTGACAAAATTTACAATAGAAATAAATTTTTGACAAAATTTTCTATAGTAATAAAATGTTGATAAAATTTTCAATAGAAATAAATTTTTGACAAAACTTTCTATAGAAATAAAATTTTGACAAAATTTTCTATAGAATTGAAATTTTGACAAAACTTTCTATAGAAATAAAATTTTCTATAGAAAATTTGCTATAGAAATAAAATTTTCTTTTCTATTGTAGTAAAATTTTGACAAAATTGTCTATAGAAAAAAAAATTTGTTGATAAAAATTTTTTATAGAAACAAAATTTTGACAAAATTTTCTATAGAAATAAAATTTTGACAAAATTTTCTATAGAAATAAAATTTTTTATAGAAAATTTGCTATAGAAATAAAATTTTCTTTTCTATTGTAATAAAATTTTGACAAAATTGTCTATAGAAAAAAAAAATTTTTTAAAAATTTTTTATAGAAACAAAATTTTGACAAAATTTTCTATAGAAATAAAATTTTGACAAAATTGTCTATAGAAAATTTGCTATAGAAATAAAATTTTGACATTTTCTTTATTTCTATAGACATTTTGACATTTTCTATAGAAATAAAAATTTTACAAATTTTTCTATAGAATTAAAATTTTGACAACATTTTCTAAAGAACTAAGATTTTGACAATATTATTTATCGAACTAAACTTTTGACAAAATATTCTATAGAAATAAAATTTTAACAAAATTTGCTATAGAACTAAAATTTTGACAAAAATTGCTATAGAACTAAAATTTTGACAAAATTTGCTATAAAACTACAATTTTGGCAAGATATTCTATAGAAATAAAATTGTGACAAAATTTTCTAAACAAATAAAAATGTGACAAAATTTTCTATAGAAATAAAATTTTTTGATGTTTTTTTATTTCAGCTTAAAACCATACATTGACTAAACTACAAGTGTAGCTTAACTAACAGAGGAAGAGAATGTTGGGTTTGTTGGTTTTAATGAACTGCCTGAATTTATTGTGATAATTGGTTAATAGTTTTGCTGCAAGTAGAGGATGCTGATGAGGAATGTGGTAATTCCGAAACGTGCGTCCATCCAACCATCTTGGAGTCTATAGGGCTTTGCCCAAATAAATTTGACAAACATTATTTTCCTCTGTTGTAGTTGAGTCAATGTATGGTTTTAAGCTGAAATAAAAGACAACAACAATGCTTAAAGAACAAAACCAACAATAACAAAACAAAACGAATGAAATAAAATTTTGACAAAATTTTCTATAGAAATAAAAATTTTCACAACATTTTCTATAGAATAGGATAAAAACTTCTCTATAGAAATACAATTTTTGACAAAATTTTCTATAGAAATAAAATTATGGCAAAATTTTCTTTACAAGTAAAATTTTGTAAAAATGTTCTATAGCAGTAAAATTTTGACAAAATTTTCTATAGAAATAAGATTTAAACAAATTTTTCTATAGATATAAAATTTTCTATAGATATAAAACTTTAACAAAATTTTCTATAGAAATAAAATTTTGCAAAATTAGAATTTCTTTTGTGGTAGTTTTTTGGTAAAACTTTGTCCCATTTTTGGTAGAGTATTTTTGGCGTAGGTGGTAATCGTGTTCCTGACACATTTATTACAGGGATGGAAAATACAATTTTTCAGAAATTACGAAAAAGGTATTTTCTTGAGGGAAAAAGTACTTTTCACTAAATTTCAACAAAAATTCCATTGGATGATGATTGTCAAGAGCTTCTTTAACTGAATTTTACATAAAATAACATTTTGTTTAAATATTTTAAATATTTTTTTTTAGTTTTATATCCGCTTACAAAGACTACCGTTACCACACAATTTTCTATAGAAATAAAATTTCGACAAAATTTTCTATAGAAATAACATTTTGATTAAATTTTCTATAGAAATAACATTTTGATAAAATTTTCTATCGAAATAAAATTTTGATAAAATTTTCTATAGAAATAAAATTATGACAAAATTTTCTATAAACGTAAAAATTTAACAAAATTTTCTAAAAAAATAAAATTTTGACAACATTGTCTATCGAAATAAAATTGTGACTAATTTTTCTATAGATATAAAATTTTGATAAAATTTTCTATAGATATAAAATTTTGACAAAATTTTCCATAGAAATACAATTTTGACAAAATTTTCGATAGAAATAAAATTTTGACAAAATTTTCTATTGAATAAAAATGTTGACAAAATTTTCTATAGCAATAAGATGTTGACAAAATTTTCTATAGTAATAAAATGTTGACAAAATATTCTATTAAAAAAACGGCACAAAATTGTCTACACAAAAGGTACTAAATCATTCGCGGGGGTACTACGGTACTGACCAGTGTGAAAAAGTGTTGAAAAAGGTACTATAGTACTGCATTTTCCATCCCTGATTTATTACCACCGCGATTGATTTCCTCAACTTGCAAACTGTAACCGCCTAAAAGTATGCACTGAAGGACATCCCTAATTTGTTCGTCTTGTTTGAGGACTTACATAATGAATACGATTGAAGTGTATATATATGTGACAACATAAAAACAAAGATGATGATGATGTTGATGGGAAAAATGTCAATATCACACTGGGTAGGTGGAGTGCAATGAGAAGAGAATTTGCGAATGACACATATAACTTTGGCAACCCCCCCATTAGACTCAAAAAAATGTCTGGGCCCAACATAAAACCAAAGAACTCTTCAGCAAAAAAAAAAAAAAAAAAAAAACAATATTCTTACAACTCAAATCCTTGGCTGTCAGTCAGTCTCATTCGGTCATTGTGTTTGTCTCCATTGTTGACGAGACACACAATGTCAATGCCTTCTCTTGTTTTGGTTTTTATACACTCAACGATAACAGGGGAGGGCGTCAGAAGACAAATGTTCAGTCCTTTGTCGGAAAAGTATTTCATCCATGCTACAAGAATATCTAAGAGAAAAAAGCAAAAAAAAAAATGAGAAAAAGAAAATAAAATCAAGTGAAAAAAAAAGGAAATGTAACACATGTTACCTCTATCACCGAAAATGAGGTTTACGACAATTTCTTTTCTCATTTCGATAAAACGGAAAGGGAAATGTTTTCCATTTTCCCCTATCATATGGTTGGTCATGTGTTATGGCTTTGAGATGAGTGACAATAGCATAAGACCATATGTTCTAAATATTCTCTTTAGGCTATTTAATACTTAAGAGCAAAAATCTCATAGAGAATGCGCCATATTCTCTTTTTCTCAAAATTGTTGATTCCCACTCATTTAGGGGGAGAATATTTTATGAAATTAATTTCTCTCCATATTGTGAACTATTGAGTGTTTTTTGTTTTGGTTTTTCTTGACTCTTCTCACTCATTGCATTACATTTGTATATCCTTTTGGTATCTTTACAAATATTAACTGAGGGATTTAAGCCTTTTTGGTGGGGATTTATGGTATTTAGGTCTTTTGGCCATAAAGTATTTTATGTCCTGATTTAAAGGGCATTAAAGTTGTTTTCCTTTTTAAGAAAAATAAAAAAAGATATAAAAATTTGAAACAAATGGTTATGGGAATGAAATTGCTTTGTTTATAAAAAAAAAAAAAAAAAAAAAAAAAAAGAGATAATAAAATGATTTTTGCTTAAATTGAGCTAGCCAGTGAGAGGATTTTTAATGGCTTAGAACAATTTTATATTGATTATATGAATTATATGTTTTTTGTCAGATTTCATTTACGCTAGGTCAGTGGGCTTTTACCAAACAAAATCACCATTAAATAATACACATTTTGAGCTTTCGTAATAAAAGTTTAATTTAGCAGTATGCAATGCCGAATATTCTTTGGAAATGTTACAAACATTTTTGGAATATATGTATGTGTAAAATTACATTATTTCCAATTGCAAAAGTTGTATTTGGCGCATCGTTTGTAAGCAAGGGACCACTTCAGTTGGTTGGTTTTCCTTAAATAGAGTTTCTTTACATCGACTTGTGTGCGTCCAACAGTGTTGTTTGTAAATAGAACTATCTGCCTGTACAAGGGATGTCTTTTATATTTTGGACCTGGGCAACCCTAGTATTGCAAACTGCCAACTGACTGCTCTATCGTAAAGCTTGACATTGTGTTACATCAGCTTAAAAGTTTCGCCCAAAAAATGAAATTAATTCGGTAACATTTTCGTGTGATTAATTTCTACTTTCGTCTTGGATTAACTCAACAACAGTATATTGATGAAATTAATTCAATTAGTGGCAATGAAGCTCCGACAAGGATCAATGTTTGTCGATGGTATGGTGAATTCAACCGAGGTCGTATTTCACTCCAAAACGATTTTCGTGTAGGTCGTCGACCAAAATCACTTATTATTCCGGACACCATTAGAGTGTCCAAATAACGGACATTTTTTATGTGGGATTTCGGTATATCGAAAAATCCCATTTTTTGTAACCGGTTTTCGATTGTTTGTTTTGCTTAAAACCGGTTAACCGGTTAAAACCGACAAAATAAAAATTAGTGAAAATGGGTTTTAAATACTCATAAAAAAAAACAAGTATATACGGCCGTAAGTTCGTCCAGGCCGAATCTTATGTACCCTCCACCATGGATTGCGTACAAACTTCTACGAAAGACTGTCATCCACAATCGAATTACTTGGGTTGTGGTATCTTAAAACTTCTTAACATCGTTTTCTAAATTGTGAATTAGTCCATACACCGATAGAAAATATCATGAACGGCGTGCTCATTTCAAAACGATCCGTTCATGAAAGTGAATCAACACACATGTGTTGTCAAACTGAGAACATATGGGGTCAATCTGACAACGTTAAAATGACACCATGCGTTGTCAAAACAACAACCTGCGTTCATGATCTGAAAACGTAATGGTTACGAATTTGAAAACAAAATTAAAAAAAGATTTCCGCTACCGTGACTCGAACCTGTGTCGTCTGCACCATGCGCGTTAACAGTCGCCTTAGCACATTGCACCACCGGCGGAGTTGCCATAACAACGTCTAAGTATTATTTTAAGAATTTTCATGGCCAAAGATAAACGAATGCCGTTCACGAAATCGTGAACGCCCGTGGACGAAATCGTGAACATTCCGTTTTGATTTTTTGTCAACGTTTCCGTTTCATTTTGTCACCGCCCGTTCACGATTGCGGAACGCAATTTTTTCTATTAGTGTACGTGGTATATATTAGAGGTCTGCACAATTCCATTTGTAAATGAAGAGTACACGTGTACTTGCTACATGAGTACATCTATTTGAGAGAGTCGCAAAACAATTGGTACACATTTTAATGAACACCAAAAGCCACGAGTAACTTCTTGTTGCTACTCTGATGTCTTCTCTACCAACAAACACATATTCCTCTTTCTCTCTTATTGAAGTGTACTCAGAGTGATCACGTCGAGCATGTTGCGAGAACAAAACTTCATAGAGTACTCCAAGTACCACGTGCAGTTTCAGAAATACAAAAAACAGTTACTCTCCATAATATATGTTTTCGGTTTGTTATAAAGAACGGCAAACGTTAAGGTAAGTGTGTGACATACACAAATATATGAAATATGTGACATACATACATATCTATGATTAATAATAATGGAAAGTTTTGCTTCTCACATAACTGAGAAATACTTGTGGTACCACGTGAAGTGAATCCATGTTGTACTTTTTCTCAAGTACTTGCATTTTTATTGTTCCTTTTTTTTCGGAACACATATTTTTTCGGATAAGTACTTGGTGGTATTTGACAAGCAAGTGTTCTCTTCACTTCACTACTTGCGCTCTGAGAGAAAGACAGTGTATTTACTATATTCGACAGCGAATTGCATACATGTAGTGAAAAGTTATTCGATGCAGACCTCTAGTATATATTAGACAAAAAAGGTATGTATAGGTAAGTCTACAAACAATTACGACTCGATATGGACTTTTGCACGGTACGTAGAGAGCCTAAATTGAAATATGGGGGTCGCTTATATGGGGGCTATATACAATTATGAACTTGATATGGACCAATTTTTGTGTGATTGGGGATCGATTTATCTGAAGGCTATATATAACTATAAACCGATATGGACCTAGTTAGGCATGGTTGTTAACGGCCATATACTAGCACAATCTACCAAATTTCAACTTACTCGGATGAAATTTGCTCCTCCGGTTTATATGGGGGCTATATATGATTATGGACTGATATGGACCACTTTTGGCATGGTTGTTAAATATCACATACTACCACCACGTACCAAATTTCAACCAGATCGGATGAAGTTTGCTTCTCCAAAAGGCACCGGAGGTCAAATCTGGGGATCGGTTTATATGAGGGCTATATATAATTATGGACCGATGTGGACCAATTTTTGCATGGTTGTTAGAGACCATATACCAACACCATGTACCAAATTTCAGCCGGATCGGATGAAATTTGTTTCTCTTAGAGGCTCCGAAAGCCAAATCGGGGGATCGGTTTATATGGGGGCTATATATAATTATGGACCGATTTCAACCAATTTTTGCATGGGTGTTTGAGGCCATATATTAACACCACATACCAAATTTCAACCGAATCGGTTGAATTTTGCTCTTCCACGAGGCTCCGGTGGTCAAATCTGGGGATCGGTTTATGCGGGGGCTATATATAATTATGGTACGATGTGGACCAATTTTTGCATGGTTGTTAGAGACCATATACCAACACCATGTACCAAATTTCAGCCGGATCGGATGAAATTTGTTTCTCTTAGAGGCTCCGAAAGCCAAATCGGGGGATCGGTTTATGTGGGGGCTATATATAAATATGAACCGATGTGGACCAATTTTTGCATGGTTGTTAGAGATCATATACGAACACCATGTACCAAATTTCAGCCGGATCGGATGAAATTTGTTTCTCTTAGAGGATCCGAAAGCCAAATCGGGGGATCGGTTTATATGGGGGCTATATATAATTATGGGCCGATTTCAACCAATTTCAATCCGATCCGGCTGAAATTTGGTACATGGTGGTGGTATGTGGTCTCTAACAAGAATGCAAAAATTGGTCCACATCGGTCAATAATTATATATAGCCCCCATATAGAACGATCCCCCGATTTGGCTTGCGGAGCCTCTAAGAGAAGCAAATTCCATCCTATCCGGCTGAAATTTGGTACACGTTGTTATTATATGGCCTCAAACACCCATGCAAAAATTGGAGAAGCAAAATTCATCTGGTTTGGTTGAAATTTGGTACGTGGTGGTAGTATATGATATTTAACAACCATGCCAAAAGTGGTCCATATCAGTCCATAATCATATATAGCGCCCATATAAACCGATCCCGAGATTTAGTTTTGGAACCTCTTGGAGGAGCAAATTTCATCCGAGTCAGGTGAAATTTGGTACTTGTGCTAGTATATGGCCGTTAACAACCATGCCTAACTAGGTCCATATCGGTCTATAGTTATATATAGCCCTCAGATAAATCGATCCCCAATCACACAAAAATTGGTCCATATCAAGGTCATAATTGTATATAGCCCCCATATAAGCGACCACCATATTTCAATTCTGGCTCTCTACGTACCGTGCAAAAGTCCATATAGATTCGTAATTATTTGTAGACGTACCTATACATTCCTTTTTTGTCTAATATATACCACGTGTGGACTAACTCACAATTTAGAAAACGATGTTAAGAAGTTTTAAGATACCACAACCCAAGTAATTCGATTGTGGATGACAGTCTTTCGTAGAAGTTTCTACGCAATCCATGGTGGAGGGTACATAAGATTCGGCCTGGCCGAACTTACGGCCGTATATACTTGTTTTTAATTATTTTGTTATATTAAACATTGTTTTTATTGTATTATTTTTTGCGTTTATTTTTGTATAAATATATTTCTTCCATTAAAAAATCAACAAAAAATTAGAAATTATCGTAATTTGCTAAACCTTCTCAAAAGAACTTCTACAGAAGTGAAAAGTCAAACAACGACAGCGGGGATGAAATTTTTTTATTTTATTATTTTTTACTTTTTGATTTTTTTACATTTGATTGATAAACTTGTGGTCATAAATACTTATTAGATTTTCTATTAGTTTTTGCGGTGGATTATCCCACTTCAGTAATGCTGGTGACATTTCTGAGGGTTTCAAAGCTTATCTAAGTGGTTTCACTGCTATGTGGAACGCCGTTCGGACTCGGCTATAAAAAGGAGGTCCCTTGTCATTGAGCTTAACACGGAATCGGGCAGCACTCAGTGATAAGAGATAAGTTCACCAATGTGGTATCACAATGGACTGAATAGTCTAAGTGAGCCTGATACATCGGGCTGTCACCTAACCTAACCTAAGATTATCGAAAACTTAAATTACTGGGATGTCTTCATTGGGACCATACAAAAACGGTATAGACATGGCTCAAAAAATTATTACGAATAAAGAACAAGTATATACGGCCGTAAGTTCGGCCAGGCCGAATCTTATGTACCCTCCACCATGGATTGCGTAGGAACTTCTACTAAAGGCTGTCATCCACAATCGAATTACTTGGGTTGCGATAACACTTGCCGATGGCAAGGTATCGTAAAACTTTTTAACACTGTCTTCTAAATTGTAAGTTAGTCCATAAGGGGTATATATTAAACAAAAAAAAAAAAAAGCCGATTAAATACGTATATAATTCAGTTTGACAAAATTTTCTATAGAAATAAAATGTTGACAAAATTTTCTATGGAAGTAAAATGTTGACAAAATTTTCTATAGCGATAAAATTTTGACAAAATTTTCTATAGAAATAAAATGTTGACAAAATTTTCTATAGAAATAAAATGTTGACAAAATTGTCTATAGAAATAAAATGTTGACAAAATTTTCTACAGAAATAAATTTTTTACAAAATTTTCTATAGAAATAAAATTTTTACAAAATTTTCTATGGAAATAAAATGTTGACAAACATTGCTATAGAAATAAACTTTTTACAAAACTTTCTATAGAAATGAAATTTTGACAAAACTTTCTATAGTAATAAAATTTGACAATTTTTACATGGCTGTTAGAGCTAACGAAATGTACCAAATTTCAACCGCATCGGATGACTTTTGCTCCTCCAAGAGGCTCCGGAGGTCAAATCTGGGGATCGGTTTATATGGGAGCTATATATAATTATGGACCGATATGGACCAATTTTTGCATGGTTGTTAGAGACCGTATACTAACACCACGTACTAAATTTCAATTGGATCGGATGAATTTTGCTCATCCAAGAGGCTCCAGAGTTCAAATCTGGGGATCGGTTTATATGGGAGCTATATATAATTATGGACCGATATGGACCAATTTTTGCATGCTTGTTAGAGACCGTATACTAACATCAGGTACCCAATTTCAAACGGATCGGATGAATTTTGCCCCTCCAAGAGGCTCCGGAGGTCAAATCTGGGGATCGGTTTATATGGGAGCTATATATAATTATGGACCGATATGGACCAGTTTTTGCATGGTTGTTAGAGACCATATACTAACACCACGTACCAAATTTCAATCGGGTAGGATGAAGTTTGCTCCTCCAAGAGGCTCCGGAGGTCAAATCTGGGGATCGGTTTATATGGGAGCTATATATAATTATGGACCGATATGGACCAATTTTTGCATGGTTGTTAGAGACCGTATACTAACATCAGGTACCAAATTTCAACCAGATCGGATGAATTTTGCCCCTCCAAGAGGCTCCGGAGGTCAAATCTGGGGATCGGTTTATATGGGGGCTATATATAATTATGGACCGATATGGACCAATTTTTGCATGGTTGTTAGAGACCGTATACTTAGACCACGTACCAAATTTCAACCGGATCGGATGAATTTTGCTGCTCCGGAATGCTCCGCAAGCCAAATTTGGGGATCGGTTTATATGGGGGCTATACGTAAACGTGGGCCGATATGGCCCATTTTCAATACCATCCGACCTACATCAATAACAACTACTTGTGCCAAGTTTTAAGTCGATAGCTAGTTTCGTTCGGACAGACGGACAGGCGGACAGACGGACGGACGGACATGCTTAGATCGACTCAGAATTTCACCACGACCCAGAATATATATACTTTATGGATTCTTAGAGCAATATTTCGATGTGTTACAAACGGAATGACAAAGTTAATATACCCCCATCCTATGGCGGAGGGTATAAAAATCGGTCACCCCCAGAGAAATTTACTAGCTCCGCCAATGGGCACAGGGTACATAAGTTTCGATCTGACCGAACTTTCGGCCATATGTTTGAATGAATTCATTTCTGAAACGTGTCACAACATGCTGATAAATCCTTCTCGACAGAGTGAAATAGCATACAAAACTTACAGTAGAATTGAAGGGCATAAATGCGACCAACCACAGTCATGAAATATTCTAACAAATCCTCACAAAACATTTCGATTTCGATTGACATTGAATTGTAATAATTCAATTTCTCATCCATATGGAGAAGAGACAATGGATTTGTTCAGGGCTCTTGGTTATATGGGATTAAAATGGGTAACTTGTTGATGCAATTCCCACGACTATGACAAATTGCTTTGTTGAATGTTAGCATCCCCCCCCCCCAAGGTTCATCCTGCTCAAAAATCAAATAGCATTGTTTAAACTTCAGAGAATTCATGTGTTTGTTGTGAATTACTCTTGTATTACTATTGCCAATGAGCTCTCAGCTCTCGGCAGGATACTCAATTGTACACAAGCTATGCAGGTGTTGTTGTTGTTATGTTATTTTTGTGCAAAGACCTCATACAACAAAAACACACAAACATACACACACATACACACACATAATAGCCGAACACCTCAAATGACCCATAAACACTTGAGTGTTACAAAAACAAAAAACAACAATAACAAAAATATCCACAATGCAAAAACGAAACGAAAAAGGTCTTCGTTATTGCCATACTGAGAAAACAAAAACGAAACAAAACAAATAGCAAACCTTATGAAATGACGTTCGAACTTATGCTACTTTAGACCATGGCATTTTCTGTGGCCTTTTCTTTGGAGGTTTTTGGTAATTTAATGAGGTCATAAAATATAAAATTAAAATACGTTTTACGTTATTTCACCACCAAAGCTTTAAAAACCGAGAAAATTAATTAAAAATTAACACCCAGTCAGAAATGTAAAGCTGCTTTCAACCTCCTAAGAAAATGCTTCAAGGCTATACGGAAAGCCTATTTTCTATACCATCCATCATATTTCATGGCAGCGATATCGCTGACCAGGAAATGAGAAAAAATGAGAAATAAATAAAAAATGAGATCAAAAATGGAACTTTAAGCAAATCATTAAATTTTTCTTCGTTGAGGATTAAAAAATAATTTTATGTAATTAGAAAAATGCTATAACATTTTCTGTGAGCAAACAATTTCGAACATGACTTTAGTATATTTTTTAGGCAAGGTGGAACTCCATGGTATGGCTTTAAGGATGGAAGGTTAAGGTTAAAAATTATGATATTCGAATTTATTACATTCTCAGTATCAGATGTAGTAAAGAGGAAGCCATTAGTTTTGCATTAAATTTAAGGCTTTATTTACCACTGATATTTTGGAAGTTCTTACAAAGTCATTACTTTTAAGTTAAGTTCTAATTTGAAATTTTCAACATAGTCCCATAATAAAAATACGTTGAACATTTATATTCGAATTAACGCTTTTCACAAATTCCTTGATGAAGTCTTTAGTGATTATGAAAGCTGAGATCAAGCCCTTTTCAAAGTATCTGTCTCTATACCGTACGTGGGTTAGTTATGGCACAGTGGGCCTCCTGTTAAAAAAAATATTTTGAAAAAAGTATTTTCAAATTTGCCCTTTCTAATAAAGACTTTGACATCTCATTTTATTTTGTAAGTACATATCTTAAGGATCCACGAAATAAAAAATAAACACAAACAAAAAAAAAAACAAGTATATACGGCCGTAAGTTCGGCCAGGCCGAAGCTTATGTACCCTCCACCATGGATTGCGTAGAAACTTCTACTGAAGACTGTCATCCACAATCGAATTAATTGGGTTGCGGTAACACTTGCCGATGGTGGAACACAATGTTAGTAAAAAAATATGCGAAACTTTAAATCTGAAGTAATTTTGAGGAAACTTCGCAAAAGTTTATTTATGATTTATCGCTCGATATATATGTATTAGAAGTTTAGGAAAATTAGAGTCATTTTTACAACTTTTCGACTAAGCAGTGGCGATTTTACAAGGAAATTGTTGGTATTTTGACCATTTTTGTCGAAATTAGAAAAACATATATATGGGATCTATATCTAAATCTGAACCGATTTCATCCAAATTTGGCACACATAGCTACAATGCTTATTCTACTCCCTGTGCAAAATTTCATTTCAATCGGAGCAAAAAATTGGCCTCTGTGGTCATTTGAGTGTAAATCGGGCGAAAGCTATATATGGGAGCTATATCTAAATCTGAACCGATTTCAACCAAATTTGGCACACATAGCTACAATGCTAATTCTACTCCCTGTGCAAAATTTCAATTAAATCGTAGCAAAAAATTGGCCTCTGTGGTCATATGAGTGTAAATAAGGCGAAAGCTATATATGGGAGCTATATCTAAATCTGAACCGATTTCAACCAAATTTGACATGCATAGCTATAATGCTAATTCTACTCCCTGTGCAAAATTTCAACTAAATCGGAGTTAAAAATTGGCCTCTGTGGTCATATGAGTGTAAATCGGGCGAAAGCTATATATGGGAGCTATATCTAAATCTGAACCGATTTGGCTGATATTTTGCAAGTTTTTTGAGACTCATAAAATATTCGGATGTACGGAATTTGAGGAAGATCGGTTGATATACACGCCAATTATGACCAGATCGGTGAAAAATATATATGGCGGCTATATCTAAATCTGAACCGATTTTTTCCAAAATTAATAGGGATCGTCTTTGAGCCGAAACAGGACCCTATACCAAATTTTAGGACAATCGGACTAAAACTGCGAGCTGTACTTTGCACACAAAAATACATCAACAGACAGACGGACAGACAGACAGACGGACATCGCTAAATCGACTCAGAATTTAATTCTCTATACTAAACGATGGGTCTCAGACATTTCCTTCTTGGCGTTACATACAAATGCACAAACTTATTATACCCTGTACCACAGTAGTGGTGAAGGGTATAAAAAGGCCGATTAAATACGTATATAATTAAGTTTAAAGTTTCTATAGAAATAAAATTTTGACAAAATAAAATTTTGACAACATCTTCTATAGAAGTAAAATTTGGAAAAAAAATCTATAGAAATAAAATTTGGAAAAAATTTCTATAGAAATAACATTTTGACAAAATTTTCTATAGAAATAAAATTTTGACAATGTTTTCTATAAAAATAAAATTTTGACAAAATTTTCTATAGAAATAAAATTTTGACAAAAGTTTCTATAGAATTAAATTAAAAAAAAAAATTCTATAGAAATAAAATTTTGACAATGTTTTCTATAAAAATAAAATTTCGGTAGATTATTTTTGGCTCGAGTGGCAACCATGATTATGAACCGATATCATATGCTGACACCACGTACCAAATTTCAACCGGATCGGATGAAATTTGCTTCTCTTAGAGGCTCCGCAAGCCAAATCTGGGGATCGATTTATATAATTATGGAGCGATATGGACCAATTCCTGCATAGTTGTTGGATACCATATACTAACACCACGTACCAAATATCAACCGGATCGGATGAATTTTGCTCCTCTAAGAGGCTCCGGAGGTCAAATCTGGGGATCGGCTTATATGGGGGCTATATATAATTATGGAGCGATATGGACCAATTTTGGCATGGTTGTTAGAGTCAATATACTAACACCACGTACCAAATTTCAATGGGATCGGATGACTTTTGCTCCTCTACGAGGCTCCGGAGTTCAAATCTGGGGATCGGTTTATATGGGGGCTATATATAATTATGGGCCGATGTGGACCAATTTTTGCATGGTCATTAGAGAACATATACCAACACCATGTACCAAATTTCAGCCGAATCGGATGAAATTTGCTTCTCTTAGAGGCTCCGCAAGCCAAATCGGGGGATCGGTTTATATGGAGGCTATATATAATAATGGACCGATGTGGACCAATTTTTGCATGGTTGTTAGAGACCAAATACTTACACCATATACCAAATTTCAGCAAGATCGGATGAAATTTGGTTTTCTTAGAGGCTCCGCAAGCCAAATCGGGGGATCGGTTTATATGGGGGCTATATGTAATTATGGACCGATATAAACCAATTTCTGCATGGTTGTTAGAGACCATATACTAACACCATGTACCAAATTTCAGCCGGATCGGATTAAATTTGCTTCTCTTAGAGCAATCGCAAGCCAAATTTGGGGGTCCGTTTATATGGGGGCTATACGTAAAAGTGGACCGATATGACCCATTTGCAATGCCATTCGACCTACATCAATAGCAACTACTTGTGCCAAGTTTCAAGTCGATAGCTTGTTTCGTTCGGAAGTTGGCGTGATTTCAACAGACGGACGGACGGACGGACGAACATGCTCAGATCGACTCAGAATTTCACCACGACCCAGAATATATATACTTTATGGGGTCTTAGAGCAATATTTCGATGTGTTACAAACGGAATGACAAAGTTAATATACCCCCATCCTATGGTGGAGGGTATAAAAAAATGAATTCGCAAACATAGTTCTGGCGAAAGAACAACAAAACCAATAGTACAACATACGATGGATAAAGGACATCCTTCTTTCCATTCATCAAAAACCGAATATACATTTTGTATTACGTTTGCCTACGAGGCTAACCGTATGGGCTTAGAAAAACAAATCTGAAAATAAGGCTAAAATCTTATGCACGAGTAGACATGCGATTAACCAAAATTGCAAACGAAGTTTTTAATAGGAAACTTCTTGGTACTTTTGTAATGGGAAATTTGAAAGTTTCTATTTTTCTTTCCTTCGAAAATTTGCCAAATCCCATTGTAAAATGGCAATTGATGGGAAAATCCCTTGGATTTGTCATATGTTGATGTTCGTTTAAGCTTCCAGTGTTGTTTTAGGTTTTCAAAAAAAAAAAAAATCATAAATAATAATAAAGGCTATGTAAATCATGATCCCCGATGAGTGGATGCAATTGCAAAAAATGCTAATAGGAAAAGTTTATGAATAAACACGGAACACAACGAGAAATATAATCAAAAGTCCCTTCCATAAATTGACTTTATTTTTTATTTTTTAAATTTTTTTATAGAAATTATATTTTAAGTAGATTTTCTATAAAAATAAAATTTTGAGAAAATTTTCTATAGAAAGAAAATTTTCATAAAATTTTTAGAAAATTTACTATCGAAATTAAAATTATAAAAAAATTGTCTATAGAAATAAAATTATGAAAAAAGTGTCTATAGATATAAAATTGTGAAAAAAAAGTTCTAAGGAAATAATATCTTCAGAAAAGTTTTTATAAAAATAAAATTTTGAGGAAATTTGATATAGAAATAAAATGTTCAAAAAATTTTTATAGGAATAAAATTTTTAAAAAATTTTCTATAGTAATAAATTTTTTTATAGAAATAAAATTTTCCAAAGAAATAAAATTTTCTAAAGGAAAAAATTTATTTTTTAAATAATTTTTCATGAAATTACATTTTACGAACTTTTTTATGGCAATAAATTTTTCTATAGAAATATTTTCTCTATAAAAATGGAAATAACATTTTTAGACTTTTTTCTATAGAAACATACGAATATATAATTGTGGCAAAATGTTCTATAGAAATATAACTTGTCTATTTTTTATGTAAATAAAAATTTCTATGGCAAAATTTTTTCCATATAAATTAAAATAAAATTTTCAGAAAATTTTCTATAGAAATATATATAATTTTGACACAAATTTCCATACAAATAAAGTTTTGAAAAAATATTATATAGGAATACAATTTTCAGAAAATTTTCTATAGAAAACAACGTTTCAAAAAATTTTGTATAGAAATTTTCAGAAAATAAAATTTTGAGAAAACTTTCTATAGAAATAAAACTTTAGGAAAATTTTCCATAGAAATAAAATTTTGATAATATCTTCTACAGAAATATTTTTTTTTTTTACAAAATTGACTATAGAAATAACATTTTCTCTGCGAATACAATTTTTAGAAAATTTTCTATAGAAATACAGTTTGCAGAAAGTTTTTTTTTTCTATAGAAATAAAATCTTGAGAAAATTTTTTTTATAGAAATAAAATTGTGACGAAATTTTCTATAGAAATAAATTTTTACAATATTTTCTATACAAAAATTCTATGGAAATAAAATTTTCAGAAAATTTTCTATAGGAATACAATTTTCATAAAATTTTGAGAAAATTTCCTATAGAAATTAAAATATGAAAAAATTGTCTATGGAAATAAAATTGGAAAAAAAATTTTCTTAGGAAATAAAATCTTCAGAAAAGTTTTTATAAAAATAAAATTTTGAGGAAATTTTCTATAGAAATAATATTTTCAAAAATTTTTTATAGAAATAAAATTTTCCGAAAATTTGCTATAGTAATAAAATTTTTTATAGAAATAAAATTTTCTAAGGATATAAAATTTTATAAAGAAACAAAATTTGTTTTTTAAATAATTTTTTCATGAAATAAAATTTTACGAACTTTTTTATGGCAATACATTTTTCTATAGAAATATTTTCTCTATAAAAATAGAAATAAAATTTTCAGAAAATTTTCTATAGAAACATACTAGTATACAATTGTGACAAAATATTCTATAGAAATAGAATTTTTATATAGAAATAACATTTTTAAAATTTTTTTATGGAAATAAAATTTTCTATGGCAGTATTTTTTCCATATAAATTGAAACAAAATTTTCATACAATTTTCTTTAGAAATCCATATAATTTTGACAAAATTTTCCATAAAATTTCTATAGAAGAAAAATTTTTCAGAAAATGTTCTATAGAAATAAAATTTTGAGAAAACGTTCTATAGAAATAAAACTTTAAAAAAAATTCTATAGAAATAAAATTTTTAGAAAATTTACTATAGAAATACAATTTGGAGAAAGTTTTTTTTTATAGAAATAACATTTTGAGAAATTTTTTCTATAGAAATAAAATTGTGAAAAAATTTTCTATAGAAATAAATTTTTAGTAAATATTCTATAAAAAAAATTTTCTATACAAATTAAATTTTCAGAAAATTTTCTAAAGAAAAATTTTTAAGAAAATGTTCTATAGAAATAAAATTTTCAGAAATATTTTTTATAGAAATATAATTTTTAGAAAATTTTGTACAGTAATAAAATATTCTATAGAAATAAAAATTGCAGAATATTTTCTATAGAAATGAAATGTTCAGAAAATTTACCATAGAAAAGTTTCCGGAAAATTTTTCTATATACATAAAATTTTCAGAAAATTTTCTATAGAAATGAAATTTTCCAAAAAATTTATATGGAAATTATATTTTAGAAAATTTGCTATAGAAACAAAATTTTCAGAAAATTTTCTACAGATGTAAAATTTTTCGAAAATTTTCTATAGAAGTACAATTTTAAGAACATTTTCTATAGAAAGAAAAACAAATTTTCAGAAAGTTTTCTACAGAAATAAAATTTTGACAAAATTTTCTACAGAAATAAAATTTTAAGAACATTTTCTATAGAAATAATAATAATAAGATAATATTCTTTACAAAATAAAATTTTGAGAAAGTATTCTATAGAATGAAAGTTTTGAGAAATAATCGTATTTGAAATAGTTTTTTTAATTAAATAAAGTTTTTGGAAAAATTGAATGTTGAATAAAATGCATTTTTTTAGAAAATTTTCTATGGAAATAGAATTTTGTGAAAATTTTCTATAGTATAAAATTTTCATAAAATTTTTCGAAAATTTTCTTTGAAAATTGTAATTAGAATTAGAACATTTTTTTATTGAAAATTTACTATAGAAATAATAGATTTTCTATAGAAATTAAATGTTCAGTAATATTTTCTGGAACTATTCTAAAACAACCTTAATTCAAATATGTTTCGTATTTTTTCCCTCTAAATAAAAACGAACTTCAATAAGAATAACATTGCTTATTTGCTTACATATGATAATTTGTAAGTAATCAATACCAATAAGATGAAAAAAAAAATACTAACGAAATTCAATGCGAATATATTTCTCTAAAGATTAAATTCCCATCTACATATGATTGGGTCTTGAGGAGCATTATTCGAGCACTTAGTGATGCATGGATAAGCACGGATGATATCCATTGAGTGGTTCTGCTATACCATTATCATCCACCTCAGAAATTGTTGATGGGAGGGCATCGAAGCGTATAAATATTCTCCAATGGAAACTTACTTAAGTAGCTTTATCCCATTTGATCTGATGAAATGAAAAGTAAACATCAATAAAATCTCATATTTTGTTACATGGAAATGTCGATTTTTTTTTGGTTTCGTTTGATTTCATAAATTGTTTGGAAGAGGAATTAAAAGGGTGGGTCGCAACGAATTTTAATTTGGATAATCTAGAAGTATTCAAGTCGCACACAATATATAATAGATCGAAATAATTGTTAATTCAATTTTTTATAGAAATAAAATTTTGACAAAATTTTTTATAGAAATAAAATTTTGACAAAATTTTCTATTGAAATAAAATTTTGACAAAATTTTCCATAGAAATAAAATTTTGACAAAATTTTTTATAGAAATAAAATTCTAACCTAATTTTCTGTAGAAACGAAATTTTGACAACATTTTCTGGAGAAATCAAATTTTGACAAAATTTTCTATAGAAATGAAGTTTTGACAAAATTTTCTATAAAAATTAAATTTTGACAAAATTTTCTATAGAAATAGAATTGTGAAAAAATTTTCTATAGAAATAAAATGTGACAAAGTTTTCTATAGAAATAAAATTATGGCAACCTTTTCTATAGAAATACAATTTTGTGAACATTTTCTATAGAAATAAAATTTTGAAAAAATTTTGTAAAGAAATAAAATTTTGGCAACATTTTCTATAGAAATAATTTTTTACAAAATATTCTATAAAAATATGTTTGACAAAATTTTCTAAAGAAATACAATTTTGACAAAATTTTTTATAGAAATAAAATTCTAACCTAATTTTCTGTAGAAACAAAATGTTGACAAAATTTTCTATAGAAATAAAATTTTGACAAAATTTTCTATAAAAATAAAATTTTGACAAACTTTTCTATAGAAATACAATTTTGACAAAATTTTCTATAAAAGTACAATTTTGTGAAAATTTTCTATAGAAATCAAATTTTGAAAAATTTTTTTATGGAAATAAAATTTTGAGAAAATTTTCTATAGAAATAAAATTTTGAGAACATTTTCTATAGAAATAAAATTTTGACAAAATTTTCTATAAGACTTAAAATTTTGTAAAGAAATACAATTTTGACAAAATTTTCTATAGAAATAAAATTATGGCAAAATTTTCTATAGAAATCAAATTTTGAAAAATTTTTTTATAGAAATACAATTTTGTGAAAATTTTCTATAGAAATAAAATTTTGGGAAAATTTTCTATAGAAATAAAATTTTGAGAAAATTTTCTATAGAAATAAAATCGTGAGAACATTTTCTATAGAAAAAAATTTTGACAAAATTTTCTATAGAAATAAAATTTTGACAACATTTTTTATAGAAATAAAATTCTGACCTAATTTTCTGTAGAAACAAAATGTTGACAACATTTTCTGGAGAAATCAAATTTTGACAAAATTTTCTATAGAAATGAAGTTTTGACAAAATTTTCTATAGAAGTAAAATGTGACAAAGTTTTCTATAGAAATAAAATTATGGCAAAATTTTCTATAGAAATACAATTTTGTGAAAAATTTCTATAGAAATCAAATTTTGGAAAAAAAAGTTTTATAGAAATACAATTTTGTGAAAATGTTCTATAGAAATAAAATTTTGACAAAATTTTCTATAGAAAAAATTTGTTACAAAATTTTCTATAAAAAAAAAAGTTTGACAAAATTTTCTATAAAAACAAAATTTTGACAAAATTTTCTATTGAAATGAATTTTGACAAAATTTTCCGTAGAAATAAAAAAATTTTTGACAATTTTTTTTTATAGAAATACAATTTTTACAAAATTTCCTATAGAAAAAAAATTTGACAAAATTTTTTATAGAAATAAAATTCTAACCTAATTTTCTGTAGAAACAAAATTTTGACAACATTTTCTGTAGAAACAAAATTTTGACAACTTTTTCTGGAGAAATCAAATTTTGACAAAATTTTCTGTAGAAATAAAATTTTCGCAAAATTTTCTATAAAAATAATTTTTTTTCTATAGAAATAAAATTTTGACAAAATTTTCTATACAAATAAAATTTTGACAAAATTTTGTATAGAAATAAAATTCTAACCTAATTTTCTGTAGAAACAAAATTGTGACAACATTTTCTGGAGAAATCAAATTTTGACAAAATTTTCTATAGAAATACAATTTTGACAAAATTTTCTATAGAAATAAAATTTTGAGAAAATTTTCTATAGAAATAAAATTTTGAGAACATTTTCTATAGAAATAAAATTTTGACAAAATGTTCTATCGAAATAAAATTTTGACAAAATTTTCTATAG
Organism: Haematobia irritans; assembly: GCF_050003625.1. Classification (NCBI taxonomy): domain Eukaryota; kingdom Metazoa; phylum Arthropoda; class Insecta; order Diptera; family Muscidae; genus Haematobia; species Haematobia irritans. Next base: position 207,566,564 of record NC_134399.1, read on the forward strand.
AAATAAAATTTTGACAAAATTTTCTATAGGAATAAAATTTTTCTGGATGATTATCGTTGATTTTTTTACTTATCTGTAAGAATTATTTTTCATAGTTTCGGCTATAGGTCGATTAAAAAACATAGATATGATGTTTTTCTTTTATTTTTATTTCCAATATTTCGGTTGACTTCGTCAAAACCGTTTTCAAGGCTGAAGTGAAACAAAAAACAGAAAATTGTTTTAAATTTAATTACAAAAATCACTAACAAACAAAACCAAACAATAAATTATTAAACTATTATAATTTACATTTGTTCTGGTGTACACAGCTTCACACTCTGTTTTACACTGAATTTAACTTTCTATTGTGCTTTTGTATAGTATGTCTATATATTTGAGCGCAGTTCTCAATGTCTTTCTTGTAATTCATTCTCTCGTCAGGTGGAGTGTTGATAATGTGTAGCATCTCAAGAGTAAATCTGCGTCTGTAATTGTTTCCGTGGTCTAGAATTTCTACATGTTCTAAGTTTGGCTTGTGACCAGTCTGCGCACAGTGGGCCGCAAGTGCTGTTTTCTGCTCCATGGGTTTGTCAGTGGCTTTAATGTCAGATTTGTGAGAAGATAGTCTGGTTTTGAGTTTTGTCATTGATTAGATTTGTCACCTTTACATTTAATCTTATATATTATATTGCTTTTTTCGTCATTTTTGATTTTGGTTTTAGTTTTGCTAAATAGTCCCTTTACTGTTTTGGTAGTCTTTAACGCGAGCTGATATTTATCTTTGTCGTATATATCAGACTTGCACAGTCGCTCCGAAAAGCCAGCTATATAAGTCACTGGCTTGTAAATTTTCATAACTTTTTCGTTATTCTCATTTTTGTTGTTCATCTGTTTCGATTTTACCTTATTTATTAGATTTTGAATTGTTCTTTTTGAGAAGTCATTATTGGTAAGTATCTTTCTAATTTTCTCTTCATTTTCCAAGTGAAATCCAGAATCACTAATGCTGAGTACTCTTCTGATGAAATTAGTCGCAGTGTTAATTATGATACGTTTGTTATGATTGGAATAAAAGTTAAGTAGACGTCCAGAAGCTGTTGGTTTTTGATACCAGTTTAATTTTAGTTGGTTACCTTGTCTATGAACTATTGTGTCAAGATATGGCAACTTTTTGTCCAGATCCTCTTCCTTCGTGAATTGGATTTGTCGGTTGTAAGAATTTAAAGCGTTAAGCGTTTCTTCGACGCCTGATCTTTTTATAATGGCGAATATGTCATCTACATACTTAGTTACTACACGAGGCTTGGTTGTCTTCTTAAATACGTCGTCCAAAAGTTCCTCCATAATGATGTCCGCTATGATTGGTGAAGCGGGGGATCCCATGGGCATGCCTTTTAGTTGCTCATAAACTCTGTCCTTTGAAAAAATATTGTAAAGAAATAAAATTTTGACAAAATTTGCTATAGAAATAAATTTTTTACAAAATATTCTATAAAAAAATGTTTGACAAAATTTTCTGTAGAAATAAAATTTTGACAAAATTTTCTATAGAAATAAAATGTTGACAAAATTTTCTATAGAAATAAAATGTTGACAAAATTTTCTATAGAAATAAAATGTTGACAAAATTTTCTATAGAAATAAAATTTTGACAAAATTTTCTATAGAAATAAAATTTTGAGAAAATTTTCTATAGAAATAAAATCTTGAGAAAATTTTCTATAGAAATAAAATTTTGAGAAAATTTTCTATAGAAATACAATTTTGAGAACATTTTCTATATAAATAAAATTGTGAGAAAAATTTTCATAGAAATAAAATGTGCCAATATTTTCTTTAAAAATAAAATTTTTACAAAATTTTCTATAGAAATAAAAAAAAATTGTCAAAATTTTCTTTAGGAATAAAATGTTGTCAACATTTTCTATAGGAATAAAATTTTGACAAAATTTTTCAATATACGATTTTGTTTCCAAATTTTGGTAGATTATTTTTGGCTCGATTGCGTGCAGCCGTGATCTCCACTCCATCAACCTTAATATTTTTTTCTCACCACCTCCATGTCCTTTGATATCTGCAACTTTGAATGAAATTTAATAACGAGTTGTGTTTCTCTTTTCTTATAAAGTATCTCGCTGATTCTTGGCAATATTCTTGGAATATGTCCATCCTTTGAAATTGACTGGGATATTGGTATGGGGTTACTGAGCAGTTGTTTGAGGAGGTAGTAGTAATGATGGACTACTACGTTTATTTCCTTAATCAAAATAGTTTATCTCCAACCGCAAAGCTAAAGACCATCGACACACTGATTCTTAATGGAACATGGGGGCGGGGAATATCTTGGGAAAATTCAAATAAACGTTGTGCACTTTCTGTTTCTTCACTGAGGGGGAAACTTCCATGCGAACGCCATTTTGTTGGGTTTTCTTTCCACACATTTCTGTTTATCATGCGAAGCAAGAAAATGATGGAAGGTAAAATGAAGTAAATCATAAGTTTCCATCTTGCACAGTGAAAAGAAGAAAATGGTTTATTTCGAATAACGTAAAATGACAACGTCTACTTATATTCTATTCAATTTCGCTTTGACGGCATTGAGATTGTTTCGCATATGGACGAGGGTGCAATCATGGCATCCGGGCCTCATATTGATGACATCTGTTATCTGTTAAACATCTACCTTGCTGATATATCACTGCTAGGAATTTGAAGATATCCGCCAGCAAATCTTTAGACACAGTATTTAACACATGGACGGCTAAAGTACAGAGGCAGTTGAATGCCAGAGTCGACGTCGTAACAATGCCGACTATAAACTACCCTAAAATTCTTGGTGTTACATAAAGTATTTTCAACTCGTCTGTCCAAGCCACTACAATTTTTGAACGCTCAAACAAGGTTCTCATATCTCTTGTCGGCAACACTTGGGCAATTAGCCGATCAGTGGTGAACTATGCAACGCCAGACATGTCAGGCCTGTCGAACAGACATGTCAGAACACTACCCTTAGAACTGCGATATGCAATATCGCCTGGTTTGTTACAGCAGTTACCATCCAGATCATCATATTGAGGATGGACAGACGCCACCCCGGAATGTAAGGGTTCAAGAGCGCGATATTTAGTATTACAAGGAGAGAGCGCCTAGTTCAGGTGGGCTTGAACAGGTTGCCTGATCATACTGTAGGTAAACGATGAGAAGCTACAAAGTTACTTCTCTTCTCGGAGTTCGATCATAGCCCATAAAAAAAGACATTCCATGGTAGACCACGGTTAATTATGCCCCATCTAAAATCTGACAAGTACAGTCGCCGCCTCAATTCCTATTCATCAATGATTGATAGCATGGTAGATGACATGTGACTCATCTGAGATCAAGAGCGACATGAAACATGTTACTTTTCAGTAGTCCGGCTCATCACCAGATCACTCCCGACGGATCCTACTCTAATCGCAGAGTTTCTTGATCTGCAGAGATGAAACAACACAATAATAATTATGAAAGGATCAAGGTTGGATAGACAGCCGCCACCCTGGAATGTAAGTATTACAAGGAGAGAGCGCCTAGTTCAGGCAGGCCTGAACAGGTTGCCTGATCATACTGTAGCTAAGCGATGCGAAGCTACAAAGTTACTCCTCTTTTCGGAGTTCGATCATAGCCCATAGTTCCAGAGGAAAGAGACTTTCCATGGCAGACCACGGTTATTTATTATCTGACAAGTACAGTCGCCGCCTCAATTCCTATTCATCAATGATTGATAGCAGGGTAGATGACATGTGACTCATCTGAGATCAAGAGCGACATGAAACATGCCACTTTTCAGTAGCCCGGCTAAACCTAACCGGCTCATCACCAGATCACTCCCGACGGATCCTACTCTAATCGTAGAGTTTCTTGATCTGCAGAGATGAAACAACACAATATTAATTACGAAAGGATCAAGGTTGGCAGATAAAAGGGACGAGATGCGGAAAAAAACTCCAGCTGATCCCAGGATCTCGAATAGGGAGATCGACCAGTTTGTTTCTATTAGTGTACAATGTTGGATTCAAACTTCTGCGATCGATGATTTGGAATTTCTCCACCCCAAATGGAAAGAAAACATTTCCATTTCGTTTGGGGAAGGGCAAACTCCGAAGCATGAAACACGTACAGCGAATGCCTTCTTCAGACAATTTGTCAAGACCCGCAATCTGCAGACCGTGCAAGCGAGTATTTAGTGTATTCAGGCCAGACAGCTACCCCTATTGCCATTAGTCATAGATGTGTGCTCTGGGTTATAAAGGCCCCACAGTGTTCCATCGCAATTGGCCCAGATGGTTTGGTTCTTAAGGCACATTGGAGGGAATGGTGCTGGGAAATTTTGTCTCAGTACTCTCGAAATACCAGATATATGAAAAATAGGGAATGCTGTTCCGGTTCTGAAAGCAGCTATACTCGCTCTCCTTGGGGACGCGTATCGGCCGATTCCTCAATTTCCCGAAGAAATTTACCGCTCGGGCAGGAATACAAGCCCTCCGTTGTGCGAATTGATAGCCCTAAGTGCAGAGGGATTGAATAGCAAGAGGCCGCATAAATGTTCGATACTCGTAGCATTGGATTTGTCGAAGGCCTTTGATACGGTAAGCCGTACCAACCTCTGAAGAAAGTTTATGGAAACTTCCCTCCCTAATAATCTTACGAGGTGGTTGGCTAACTATATAGCTGGTAGACAATCCAATGGGGAATTTCTCTTCGGGAAAACATGTTCGCAAAGGTGGAATACACAGGGCGTACATGAAGGCAATGTACTGGCATCCTCCATTTTTAAATTTTAAGTGGCAGGGACTCCGCAAACACCACCAGATGTCCAACGGATAACCTCTGTATAATTACGTCAGATAATGATGTCACTTATCGTTTATGCGGGATACGTTTGGATTTTCAGTAAGAGGGAGATCCAATGAAGGAACTTCGATGTGGTGCAAAATACTGCCCCGGGGGTTGCCACTGGATGTCACTCTAATGCACCAAATGAGTCCAAAATGTCCTTAGTGAGGCAACACTGCGATCTCCTCACCCACCAGCAAAAGGGGTCCAATTCACCCTAACCTAGACCTATGATGATCCATCCCATTTTTTTAGAGGGGACTTACAAGCAATTAATCATCTCATCTGCCATAAAGTAATGATGGAATAAGTCTGCCATTTAAGGCCGTACGCAGGGTAGCATTATACTGCGATGAAAACCACCAATTTGCAACGACAACAAGAGACGGCTTTTAGAACGACCAGATTGGTGCTATCTGAGCAATGTTCTGGTATGTCAAGTATCTCTCACTTGTGAACCCAGAAATTCAAGTTGAATGTCCATAGTGAAGGCAATCTCTTCCCATCAGAGTACTGCGAGTTGGTAGCTTCCCCAACTCACAGCAACAACGAGACACGGCTGTTAAAGTGACGACTTTTGAACCTACGACTTACATCACGAGGTATTTTTTCGCATGTCCTGCAAACCCAAAGAACCTATATCACCCATTCAAATATCAAACTCTAAGTAATTTCGTTTGCAAGGACGCAAAGGCTCTTTGCATGACGTTTGACAATATGTTGCTCTTTTGGAAATACGTGCTAATGGTTACTTTCAGAGTCTTGTGGGATTAGAAACCAGTTTCTGAAGGCATTGGCTGGTAGATCTTGGGGGAATAATAAGAAGTTGGCTGAAAACCCTGTGTTCCTTATAAAGTATGCGGTCTGGAGAAACCTCTGTGCCGAACACTGCCACTGGATAGCAGTCTAAGACATCGGAATAGCATGTGCAGCATGAGTCCAAATCACCATCAGTGAGGCAACGCTGACATCTCTTCATCCACCAGCAACTGATAAATCAATGCAATCCACCCGATCAATTCCAGTTCCAGGTCTGCATCCTCTGAAAGAACCTACCACATCCAATTTAATTTCGGAATGGGCTCAATCAATCACCTATTCGGCGATTACAGTAATGATGGAATATAAGCGGCATTGGAAATATCTTCCTATTAGTGAACTGCGATGAAGACCACCAATTCGCATCAACAAAGAGAGACGGTTGTCTCGAGCGACCAGATCGGTGCTATCTCAGCTCTGTTCTGGTATGTCAAGTACCTGAACATTTGCCGAAAATCCACCTCAGGTTAGGTTAGGTTAGGTTGTAGAGGATGACATCAATTTACTTGAATTGATGCCCACTTAGACCAGTATAGGTCCATTGTGATCCCTCGATGTGGTTTTTCCATCTTTCTCCTTCCGATGCGGTCCGCTTTGTCCCAGAAACTTCCACCTGCTCGTTCTCTTTGAAAGAAATCTAAGAATAACCAACCAGAGGCCCTGACGAATGCAAGTATGTTCCTTAAGCTGCACTCCCGCAGATCAGTGAGAGCCTGAAAGAAAAAGGAGCCCAGTATCTTGTTTCTTCTAAAGGATAAAGCTGGGCACTGACACAAGAAGTGGTACGAGTCCTCCGTAACTTCCGGGTCCAGGCACTATCTACAGATATCATCGTCTTTAAGACCTATTTTTACCATGTGTTTCCCAAGTGTGTTATGCCCTGTTATGATACCAATCAATGGCCGTAATTCCTCTCTGTTCCTCGACAACAAAATTTCACAGTTCCTCCGTTTCTTTTCATCCCATATCAACTTGGTTTGCTCGCAACCTTCCGAAGAGACCCAGCGTCTTCGCCATTGCTCATCATATTTAACCTCTATTCTGTAATGATAAGGAGATAGTGGAGGAAAACCGTCCGCTAGGACGTTGTTCGTTCCACTTGCACCCTCCATAGCCAGCACATCCGCTTTCTCATTTCCTATTATGCCATAGTGCCCAGGTACTCAGCACAGAGTTATATTATGCTGTTCAGTGAGAACCTTGAGTTCTCGACGACAGCGGCTGACTACCCTAGCCCTTATATAAGCACTGCACAATGCCTTTATTGCTGCCTGACTGTCGATGAAGAAGCTGATATCCGTCTCACACTACGAGGCATTTCTTCGCGTGTCCTAAGAAGACTTAACACTTGTCTGTCAAATGTCGAACTCGAATTAATTTCGTTTGCAAGGACCCCAAGGTTTTTGGCATGACGTAAATACGAGGTAATGGTTGCCTTCAGGATTTTGTGGGATTAGAAACAAGATCCTGAAGGCATTTCCTGACATAACTTGGATCTGATCTCCTTATTGAGTATGCGGCCACCTTTGGATTTCCAGTATAAGTAAAGGGGCGTAGTCCACCCGAACCCTTCCACTTCCAGGACTGCACCCTCTTGAAGAGCCCAGGTCCTCCGATTTGATTTTAGAAGGGCTTTAACGCCAATTAATCATTGGGGGCCGTGTGAAGGACAGCAGTTGAGAAGGCAAAATCTTCCTATCCTATCGGGACAGCGTTGAACTGCGATGAAGTCCACCAACTCGCAGCTACAAAGAAAAACGTCTGCCCAGAGCGACCAGATCGGTGCATTCTCAAGTTTATGTTCTAGTATGTCAAGTACTTGAATATTTACTTTAGAAACAAAAGAGATGCGCTGGTAAAATTTGGGGGAATGATAAGAAGACGATTCAAAGACCTGATCTCCTGATCTCGAGTATGCAATCCCCTTTGGATTCCCAGTATAAGCAGAACACTGCCACTGGATATCAGTTTAAGACATCGGAATAGCATATGCATCATGAGACCGCATGCTCGGGCTTGCGCCGGGCAGTGTTTCGGAAGGCAATCTCTTGGTATCAAAGCAGCGTTATACTACGATGAAGACCACCAGATCGCATCGACAACGAGAGACTGCTGTTTAGGGCGACCAGGTAGATGCTATCTCAGCTATGTTGTGGTATGTCAAGTACCGGAACATTTACCTCTCACTTCTGAACTCAGCAATTCAAGGCGAAGGTCTAAGGGGTGAACATCCGTCGCACTTCATGAAGCATGAATCCTGCGAAGACTTGACACCTATATCACCCATTCAAAAGAGGAAGCTCGTTGGGGAATAATAAGAAGATGATTCAAAGACCAAACGGTGCAGAACACTGTCACTGAATGTCACTCTATGGCATCGGAATAGCATCTGCAGTATGAATCCGAAATATTCCCAGTGAGGCAACACTGCGATCTCCTCACTCACCAGAAACTGATATAGCGGTGCAATCCACACGAACCATTCCACTTCCAGAAGTGCACCCTCTGAATGATCCTAGGTCATCCGATGTGATTTTTTAAGGGCCTCCAAACGGTCCAGAATGCTGCCCCGTGGATTGCCACTAGATGTCACTCTAAGAAACCGGAATAGCATCTGCAGCATGTGTTAAAAATACTCTAAGTGAGGCAACACTGCGATTTTCTCCCTCACCAGCAACTGATAAAGCGCCACCCGACCAATTCCACTTCCAGGACTGTACCCTCTAAAAGAGCCTAGGTCATCCGAATGCATTTCGGAAAGAAATTAATATACCGATCGGCGACGACAGTGATGAGAAAATAAGGACAGTATTGAAAATATACAAACTCTTTCTATCAGTGCTGCATTGTACTGGGATGAGCATTTTTCACGTACTTGCGGCAACTCTCAGCAACAACTAGAGACGTCTGTCTAGAGCGATCAAATCAATGCTATCTCAGATATGTCCTAGATAGCAAACCAAATCAATGCTATCTCAGATATGTCCTAGTATCTCCAGGTACCTGAACAATTACCTCTCTCTTCGGAAATCAGCAATTCAATCTAAATGCCCAAAGTGTCAACATTTGCTTCCCTCAGGTGGCGGTGGATTATCCCACCTCAGTAATCCTGGTGACATTTCTGAGAGTTTCAAAGCTTCTCTAAGTGGTTTCACTGCAATGTGGATCGCCGTTCGGACTCGGCTATAAAAAGGAGGTCCCTTGTCATGGAATCGGGCAGCACTCAGTGATAAGAGAGAAGTTCACCAATGTGGTATCACAATGGACTGAATAGTGTAAGTGAGCCGAAACATCGGGCTGCCACCTAACCTAACCTAAACCTCAGGACGCATCTTTCCGCATATCGTGCGAACTCTTTTTCGGAAATGGATGAAGACGCTTCGTATCTTTCCTTATAAGAAAGCTTGAAGTTCCCACGTGCGTCACAATGTTTTCAAAACCTACTCCTCACTTTCAAGACAATCTCTTAAAGCTGTTGTTTACTCTCTCTCTCACTCTCTCTATCTCTCAGTGTATTTATGGAGCAGATACCTTCTTAAAATCCCCGAAACAACATCGGACTGCCACCTAACCTAAACCTCAGGACGCATCTTTCCGCATATCGTGCGAACTCTTCTTTGGAAATGGATGAAGACGCTTCGTATCTTCCATTATAAGAAAGCTTGAAGTTCCCACGTGCGTCACAATGTTTTCAAAACCTACTCCTCACTTTCAAGAAAATCTCTGTTGCTTACTCTCTCTCTCTCCCTCTCTCTCTGTGTATCTATGGAGCAGATACCTTCTTCAAATCCCCGAAACAACATCTTCCTTTGTTTGGCAAAGCTAAGCATGCCAAAGAGCTCAATGTCCTCAACACAAAATGCCATAAAAATACTCTAGCTAGCAGATAAAGATAAATAATATTTAGCTTAGCTTTATTTTTAGACAATTCAGGTTTGGTTTTTTTTGCTTCTCTTGCTGTTTTGTGCCCATATAAAGCCTTTGTTGTATGCCGGGACAACGAAAAGCTAGAAAAACAAAAACAAAAAGGACAAAAACAATCTGCCATTGAGGTGTTTGGGCCATGCCGTAACTATATGTAGAAGATGTGACACTGATATGATGGCAATTTGCGGCGAATGTTTATTCCGTTTCCTGTCGGCTTGTGAGTTTGTGAGGACATTAACTTGCCTTTGCTGCCTCTGCGGACCACAGTGGCGGCTGCCAACTGGTCTCTCCAACTTATGGTCTCTCCATCACCGCCCCCCTTCCCTTGACGGCTTTCATTACCCATCACTATATAGTCTCCTTCTGCATCATATGCCATATCCCTGTTGCTGGCATTAATTTAAGCAACAAGCCAAGCGTGAAATGTTTATCCTTATTTACTAACGCTGGCACATGGGAGTGTTGTTGTTGGCTTTGGCGAAAAGAAAACCGAAAGAAATGAGAGGATGAGGAATACTTGGCAGTCTGGCTGACTGCTGGACAGACTAGTTGACGGTGTGTCTGACTGACTGTCTGTTGGCCCCCGACTGAGATGACTGGCAGCTAGTCAACCTGGAAAGATAGATGGCATGTATCCACATTCACCATGTATCTGTGGAAAATTATGGTGACGGCATGTTATGCCATTAAAGTGAAATTCAATAACTTCAATAGGAATTAAGTTCCATGGTTATATGGTTGCGGTAGATTTAAAGCAAAAATGGACAATTTATGAAGTCCCTAAGGAATTGTTCAATCGTTTATGGAAGTTCAGACAATTTTCATCATCTCCTCTATTTGCTTGTATTGCGAGGGTTTTTAACTCTCTTGCTAAATGACATATATTTCGGTATCATCTTTGGTTTTTGTGTCAGGGTTAATGATAATCGTATTTTGTAATTTAATCTATGAAATGGGATACTATAGCAATGAATTCATGTTTATGCTCCATTATACTATAATTGGTCAAAATCGATAATGAATTTGAGGATAAATGGGAAATTCAGGACTATGGTTATTTGGCTTTGCCACTACAATATCATGAGTTTGGTATTGTTGTTATTGCCATGACCGCTTTTGATGACAGGTTATATACATGAGTGGACCTAATGAAACCAAGGGGTGTAAAATGTTAATAACTTGTTTGTTTATTATTATTTTTGTTAGACTATATATAATGGAGAGGTTCACAATTGATCAGAGAACCTGAAAAATATAATTTTATTATTTATACCAGAGATCAAATTTGATTATGAGTGATGCAGCTCATTTTCATTTGAATGGCTTTATTAATAGGCAGGCATGTCCTAGGATCTGCACGGACGAAAAAGACTGTTTTTCATATGTTTGGGTGTAAAAACTATATGCTTGGAACTCAATTTTTTTTAACACAATATTTTATAATATTCTATAATGTTCATAAACTAGCATAACATGTTTAGGACATATATGTTAATATGTTATAACGTATTATGTTTGGCGCATAAAATGATTGTAAATATAATATGCTTAGTTGCAAACATATATTAATTAAGGAATAGTCTATAAACATATATGTTTTTAGAAAGAGAGACCTAGAGAGTATGCTGCAAGTAAAACAAGTAATGAAAATCTAAAGTCGGGCGGGGCCGACTATATTATACCCTGCACTACTTTGTAGATCAAAATTTTCGATACCATATCACATCCGTCAAATGTGTTGGGGGCTATATATAAAGGTTTGTCCCAAATTCATACATTTAAATATCACTCTATCTGGACATAATTTGATAGACTTCTACAAAATCTGTAGACTCAAAATTTAAGTCGGCTAATGCACTAGGGTGGAACATAATTTTAGTAAACAAAATATGGGAAACCTTTAAATCTGAAGCAAATTTAAGGAAACTTCGCAAAACTTTATTTATGATATATCGCTCGACATATATGTATTAGAAGTTTAGGAAAATTAGAGTCATTTTTACAACTTTTAGACTAAGCAGAGGCGATTTTACAAGGAAAATGTTTGTATTTTGACCATTTTTGTCGAAATCAGGAAAAACATATATATGCAAGTTATATCTAAGTCTGAACCGATTCCAACCAAATTTGGCACGCATAGCTACAATGCTAACTCTACTCCCTGTGCAAAATTTCAACTAAATCGGAGTTAAAAATTGGCCTCTGTGGTCATATGAATGTAAATCGGGCGAAAGCTATATATGGGAGATATATCCAAATCTGAACCGATTTCAACCAAATTTGGCACGTATAGCTACAATGCTAATTCTACTCCCTGTGCAAAATTTCAACTAAATCGGAGTTAAAAATTGGCCTCTGTGGTCATATGAGTGTAAATCTGGCGAAAGATATATCTAAATCTAAACCGATTTCAACCAAATTTGGCACGCACAGCTACAATGCTAATTCTTCTTCTTGTGCAAAATTTTAAGCAAATTACGGTAAAACTCTGGCTTCTGGGGCCATATAAGTCCATATCGGGCGAAATAAATATATGGGAGCTATATCTAAATCTGAACCGATTTCTTCCAAAATCAATAGGGATCTATTCTGAGCCAAAACACATACTTGTGCCAAATTTGAAGTCGATTGGACTGAAACTGCGACCTAGACTTTGATTACAAAAATGTGTTCACTGACAGACGGACAGAAGGACATGGCTATATCGACGCAGGAGCCCACCCTGAGCATTTTTGCCAAAGACACCATGTGTCTATCTCGTCTCCTTCTGGGTGTTGCAAACATATGCACTAACTTATAATAACCTGTTCAACAGTGTGGCACAGGGTATATTAATGGAGGTAACCAACTGGCGCCTTAAAAATATATCCACACAAAGAAAATTTCATTAAAAAGTTTTTCTACCAGTGTATGCCCTAAGGTGAAACATAATATGTTTGAACAATACAAACAATATTTTGTTTGGACCAATTCTGAAAATATATATGCTTGAAGCAAAATTTGTTTGGGGTATATGTTACAGAAGCGATTTTTTTGAGGGTGTGGGGTTCTCAAAATCCCACAGCCACATAGATTTTGTCAAAATTTTATTTCTATATAAAATTTTATCAAAATATTATTTCTATAGAAAATTTTGTAAAAATGTTGTTCCTATCAAAATTTTTTTCAAAATTTTATTCCTACAGAAAATTTTGTCGAAATTTTATTTCTATAGAAAATTTTATCAAAATATTATTTCTATAGAAATTTTATTTTTATAGAAAATTTTGTTAAAATTGTACTCCTATACAAAATTTTGTCAAAATTTTATTTCTATAGAAAATTTCATCAAAATTTTATTTCTAGAGAAAAATTCATAAAAATTTTATTTCTTTAGAAAATTTCATCAACATTTTATTTCTATAGAAAATTTTGGCAAAATTTGATCTCTATAGGAAATTTCTTCTATATTTTATATCTCTAGAAAATGTTGTCAAAATTTTCTTTCTATAGAAAATGTTGTCGAAATTTTATTTCTATAGAAAATGTCGAAATTTTATTTCTATATAAAATTTTTTCAAAATTTTATTTCTATAGAAAATTTTGTCAAAATTTTATTTCTATAGAAAATTTTTTCAGAATTTTATTTCTACAGAAAATTTTGTCAAAATTTTATTTCTATAGATAATTTTGGAAAAAATGTATTTCTATAGAAGAGTTTGCCAACATTTTATTACTGTAGAGCATCTTGTCAAAATTTTACTTCTTTAGAAATTTTTGTCAAAATTTTATTTCTATAGACAATTTTGTCCAAATTTTATTTCTATAGAAAATTTTGTAAAATTGTATTTCTATAGAAAATTTTGTCATAATGTTATTTCCATAGAAAATTTTGACACAATGACATTTTGACAAAAATTTAATTCTATAAAAAATTTTGTTAAAATTTTATTTCTATAGTAAATTTTGTTAAAATTTTATTCCTATAGACATTTTTGTCAAAATTTTATTCCTATAGAAAATTTTTTCAAAATTGTATTCCTATAGGAATATTTGCGAAAATTTTATTCCTATAGAACATTTTATCAAAATTTTATTCCTATAGAAAATTTTGTCAAAATGTTATTTATATAGAAAATTTTGACAACATTTTATTTCTATGAAAAATTTTGTCAAAATTGTTTTTCTCCAGAAAATTTTGTCAAAATTTTATTTCTCCAGAAAATGTTGTCAAAATCTTGTTTCTACAGAAAATTTTTTGAGAATTTTATTTCTATAGAAAATTTTTTGAGAATTTTATTTCTATAGAAATTTTTTTCAAAATCTTATTATTATAGAAAATTTTGTCACAATGAAAATTTGTCAAAAATTTAATTCTATAGAAAATTTTGTTAAAATTTTATTTCTATAGAAAACTTTGTCAAAAATTTATTTCTATAGAAAATTTTATTCCTATAGAACATTTTATCAATGTTTTATTCCTATAGAAAATTTTGTCAACATTTTATTTATATAGAAAGTTTTGACAACATTTTATTTCTATGAAAAATTTTGTCAAAATTGTTTTTCTCCAGAAAATTTTGTCAAAATTGTTTTTCTCCAGAAAATTTTGTCAAAACTTTATTTCTCCAGAAAATGTTGTCAAAATATTGTTTCTACAGAAAATTTTGTTAGAATCGTATTTCTGTAGAAAATTTTGTAAAAATTTTATTTCTATAGAAAATTTTGTCAAAATTTTATTTATATACAATATTTTGTCAAAATTTTATTTATATAGAAAAATTTCTCAAAATTTTGTTGCTACAGAAAATTTTTTGAGAATTTTATTTCTATAGAAAACTTTTTGAGAATTTTATTTCTATAGAAACTTTTGTCAAAATTTTATTTGTATAGAAAATTTTGTCAAAATTTTATTTGTATAGGGAATTTTGTTAAAATTTTATTTCTATTGAAAATTTTATCAAAATTTTATTTTGATAGGAAATTTTGTCAAAATATTATTCCTATAGAACATTTTATCAACATTTTATTTATATGGAAATTTTTGTTAAAATTTTTTTCTATAGAAAATTTTGTCAAAATTTTTTCCTCTTGGAAATTTTTTTTTAAAAATGTTTTTCCTATAGAAAATTTTGTGAAAATTTTATTCTAAGACACCCTTTTGTTAAAGTTTTATTCTATTATAAAATGTTGTAAAATTTTTCCATAGGAATAAAATTTTATCCCTATCTCTATTTCTATAGAAAATTTTGTCAAAATTGTATTTCTATAGAAATGCTGTAAAAATATTATTTGTATAGAAAATTTTGTCAAAATTTTATTTGTATAGAACATTTTGTCAAAATGTTATTCCTATAGAACATTTTATCAACATTTTATTTATATGGCAAATTTTGTTAAAATTGTTTTTCTATAGAAAATTTTGTCAATATTTTTTTCTGTAGAAAATTTTGTCAACATTTTTGTTTTTTATAGAAAATTTTTTCAAAATTTTATTCTATGACAACCTTTTGTTAAAATTTTATTCTATTATAAAATGTTGTCAAATTTTTTAATAGGAATACAATTTTATATCTATCTCTATTTCTATAGAAAATTTTGTCAAAATTTTATTTCTATAGAAAATGCTGTCAAAATTTTATTAGTATAGAAAATTTTGTAAAAATTTTATTTGTATAGAAAATTTTGTTAAAATTTTAATCTTCCTGTCCAATAAGCTCGAATAAATATTGTAATAATTTCTAGTTTAAATGATTTGGACATTGAACCAGCCTGCATTGATATCAGGCTAACATAAAAATAAAATTTTATTTCTATTAAAAATTTTATTAAAATTTTTTCAAAATTTTAGTTTGATAGGAAATTTTGTCAAATTTTCCTAAAGAACATTTTATCAACATTTTATTGATATGGAAAATTGTTAATTTTTTTTGTGGAAAATTTTGTCAAAATTTTTTTCCTATAGAAAATTTTGTCAAAATTTTTTTCCTATAGAACATTTTCTCAAAATTTTATTCTAAGACAACATTTTGTTAAAATTTTATTCTATTATAAAATGTTGTCAAAATTTTCTATAGGAATAAAATTTTATCTCTATCGAAAATGTGTGAAGTAACTTACAGGTGGTGAAGAATATTTTGCAAAATCTATCAAAATCTCAACAATTCTACAAATTTACCAAACAGTACAAATTTTCGCTTAGTTCTACCAACTGTGACAATCTTGTCAAAGCGCGGCAAAGGGCCACCATTCTTATGGACAGACTGGTTCAATTTTACTAAGGTTTTCTTTTATTGGGTTTGGTTACATACAATCTGCCAACTGATAGATCTAAATATTTTCAGTAATGCCTTTGAATTTCGATTACCCTCTTCCCATTCCGAATAGAAGACATCTCCCTAATCCAGATATTTATTTGTAATCACTTGTTCATGTCATTTTTGTTTTGCCTCTGTTAGAGCAACATCTTTAGCCACGAAGATGATGGGCCTGCATTGAGGGTACAGAGACACCTAGTCTTTTGTTGACCATGTCTACTAACCAGTTGATTTTCTAGACATTTTATTTGTCTAACTTAAATTTGAGAATGAAAAACACCAAGAAAACACAATACGTCCACAGACTAACTGTATGACTGACTTACCGAGTCAGATACGGACTCTCAACAGGAAAAATAAACAAACAAAAAATGTATTTATTTATTTGACAATAATCGTTCTTAAGACTCCTGAGTATTGTTCCCTCTCTCTCTCTCTGGTGGTTTTCTTGCGGTATTCACTTCAATGACAGCAATTGTATCCGCAAGATAGCTGGTAGTGCGATATCAGTGATGGTACAACAAAGGCATCTTTGGTAAATATTTAATGTTAGCATTTGAGTAGTATTGTGCGTTTTGCTTTTTTTTTTTTTGGTATGGCCCGCTTTTTATGTCTCTTTTATCAGAGTGTCATTGGTAAACAATTTATCATTTATGATTTATTTGCTCATGTTCGTTGAATAATTCTGCAATGAAAAATGACAACTAATAATATTTTTAATTGATAGTTTTCAATTGAAAAACAAATATCTATGGTGACAGGGAGATGGTTAAATACATTAAATAAAAGTAACGCGCTGGGATTGAATTTTTCCATAGAAATAAAATTTTGACAAAATTTTCTATAGAAATAAATTTTTGACAAAATTTTCTCTAAAACTAAAATTTTGACAAATTTTTTCCAAAAATAAAATTTTAAAAAAATTTTCTATAAAAAGAAACTTTCGACAAAATTTGCTATAGAAATAAAATTGTGAAAAATTTTTTTATTGAAATAAAATTTTGACAAAATTTTCTTTAGAAATAAAATGTTGACAAAATTTTCTAAGGAAATAAAATATTGACAAAATTTTCTATAGAAATAAAATGTTAACAAAATATCTATAGAAATAAAATTGTGACAAAATTTTCTAAAGAAATAAAATTTTGACATTTTCTATTTAAATAAAACGTTAACAAAATTTTCTATAGAAATAAAATTTTTACAAAATTTTCCATAGAAGTAAACTTTTCTCTAAAGATAAAATTTTGACAAGATTTTCTATAGAAATAAAATTTTGACGAAATTTTCAATGGAAATAAAATGTTGACAAAATTTTCTCTAAAAATAAAATTTTTACATTTTGCTATAGAAATAAATTTTTGACAAAATTTTCTATAGGAATAAAATTTTCACAAAATTTTCTATAGAAGTAAAATTTTGACAAAATTTTCTACAGAAATAAAATTTTGACAAAATTTTCTCTAAAAATAAAATTTTGACAAAATTTTCTCTAAAAATAAAATTTTGACAAAATTTTCTATAGAAATACAATTTTGACGAAATTTTCTATAGAAATAAAATTTTAACAAATTTTCTATAGAAATAAAATTTTGACTAAATGTTCCATAGAAATAACATTTGGACAAATTTTCTATGGAAATAAGATTTTGACAAAATGTTTCATAGAAATCAAATTTTAACAAATTTTCTATAAAAATAGAGTATTTTTTACAAAATTCTATTTGAATAGAAATAAACTTTTGACAAAAATTGTATTTTGTAGAGCAAAAATTGTATTTCATTCTATAGAATAAAAATGTTGACAACATTTTCTATAGAAATAAATGTTTGGCAAAATTTTATATAAAAATAAAATTTTGCCAAAATTTTCAACAGAAATAAAATTTTGACAAAATTTTCTATAGAAATAAAATTGTGACAATATTTTCTATAGAAATAAAATTTTGACAAAATCTTCTATAGAAATAAAATTTTGTCAAAATTTTGACAAAATTTGTCATAAAAATAAAATTTTGATACAATTTTCTATAGAAATAAAATGTTGCCAAAATTTTCTATAGAAATAAAATTTTGACAAAATTTTCTGTGGAAATAAAATTTTGACAAATTTTTCTATTAAAATAAAATTTTGGCAAAAATTCTATTAAAATAGAATTTTGACAAAATTTGGACAACATTTTGGGTTAGAAATAAAATTTTGACAAAATTTTCTATAGAAATAAAATTTTAACAGAATTATCTATAGAAATAAAATTGTGACAAAATTTTCTAAAGAAATTAAATTTTGACAATTTCTATTTAAATAAAATGTTGACAAAATTTTCTATAGAAATAAAATTTTGACAACATATTCTAAAGAAATAAAATTTTGACAATATTTTCTATAGGAGTAAAATTTTGACAAATATATAAAATAAAATAAAATAAAAAAAAATTTTCTCTGAAAAGAAAATGTTGACAAAATTTTCAATAAAAATAAAATTTTGACAACATTTTCACTAAAAATAAATTTTTAAGAAAATTTTCTATAGAAATAAAATTGTGACAATATTTTCTATAGAAATAAAATGTTGACAAAATCTTCTATAGAAATAAATTTTTGTCAAAATTTTGACAAAATTTGTCATACAAATAAAATTTTGATACAATTTTCTATAGAAATAAAATGTTGCCAAAATTTTCTATAGAAATAAAATTATGATAAAATTTTCTGTGGAAATAAAATTTTGACAAAATTTTCTATAGAAATAAAATTTTGTCAAAATATTCTATTAAAATAGAATTTTGACAAAATTTTCTCCAAAAATAAAATTTTGACAAAATTTTCTATAAAAAGAAAATTTGGACAAAATTTGCAATAGAAATAAAATTTTGACAAAATTTTCTATAGAAATAAAATTTTCATTTGTTTTGTTTTGTTATTGTTGGTTTTGTTCTTTAAGCATTGTTGTCGATTTTTTATTTCAGCTTAAAACCATACATTGACTAAACTACAAGAGTAGCTTAACCAACAGAGGAAAAGAATGTTTGTCAAATTTATTTGGGCAAAGCCCTATAGACTGCAAGATGGTTGGATGGACGCACGTTTCGGAATTACCACATTCCTCATCAGCATCCTCTACTTGCAGCAAAACTATCAACCAATTATCAGAATAAATTCAGGCAGTTTATTAAACCCAACAAAAACCACACTTGAACCCTCCGAAAAAAGGTTTTACATTGATAGCCGGCTTATGCCAAATGAATTCGAAACAAACATATCTCTTTTCCTATGCCACTGTCAAATCATCGATTTGAATTCACATGGCTGGGTTTATTTTGAGCGTGCCTCCTCTTCTTTTTCCATTTGTTTTGTTTTGTTATTGTTGGTTTTGTTCTTTAAGCATTGTTGTCGATTTTTTATTTCAGCTTAAAACCATACATTGACTAAACTACAAGAGTAGCTTAACCAACAGAGGAAAAGAATGTTTGTCAAATTTATTTGGGCAAAGCCCTATAGACTGCAAGATGGTTGGATGGACGCACGTTTCGGAATTACCACATTCCTCATCAGCATCCTCTACTTGCAGCAAAACTATCAACCAATTATCAGAATAAATTCAGGCAGTTTATTAAACCCAACAAAAACCACACTTGAACCCTCCGAAAAAAGGTTTTACATTGATAGCCGGCTTATGCCAAATGAATTCGAAACAAACATATCTCTTTTCCTATGCCACTGTCAAATCATCGATTTGAATTCACATGGCTGGGTTTATTTTGAGCGTGCCTCCTCTTCTTTTTCCATTTGTTTTGTTTTGTTATTGTTGGTTTTGTTCTTTAAGCATTGTTGTCGATTTTTTATTTCAGCTTAAAACCATACATTGACTAAACTACAAGAGTAGCTTAACCAACAGAGGAAAAGAATGTTTGTCAAATTTATTTGGGCAAAGCCCTATAGACTGCAAGATGGTTGGATGGACGCACGTTTCGGAATTACCACATTCCTCATCAGCATCCTCTACTTGCAGCAAAACTATCAACCAATTATCAGAATAAATTCAGGCAGTTTATTAAACCCAACAAAAACCACACTTGAACCCTCCGAAAAAAGGTTTTACATTGATAGCCGGCTTATGCCAAATGAATTCGAAACAAACATATCTCTTTTCCTATGCCACTGTCAAATCATCGATTTGAATTCACATGGCTGGGTTTATTTTGAGCGTGCCTCCTCTTCTTTTTCCATTTGTTTTGTTTTGTTATTGTTGGTTTTGTTCTTTAAGCATTGTTGTCGATTTTTTATTTCAGCTTAAAACCATACATTGACTAAACTACAAGAGTAGCTTAACCAACAGAGGAAAAGAATGTTTGTCAAATTTATTTGGGCAAAGCCCTATAGACTGCAAGATGGTTGGATGGACGCACGTTTCGGAATTACCACATTCCTCATCAGCATCCTCTACTTGCAGCAAAACTATCAACCAATTATCAGAATAAATTCAGGCAGTTTATTAAACCCAACAAAAACCACACTTGAACCCTCCGAAAAAAGGTTTTACATTGATAGCCGGCTTATGCCAAATGAATTCGAAACAAACATATCTCTTTTCCTATGCCACTGTCAAATCATCGATTTGAATTCACATGGCTGGGTTTATTTTGAGCGTGCCTCCTCTTCTTTTTCCATTTGTTTTGTTTTGTTATTGTTGGTTTTGTTCTTTAAGCATTGTTGTCGATTTTTTATTTCAGCTTAAAACCATACATTGACTAAACTACAAGAGTAGCTTAACCAACAGAGGAAAAGAATGTTTGTCAAATTTATTTGGGCAAAGCCCTATAGACTGCAAGATGGTTGGATGGACGCACGTTTCGGAATTACCACATTCCTCATCAGCATCCTCTACTTGCAGCAAAACTATCAACCAATTATCAGAATAAATTCAGGCAGTTTATTAAACCCAACAAAAACCACACTTGAACCCTCCGAAAAAAGGTTTTACATTGATAGCCGGCTTATGCCAAATGAATTCGAAACAAACATATCTCTTTTCCTATGCCACTGTCAAATCATCGATTTGAATTCACATGGCTGGGTTTATTTTGAGCGTGCCTCCTCTTCTTTTTCCATTTGTTTTGTTTTGTTATTGTTGGTTTTGTTCTTTAAGCATTGTTGTCGATTTTTTATTTCAGCTTAAAACCATACATTGACTAAACTACAAGAGTAGCTTAACCAACAGAGGAAAAGAATGTTTGTCAAATTTATTTGGGCAAAGCCCTATAGACTGCAAGATGGTTGGATGGACGCACGTTTCGGAATTACCACATTCCTCATCAGCATCCTCTACTTGCAGCAAAACTATCAACCAATTATCAGAATAAATTCAGGCAGTTTATTAAACCCAACAAAAACCACACTTGAACCCTCCGAAAAAAGGTTTTACATTGATAGCCGGCTTATGCCAAATGAATTCGAAACAAACATATCTCTTTTCCTATGCCACTGTCAAATCATCGATTTGAATTCACATGGCTGGGTTTATTTTGAGCGTGCCTCCTCTTCTTTTTCCATTTGTTTTGTTTTGTTATTGTTGGTTTTGTTCTTTAAGCATTGTTGTCGATTTTTTATTTCAGCTTAAAACCATACATTGACTAAACTACAAGAGTAGCTTAACCAACAGAGGAAAAGAATGTTTGTCAAATTTATTTGGGCAAAGCCCTATAGACTGCAAGATGGTTGGATGGACGCACGTTTCGGAATTACCACATTCCTCATCAGCATCCTCTACTTGCAGCAAAACTATCAACCAATTATCAGAATAAATTCAGGCAGTTTATTAAACCCAACAAAAACCACACTTGAACCCTCCGAAAAAAGGTTTTACATTGATAGCCGGCTTATGCCAAATGAATTCGAAACATAAGCCGGCTATCAATGTAAAACCTTTTTTCGGAGGGTTCAAGTGTGGTTTTTGTTGGGTTTAATAAACTGCCTGAATTTATTCTGATAATTGGTTGATAGTTTTGCTGCAAGTAGAGGATGCTGATGAGGAATGTGGTAATTCCGAAACGTGCGTCCATCCAACCATCTTGCAGTCTATAGGGCTTTGCCCAAATAAATTTGACAAACATTCTTTTCCTCTGTTGGTTAAGCTACTCTTGTAGTTTAGTCAATGTATGGTTTTAAGCTGAAATAAAAAATCGACAACAATGCTTAAAGAACAAAACCAACAATAACAAAACAAAACAAATGGAAAAAGAAGAGGAGGCACGCTCAAAATAAACCCAGCCATGTGAATTCAAATCGATGATTTGACAGTGGCATAGGAAAAGAGATATGTTTGTTTCGAATTCATTTGGCATAAGCCGGCTATCAATGTAAAACCTTTTTTCGGAGGGTTCAAGTGTGGTTTTTGTTGGGTTTAATAAACTGCCTGAATTTATTCTGATAATTGGTTGATAGTTTTGCTGCAAGTAGAGGATGCTGATGAGGAATGTGGTAATTCCGAAACGTGCGTCCATCCAACCATCTTGCAGTCTATAGGGCTTTGCCCAAATAAATTTGACAAACATTCTTTTCCTCTGTTGGTTAAGCTACTCTTGTAGTTTAGTCAATGTATGGTTTTAAGCTGAAATAAAAAATCGACAACAATGCTTAAAGAACAAAACCAACAATAACAAAACAAAACAAATGGAAAAAGAAGAGGAGGCACGCTCAAAATAAACCCAGCCATGTGAATTCAAATCGATGATTTGACAGTGGCATAGGAAAAGAGATATGTTTGTTTCGAATTCATTTGGCATAAGCCGGCTATCAATGTAAAACCTTTTTTCGGAGGGTTCAAGTGTGGTTTTTGTTGGGTTTAATAAACTGCCTGAATTTATTCTGATAATTGGTTGATAGTTTTGCTGCAAGTAGAGGATGCTGATGAGGAATGTGGTAATTCCGAAACGTGCGTCCATCCAACCATCTTGCAGTCTATAGGGCTTTGCCCAAATAAATTTGACAAACATTCTTTTCCTCTGTTGGTTAAGCTACTCTTGTAGTTTAGTCAATGTATGGTTTTAAGCTGAAATAAAAAATCGACAACAATGCTTAAAGAACAAAACCAACAATAACAAAACAAAACAAATGGAAAAAGAAGAGGAGGCACGCTCAAAATAAACCCAGCCATGTGAATTCAAATCGATGATTTGACAGTGGCATAGGAAAAGAGATATGTTTGTTTCGAATTCATTTGGCATAAGCCGGCTATCAATGTAAAACCTTTTTTCGGAGGGTTCAAGTGTGGTTTTTGTTGGGTTTAATAAACTGCCTGAATTTATTCTGATAATTGGTTGATAGTTTTGCTGCAAGTAGAGGATGCTGATGAGGAATGTGGTAATTCCGAAACGTGCGTCCATCCAACCATCTTGCAGTCTATAGGGCTTTGCCCAAATAAATTTGACAAACATTCTTTTCCTCTGTTGGTTAAGCTACTCTTGTAGTTTAGTCAATGTATGGTTTTAAGCTGAAATAAAAAATCGACAACAATGCTTAAAGAACAAAACCAACAATAACAAAACAAAACAAATGGAAAAAGAAGAGGAGGCACGCTCAAAATAAACCCAGCCATGTGAATTCAAATCGATGATTTGACAGTGGCATAGGAAAAGAGATATGTTTGTTTCGAATTCATTTGGCATAAGCCGGCTATCAATGTAAAACCTTTTTTCGGAGGGTTCAAGTGTGGTTTTTGTTGGGTTTAATAAACTGCCTGAATTTATTCTGATAATTGGTTGATAGTTTTGCTGCAAGTAGAGGATGCTGATGAGGAATGTGGTAATTCCGAAACGTGCGTCCATCCAACCATCTTGCAGTCTATAGGGCTTTGCCCAAATAAATTTGACAAACATTCTTTTCCTCTGTTGGTTAAGCTACTCTTGTAGTTTAGTCAATGTATGGTTTTAAGCTGAAATAAAAAATCGACAACAATGCTTAAAGAACAAAACCAACAATAACAAAACAAAACAAATGGAAAAAGAAGAGGAGGCACGCTCAAAATAAACCCAGCCATGTGAATTCAAATCGATGATTTGACAGTGGCATAGGAAAAGAGATATGTTTGTTTCGAATTCATTTGGCATAAGCCGGCTATCAATGTAAAACCTTTTTTCGGAGGGTTCAAGTGTGGTTTTTGTTGGGTTTAATAAACTGCCTGAATTTATTCTGATAATTGGTTGATAGTTTTGCTGCAAGTAGAGGATGCTGATGAGGAATGTGGTAATTCCGAAACGTGCGTCCATCCAACCATCTTGCAGTCTATAGGGCTTTGCCCAAATAAATTTGACAAACATTCTTTTCCTCTGTTGGTTAAGCTACTCTTGTAGTTTAGTCAATGTATGGTTTTAAGCTGAAATAAAAAATCGACAACAATGCTTAAAGAACAAAACCAACAATAACAAAACAAAACAAATGGAAAAAGAAGAGGAGGCACGCTCAAAATAAACCCAGCCATGTGAATTCAAATCGATGATTTGACAGTGGCATAGGAAAAGAGATATGTTTGTTTCGAATTCATTTGGCATAAGCCGGCTATCAATGTAAAACCTTTTTTCGGAGGGTTCAAGTGTGGTTTTTGTTGGGTTTAATAAACTGCCTGAATTTATTCTGATAATTGGTTGATAGTTTTGCTGCAAGTAGAGGATGCTGATGAGGAATGTGGTAATTCCGAAACGTGCGTCCATCCAACCATCTTGCAGTCTATAGGGCTTTGCCCAAATAAATTTGACAAACATTCTTTTCCTCTGTTGGTTAAGCTACTCTTGTAGTTTAGTCAATGTATGGTTTTAAGCTGAAATAAAAAATCGACAACAAATAAAATTTTAACAAAATTATCTATAGAAATAAAATTGTGACAAAATTTTCTAAAGAAATAAAATTTTGACAATTTCCATTTAAATAAAATGTTGACAAAATTTTCTATAGAAATAAAATGTTGACAACATATTCTAAAGAAATAAAATTTTGACAAAATTTTCTATAGGAGTAAAATTTTGACAAAATATATAAAATAAAAAAATCTCTAAAAAGAAAATGTTGACAAAATTTTCAATAAAAATAAAATTTTGACAACATTTTCACTAAAAATAAATTTTTAAAAAAATTTTCTCTAAAAATAAAATTTTGACAATTTGCAATAGAAATAAATTTTTGACAAAATTTTATATAGGAATAAAATGATTACAAAATTTTCTATAGAAGTAAAATTTTGACAAAATTTTCTATAGAAATAAAATTTTGACAAAATTTTCTATAGAAATAAAATCTTAAGAAACTCTCGGTAGAAATAAAATTTTGGGAACATTTTCTATAGAAAGAAAATTTTGACAAAATTTTCTATAAAAATAAAATCTTGACAAAATTTTCGGTAGAAATAAAATGTTGACAAAATTTTCTATAGTTTTTGACAAATGTTCAATAGAAATAATATGTTGAACAAATTTTCTATAAAAATAGAGTTTTTACAAAATTCTATTTTTATAGAAATAAACTATTGACAAAAATGTCATTTCTGTAGAGCATTTTGTAAAAAACTTTCTATAGAATAAAAATGTTGACAACATTTTCTATAGAAATGATATTTTGGCAAAATTTTCTATAGAAATAAAATTTTGGAAAATTTTGACAAAATTTGCCGTAAAAATAAAATTTGTATACAATTTTCTATAGAAATAAATTGTTGATAAAATTTTCTGTGGAAATAAAATTTTGACAAAATTTTCTATTGAAATAAAATTTTGACAAAATATTCCATTGAAATAAATTTTTGACAAAGTTTCCACTAAACATTAAATTTTGACACAATTTTCTATAGAAATAAAGTATTGACAAAATTTTCTATAGAAATAAATTTTTGACTAAATTTTCTCTAAAAATAAAATTTTGACAAAATTTTCTATAGAAATATTTTGTTTTGTTGTTTTCAGCTTAAAACCATGCACTAACTAAACTACAAGTGTAGCTTAATCAACAGAGGAAATTAATGTTTGTAAAATGTAGTTGGACAAAGCCCTATAGACTGCAAGATGGTTGGATGGATGGATGCACGTTTCGGAATTACAACATTCCTCATCAGCATTCTCCACTTGCAGCAAAACTATCAACTAATTATCAGAATAAATTCAGGCAGTTCACTAAACCCAAAGTGAACCACACTTGAACCTTTGCTGCAAGTAGAGGATGCTGATGAGGAATGTGGTAATTCCGAAACGTGCGTCCATCCAACCATCTTGCAGTCTATAGGGCTTTGTCCAAACACATTTGACAAAATTTTTTTTCCTCTGTTGGTTAAGCTACACTTGTAGTCTAGTTAATGCATGGTTTTAAGCTGAAATCAAAAGCAACAACCCAGCAAAAAAAATTGGAAGTTCTTCCAAAGGCACAACTTTAAAAGCACTTCCAGAAGATGCACTCCCAATGATGTTCTTTATTTTAACTACCCAGGAAGTTCTTTTAATTCAATTTTTTATATCTTGGTTTTTTTCATACTTTTAATAGGTAATTTTAATTTTTTTTTTGTTTCAAATAGCTTAAAAACAGAGTAAGAATTCATAAAATGGTACAAATCATTTAAATTTTGTCGAAAAAATGCTAAATCCAATCTAAAAAAACTATGAATTTTAGAAAATATTTGAGGTCAAACGTTTCCGACAAGCGTTAGAAACCATTAAAAATTATAAAAAAATTATAAAAATTATTTATTTGACGAATATCACTGAATTTTTTAATTTACCTCCAAAACTTTGAATTCGGATCACACCTAAAGAAGTGATGCAAATTCAGTGCAACGGCTATTGAAATGGAGGACTTCTGTCCTATGCAAGCCCATGTTAAATTCATCGCTTCTGCGTCAATTTTGCACCACTTCCGGATCCAAAAAGAACATTTTCATTACTTTTTTGGAGACGCTTTTTTTTGCTGGGAAAATGATTGAAGAATATACCAACAATAACAAAACAAAACTAATGAAATAAAATGTTCATAAAATGTTCTATAGAAATAAAATTTTGATAAAATTTTCTGTAGAAATAATATTTTATATTTTGATTATTATTTGAGGTATTGGGAAGTTTCGTTTTAACTATCATAAATTGTTTTCCATGTTTAGTTTTTCCTAAATTATAGGTGGAAATGAATTCATATTGTTTTTCTATAGAATGTATCAGTCCATTATGGCAACATCGCCAATAAGACACATTTATTCGCTCGCTTGCTTACACACCCATATGAGGACCTACACAAACACACATCGATAAATTAATTTAAAACTGTATAAAAACTTTACGAAGCGGAAACATTTATTGGAGCGGAAATTGTTATTTTCGATATGTGACAAGAACATCCGTTTTCCTTGTTTAGAGATAGATGTGTGTGTGTCTGTGTGATTGGCTTTCTCTTTTAGTCATTTGTTCGCATTGTATTTTATTTTCTATCGAGCTGTCTCTCTCTCAAATTTGATGCCCTTAAAGCCCTTATAATTTTAAAAGTATTGACTTAATTTAATAAATTATTTAAATTGTTTATCTATCTATTTGGATACTTACGCATTGTGTCATTGTAACGATGGTAATGTTGTAACACTAACCCTAATGACATAAGAAGTCTTTGTGGGTGTGGTGGGTGGGTGGGTGTTAGCTATGTCATGTCATGGATCCTCCTTCGCATTATTTAAATTTCCACTGAAGATGAACAATTTTCTATGACATCCTTTTTGTGTGAGTGTTTTGGCATGCTCGTATTGTTCTTAATATTCCTTTATTCTATGAAGTAGCTGCTTTAAAAATAAACATCTATTATCTAATTTGACAAGTGTCAGCCAGTGTCATTTGAAAATTGATGACAGTTACGCTCGAAGAAATTATGCTAGTTCAATATATACGATGATATCCAAGGAGAACCCTAAACCGGACATAGTAATCGGTGGGAATATTTTTGTGAACTAAAGAACAAGGCGCAATTCGTGAATGCTTCGGCGAAGTCGGAATCGGGTATATTGTTTTTAGAAGGATACGCCAAGAGGTTCCGAGGGAACAGCAACTTGTTTATATATCCGGAGTTATCAGTTCACTCTTCCAAAAGAGAGCCTCTAGATCAAGCAGCGTACCAGGCAGGTTTGAACAGGATTCATGAGGATACTGTAGCTGAAGCAGTGAGAAGCTACAAGGTTAATCCTGTTCTTGGAGTCCGACCACCGCCCATAGCACCGGAGGAAAGATACCTCCGACGGCAGACTAGGGAAGTTTTAACCCAATTAAGATCAGGCAAGTGCAGCCGCCTCAATTCCTACTTATCAGTGATTGATAGCAGCGTAGCTGACATATGTCCAATTTGCAACCAAAGGCCACACGACACGCGTCATGTTTTCTCTTGCCCTGCTAAAGCAACCTGACTTACCACCAGATCACTCTGGACGCACCCCACCTTAGTCGCAGAGTTCCTCGTTCCGGCCGCAAGCTGAAGTACTAGATCGTATAACATAAAAATGGATGAAATTACAATAAACTGTTACAAAAACCAGCATTACTGAGGTGGGATAATCCAACGCTGAAAAACTTTTTGGTGTTTGGTCGAAGCAGGAATCGAACCCACGACCTTGTGTATGCAAGGCGGGTATGCTAACCATTGCACCACGGTGGCTCCTGCCAGTACAAGAGTGGACTGGTATGAAGCGATTGCTTTCGGAATCACTTTTGTTGCGGGTAAGAAAAATTGTTTAAGCGCCTGATTGTGTGCGTCCGCCCATCGACGATACCGAGTAATAATCCATCCCTATTCCCTCGGGGTATGATTCTATTTCGGAACCGATTTCGCATTACTTCGAGAGGTCTATTGGGATCTTTCCTGCTAATACTAATGCAACTTCTCCTGTGCGGCATGCTGAAGTGATTCTTAGAGCTACAGATCTCTGAAAACAGCTTATTCGCTCAGGTTCGTCTCTGTTGTTTCAACACCCAGTTCTCACTTCCACAGAGGAGTATTCTCTTATGCATCTCCATGAGTAACCATCTTCGCCTTTGAAGAGGGTCTGCCGCGTTTGCCATTAGCCTGTTCAGTCGTGTCGTTATTATAGCAGCTTTTACCGTTGCTGCTTGGAATACGATAATTTTTAGTCAAGTCTTAGTGCCCCGTTGTGTATGTGCATATCTATCTCTACAGGAAGACATGCGTGTTCGGTATTGTAAGACATGTGTGTCCTGTATTTTGCACATATCATGTTTTGGTGTATGTTAGTTTGCGTTGAGCCTCTTCAGTGTTTTTCGCTTTTATCACAGCGGTTTTGGTCGGAGGATTGAGACCTATTTGGTACCTGTAAGTAGACTTCTATTCTTCTTGGACCCAGTGTAGTGTGATATATAAAAAAACGGCATTTAAGATAGTCTTTCAATATTCTCATTGCTCATTTAATATTTCGGTATGTCAAATATCGTCTATAGGTTGCATATTATGTTTTTGACATTAGGCTATTAAAAGCGTTCTTAATATCTAACGTCGTCAGTAGGATGATAAATCTGGAAACGTGGTTGCCTCGTTGAAATGCTTATATGGCTTGCGACACATCCCGTGTGGCCCCTAGTGTCGATTCTCCAGGTCGCACGAACAGACACCCAACAATCCAGATAGTTTCGTTAAGTGTTAGTTTGAAGAGCCGTTAGAATAGTTTCCCCACTGTGTCCAGAATGCGAAACTGTCTATACTAGAACAGCCACACTTGGTCGCACTTCTTCCTTCCATACACATTAGGTTAGATACCTTCTTTTCGGCAGCTTTTGTATTTAATAAGTAAGGGTCGCTTGGACCGCCATCAGGGGAGTCCTCTTCTCCTTGAGGCTTTTGGCGACATTTTTCAGTTTTAAAGAGTGTTTCGGTTTCGCTCTTCTCTTCTTTGATATCACGCCATGGGAATAAAGTTTTCATGATGTTTCGCAATTCATTATCTTCCATCTTACCCACCGGACTTATTATGCCGAGTTTTTGGCGTATCTTAATTCCCAAGCATTATTGTTCGTGGAGTTTGTGAGGTCTAAGTTCTTCGATCGCGGGTGTTTGGGTCTGATATGAAACTATGTCGATCTCGTTTCGAGTACTTCGATACTAGCGTCGTTGGATTTTATATTTCATTTTTCTTCGGCCAACTTTGATGCATCCATGCGAAATTATTCTTATCGAAGTTTACTTTTATCGGATCACCACTAGGCAAAAGTCATCATTTAGCCTTAATGCTGAACAACTTGTGGCACACCATTTAGTTGATGTCGTAGAAGCTAATTCTCAACCTGTTAATCGCATGAATGGCATATATTGTTGACCTTCGGTAACCATAGGCAGACTCGGATAGATGAAACACTGAGACATTAAACAGTAAAGCACGATGCAAATTGTTCCACGGGTGGCTCATTAATCATCGTTCTGCTTGCAGTCCCGTTAGAATTTTTGCGACGTCTGAGAAATCTATTACTAGGCGCGAGATAAATAGTATTTACCACCAAAGATCTCGGGCCTATAGTTGCACCACTGGGACCTTCGGACATACTGTTCATCGACTGATATCTTCGGGCTTATAGTTCCACCACTGGAATTAAAGTTCTACCACAGATACTTTCAGAGTTGCAGGTCCTCCACTGAGATCCTCGCGCTGACAGTTCCACAATTGAGACTTTCACGCCCACAGTTCCCCCATTTGAACCTTCGTTCCTACAGTTCTTCCACTGCGAGCTTCGGTTCTAGAATCCCCCAATTGAGACCTTCAGACTTGCAGTTCCACCCCGGAGAAATTTAGGTCTACAGTTCCAACACTAAGACTTTCGGTCCTAGAACTCTCCCACTGAGACCTTCAGGCCTACAACTCTCACACTGAGACCTTCGGGCCTATAGTTCCACCCGTGGATATCTTCGGAACTAAAATTCTACCACTGAGACTTTTGGAGTTGCAGTCCAACCACTGGATCCTGGGGCTTACAGTTCCACAATTGTGACTTTCGCGCCTACAGTTCTCCCATTTGAACCTTCGTTCCTACAGTTACCCACTGAGACTTTCGGTTCTACAGTCCCCCAACTGGGACCTTCGGACTTACAGTTCCACCCCAGAGCCATGCAGGCCTACATTTCCAATACAGAGACCTTTGGGCCCGGAACTCTCCCAATGAGACTTTCAGGCCTACAACTTCCCCACTGACACATCGGGCCTACAACTCTATAGTTCCACCTGTGGATATCATTGGAACTAAAATTCTACCACTGAGACTTTTGGAATTGCAGGTCCACCACTGAGATCCTCGGGCTTACAGTTTCACAATTGAGACTTTCGCGCCTACAGTTCCCCCATTTGAACCTTCGTTCCTATAGTTCTCCTTCAGTTCTACCACTGATATCTTCGGAACTAAAATTCTGCCACTGAGACTTTTGGAGTTGCAAGTCCACCACTGAGATCCTCGGGCTTACAGTTTCACAATTGAGACTTTCGCGCCTACAGTTCCCCCATTTGAACCTTCGTTCCTATAGTTCTCCCACTGAGACTTTCGGTTCTACAGTCCCTCTACTGAGACTTTCGAACTTACAGTTCCAGCCCAGAGACATTCAGCCCTAAATTTTCAACACTGCGACCTTTGGGCATATAACCCCCCATTGTGACGTTCGAGCCTACAACTGTCCCGCTGACCTTTAGGCCTACAACTTCCCTACTGACACTATCGGGCCTACAACTCTATAGTTCCACCCGTGGATATCATCGGAACTAAAATTCTACCACTGAGACTTTTGGAATTGCAGGTCCGCCACTGAGATCCTCGAGCTTACAGTTCCACATTTGAGACTTTCGCGCTTACGATTCCCCTATTTGAACCTTCGTTCCTACAGTTCTCCCACTGAGACATTCGGTTCTCCAGTCCCCCAACTGAGACCTTCAAACTTACAGTTCCAGCCCAGAGACATTCAGGACTACAGTTTCAACACTGAGACCTTTGGGCCCAGAACTCTCCCACTGAGACCTTAAGGCCTACAAATTCACCACTGACACCATCGGGCATATAGTTTTAGCTGTGGATATCATCGGAACTAAAATTCTACCACTGAGACTTTTGGAATTGCAGGTCCACCACTGAGATCCTCGGGCTTACGTTCGACGTTCGAGCCTACAACTGTCCCACTGACCTTTAGGCCTATAACATCCCCACTGACACTATCGGGCATACAACACTATAGTTCCATCCGTGGATATCATCGGAACTAAAATTCTACCACTGAGACTTTTGGAATTGCAGGTCCGCCACTGAGATCCTCGGGCTTACAGTTCCACAATTGAGACATTCGCGTTTACGGTTCCCCCATTTGAACCTTCGTTCCTACAGTTCTCCCACTGAGACATTCGGTTCTCCAGTCCCCCAACTGAGACCTTCAAACTTACAGTTCCAGCCCAGAGACATTTAGGACTACAGTTTCAACACTGAGACCTTTGGGCCCAGAACTCTCCCACTGAGACCTTAAGGCCTACAAATTCACCACTGACACCATCGGGCCTATAGTTTCACCCGTGAAACTTCAGTTCTACCACTGATATCATCGGAACTAAAATTCTACCACTGAGACTTTTGGAGTTGCAGGTCCACCACTGAGATGCTCGGGCTTACAGTTACCTTCGATCCTACAGTTCTCCCACTGAGACTTTCGGTTCATTCATTCAGGCCTACATTTTCAACACTGAGACCTTTGGGCATATAACCCCCATTGCGATGTTCGAGCCTACAACTGTCCCACTGAGACCATCGGACCTACAACTCTCTCACTGAGACCCATAGTTTCACCATTTGAACTTCAATTCTACCACTGATATCATCGGAATTAAAATTCTAATACTCAGACTTTTGGAGTTGCAGGTCCACCACTGAGATCCTCGGGTCTACTGTTCCCCCACTTGGACCTTCGGGCCTACAGTTCCACCGCTGAGAAATTCGGGCCCACAGTTAGATCCCATAGTTCCTACACTGAAAGTTTAAGCTTCTGTTCAAAACTGAGACCTTCGGGCCTACAATTCCCCCGCTGAGACCCTCATTCCTATAGTTCCTATTATGAGACCTTCGGGCATATAGTTCCACCACTGAAACCTTCGCCGCTACAGTTCTACGACTGAGACCTTCAGGCCTGCTATTCCACCATTGGGACTTTCGGTCCTACAGTTCCACCACTGAGACCTTCGGAGCTGCAGTTCCCCCACTGAGATCTTAGAACCTAGAATTCCTTCATTGAGACCTTTTGGCCTACTATTCCTCCATTGCGTCCTTCGGTCCTACAGTTCCACCACTGAGATCTTCAGGCCTAGAGTTCTTTCAGTGAGTCTTTTGGGCCTACTGTTCCTCCACTGATACTTTTTGACCTACAGTTGAATCCCTGAGACTTTCGGGGCTACAGTTGCACCACTGCGACCTTCGGACCCACAGTTCCACCATCGAGACCTTCGGAGCTGCAGTTCCCCATCTGAGATCTTCATGCCTAGAGTTCTTTCAGTGAAACTTTTGGGCCTACTGTTCCCCTATTGAGTCCTTCGACATTCGGAACTATAGTTTACCATTGAGACCTTCGAGGCCACAAGTCTACCACAGAGATATTCGGAAGAGGAAGAGAGAAGAGACCACTGAGACTTTCGAGACCACAGGTCCACCACTGAGATCCTCGGGCCTAATGTTGCACTATTGAAGCCTTCGGTCCTACAGTTCCACCATTTGGCCTTCTGAACTATACTTCACCATTGAAACCTTCGTGCCTACAGATCCACCACTGAGATCCTTGGGCCTACCGTTGCACCACTAAGACCTTCGGTCCAACAATTCCACCACTGAGTCCTTCGGGGCTATAGTTCACCACTGAGATCTTTGGGACTATAGTTGGCTCATAGATTCGTTAATCCGTAGCAACCTGTATGTAAAACGAAGATCTTATTAGCAGTTCTCGATCATCTACAACTGGACCAATAAAAAAAAAAAACTTCCAAAACACCAGCTATGAATGCAAAAGTCTTCAATTATTAATAAACATCGTCGACGAACCGTCATTCTCATCCAAAATCGATTATAAACCACCCGAATTTCTCATCAGCTAGCGAACAACGATGAACCGAAGTTGCCATCACTACTGATCACCATGAATTACTCATCGAC
Source organism: Haematobia irritans (assembly GCF_050003625.1). Classification (NCBI taxonomy): domain Eukaryota; kingdom Metazoa; phylum Arthropoda; class Insecta; order Diptera; family Muscidae; genus Haematobia; species Haematobia irritans. Next base: position 207,600,631 of record NC_134399.1, read on the forward strand.
TACGAATTATTAACGAACCGAATTTCTCATAAACTATCGACAAACCGACCTAGTTACCAAATATTTATCACGGAGCCACCGTGGTGCAATTGTTAGCATGACCGCCTTGCATACGCAAAGTCGTGGGTTCGTTTCCTGCTTCGACCGAACACCAAAAAGTTTTTCAGCGGTGGATTATCCCACCTTAGTAATGCTGGTAACATTTCTGAGGGTTTCAAAGCTTCTCTAAGTGGTTTAACTGCAATGTGGAACGCCGTTCGGACTCGGCTATAAAAAGGAGGTCACTTGTCATTGAGCTTAACATGGAATCGGGCAGCACTCAGTGATGAGAGAGACGTTCACCAATGTGGTACCACAATGAACTGAATAGTTTAAAAGAGCCTGATACATCAGGCTGCCACCTAACCTATCAAATACTAATCATCAACGAACCAAAAGTATCATCAACCAACTGACGAAGTTCTTGCTACTGAGATAAAGGAATTCCTTCTTCATCTTTGCGAAGATAACAGTTCCCGATAGTCTTCAATACGATGACAACCCGAATGCCCGCTCCCATCAGATCCTGTTCGTATTAGAGATATATTGTATAAAATAGTTTCGATCAAGACAACAATAATAATTAAAATTTTACTCTGGAGATATAAATACTTGTGTTTATATTCCGAAAAGATCAGTGGATCCTTACGGAGATCCTGGATACCAATGGGCTTTTCTTAGTCGACGAGAAATTTTTACTTTCTATACAAACGACGAAGTGTTGTTTACCAAGAAGCTGCCCCCTACTCATTTGAAGCGCTCTTGCTGTTTAATTAAGAATCGAATTGAAGTTCCCCCATCCTTCCTTATGCATTTCGCTTGACTTAATACGCCCACACCGAAAAAAAACTGGGAAGTACACTTTAATGCATCATTTATTCAATGTTGTTTCTATATCACCCTTGTTTATGGAAAATGAATAATGATTTTATCTTTGACTCTATTCGCCCACAAACCAAAAAAAACAATCGAGAAAAACATTAACAATTTATTTTGCAAGCTACACCATGAATCAAAGGATTGCTGCGCGAATAACCAAGGAAACACGAATGAAATACAAAGGGGATTGGGATGATATTGCAAAACAATGAATATTTATTTCCATTCTACGTGAAGTGAACAAAAGATGAATGGGGAAATGCATGGCAACATTCAATGGCCATTGAAGAAATAAAATTTTCCAATGTTGGTATTTTTCCATAGCACGTTGGTTTTCTCTATTCTTCTGCGCTAGGATATTTCACTGTATGGGTGGGTGGTGGTGGTGACTGAATGATTGGTTGTAGAGTTGTTAGTGTCCGTCTGGCTGTCTGTCTGCCTGCTGCGACCAAGAGAACTCATGTCAAAGTGTCCAACACTTGAGGAATTTGTTGTTAACACTTTCTTAGATATTTCATTTATTATGTCATACATTCTTTGTTTCATCTTCATCGCCTTCTACCAATGGAGTCTATTGAGTTCTCTTGAGGATTGTCACAGGGAGTTAGAGAATAAATATAAATTTAAGAAGCAAAATAGAATGAGGGGGAAGTAATATACAAAATGATGACAAAGATGTCAAGTAACTAATAAAAATGATCATATGGTAAACTTCTCACTCTCTCTCTCTCTCGTAATAAGAGTTATCCGCAAAAAATTTTATACTTCAAACTATAATAAATACAGGATTGATATATATTTCAACCAATTTCAGGTTGCTATCATTTCTAATTCGCTTGTGTAACAACTTACAGAATTATTCCACAGACAATGCATTTTATTGTTTCCAAGCATACAAAAGCATTTTGGTCTGTTGCATTCAGAAATAAAGGTATTCGTGATGGAATTTAAGCGTGATTGTGATTTATAAAGGGTGATACGGTCAAAATTTGGTCAATATAAACTTGACGTATTTCTTTCAATTTTGCATTTAAAAAAACCTGAACACCCCTCATTTTGAAGGTGTGTGTGTGTGTAGAATGTTGCTCCTATTTTGATTTTGGAATTCACTCTTCAGTTGTCAAAATGCCGTCCAAGCAAGAAGAGCAGCGTATCAAAATTTTGCTCGCGCATCGCGAAAATCCGAGCTACTCGCACGCAAAGCTGGCAAACTCGCTAAAAGTTGCCAAATCAACCGTTACAAATGTAATTAAAGTGTTTGGGGAACGTTTGTCGACAGCCAGGAAGTCTGGATCGGGGGGAAATCGAAAACCGGAAGCCGCTGAGACGACAAAGAGAGTTGCCGGTAGTTTCAAGCGAAACCCTAACCTCTCTCTCCGAGATGCCGCAAATAAGCTGGGTGTATCGTCTACAACCGTGCATCGAGCCAAAAAACGAGCAGGACTATCGACTTACAAGAAGGTAGTGACTCCAAATCGCGATGATAAACAAAATACGACGGCCAAAGCGCGATCTTGGAGGCTGTACACGACGATGCTAACGAAGTTTGACTGCGTGGTAATGGACGACGAAACCTACGTCAAAGCCGACTACAAGCAGCTTCCGGGGCAGGAGTTTTATACGGCAAAAGGAAGGGGAAAGGTAGCAGATATTTTCAAACACATAAAACTGTCAAAGTTCGCAAAGAAATATCTGGTTTGGCAAGCCATCTGTACCTGTGGCTTGAAAAGCAGCATTTTCATAGCTTCCGGGACTGTCAACCAAGAAATTTACGTGAAAGAGTGTTTGAATAAACGTCTGCTGCCTTTCCTGAAGAAACACGGTTGTTCCGTACTGTTTTGGCCGGATTTGGCATCTTGCCATTACGGTAAAAGGGCCATGGAGTGGTACGCCGCCAACAACGTGCAGGTGGTTCCCAAGGACAAGAACCCTCCCAACACGCCAGAGCTCCGCCCAATTGAGAAATACTGGGCTATTGTCAAGCGGAACCTAAAGAAGACCAAAAAAAACTGCTAAGGACGAGCAGCAGTTTAAGGCAAACTGGCTTTCTGCGGCGAAGAAGGTGGACAAGGTGACTGTACAAAATCTGATGGCAGGTGTCAAGCGTGAGGCCCGGCAATTCGGATTTGGAAAAGCGAAAGCCTAACTGAATATTTTTCCTGAATTTTATACTAATTGAACTTGAAAAATTAATTTAATTTGATTTTTTAAATAAACGATTTCACCGATTTACACGCGTTTTCCCTTGACCAAATTTTTACCGTATCACCCTTTAATTGTGTGGAGCCTTCCAGTATTTAAAAGTGAATAAATCTCCTGAGTCTTGGACCATGGCTTATTATCATGATATTGGCAGGAAAACGAAGTAAAAACACCAGAAATAATCCGAAAAGTTTTGGCCAGATTTGATTGAAATCCACTTGCGAAACTTGCTCGTGAGCTGAACATATAGTGAGAACGGATGCCATACTTACTGACAAATGAGCTTTAACTAGTCGTCGTTGAAATTCAAAAAGGTGCAAGAACTCACCCACACACAAAATACGTGAATAACGTGGAAAGTCAGGCGGGGCCAACAATATCATACCCTAAACCATACAAATTGGTGGGGTATTATAGAAAGAGGTTTGAATCGGAATTGAAGAAAATTTAAATAAATTTGATTCGATTTTTGTTTTTCCAAATTCAATAGCGTTCGTAAGTCAGCTATGTATCACTACTCATCAGAATTGATTAACAATTGCGACCGGAGTCCTCCGAACAACAAATACATGGACAGATGGATGGATGGACAACTAGGGCTGTGGTGCAATGGTTAGCATGCCCGCCTTGCATACACAAGGTCGTGGGTTCGATTCCTGCTACGACCGAACACCAAAAAGTTTTTCAGCGGTGGATTATCCCACCTCAGTAATGCTGGTGACATTTCTGAGGGTTTCAAAAGCTTCTCTAAGTGGTTTCACTGCAATGTGGAACGCCGTTCGGACTCGGCTATAAAAAGGAGGTCCCTTGTCATTGAGCTTAACATGGAATCGGGCAGCACTCAGTGATAAGAGAGAAGTTCACCACTGTGGTATCACAATGGACTGAATAGTCTAAGTGAGCCTGATACATCGGGCTGCCACATAACCTAACCTAACCTAACCTAACCTAACCTAACCTAGGGCTGTATTGACTCAGAAGCACGGTTACCACAGTTGGTAGACAAATTTCCTTCCCAACTAAGAGATCCTTAAATTTTATATATATAGAAATAACATTTAGAAAAAGTTTTCTACAGAAATAAAATCTTGACGAAATACTCTATAGAAATAAAATTTTCACAAAATTTTCTATGGAAATAAAATTTTGAAAAAAAAATTATCTAGAAATAAAATTTTGACAAAATTTTCTATAGAAATAATTTTGAAAAAAAAATATGAATAAAATTTAGACAAAATTCAATTTGGAATAAAATTTTGACAAAATTTTCTATAGAAATAAAATTTTGTTTGTTATTGGTGGTTTCTCTTCAAACATGATTGTTGTCTTTGATCTCAGCTTAAAACCATGCATTGACTAAACTACAAGTATAGCTTAACCAACAGAGGAAAAGTATACTTGTCAAATTTATTTGGGCAAAGCCCTATAGACTGCAAGATGGTTGGATGTACAGCTTTTCGGAATTACCACATTCCTCATCAGCATCCTCTACTTCTCTAATTGGTTTCACAGCAATGTGGAACGCCGTTCGGACTCGGCTATAAAAAGGAGGTCCATTGTCATTGAACTTAACATGGAATCGGGCAGCACTCAGTGATAAGAGAGAAGTTAACCAATGTGGTATCACAATGAACTGAATAGTCTAAGTGAGCCTGATACATCGGGCTGCCACCTAACCAAACCTAACCTAACCTATCAAAATTTTTATGCGATTTGCCGGAAATTCAAAAAGGTATTAGGGTTCACACATAAGTAAGCCGAATATGGGGCGATCGATTTTGATATACCCCCATATAGACCCATCTCCCGATTTGACTTCGAGACACCGCAATTTGTATCCGATTTGTCTGAAATCCAAAATTTACAGGTATTTTCGGTCTGTGTAGCGAATACGGTGTGGATCGGTCCATGGTTTGGTATAGCTCCTATGTGAAAGGTCTCTCGATTTCCATGTTGGTATATATGTTTTCTTGGCAGTGTATCTGTTATCTAATCCACTGAAATTCTATATACGCATTTTTAAGAAAACTGACGAAGAGTTTACTACGGAAACTATTAAATTTTTTGATTCATGGTCGTGGGTATGTAAGACTCGGCCTGGCCGAACTTAAGTCGGTATGTACTTGTTTTAGAAACAACATGTTGACAAATTTTTCTATAGAAATAAAATTTTTTACACAATTTTGTAGAGAAACTATATAGAAAAAAATGTTGACCGAATTTTCTATAGAAATAAAATTTTGACAAAATTAAAAAAAAAAAAAAAAAAACAAAAAATGTTGAGAAAGTTTTCTATAGAAATAAAATTTTTTAGAAAAAAAATTTTGAAAACACATTCTATAGAAATAATTTTAACAACATTTTCAATAGAAATAAAATTTTGACAAAATTTTGTATAGAAATACAATTTTGACAAAATCTTCTATAGCAATAAAATTTTGACTAATTTTTCGATAGAAATAAAATTGTGACAAAATTTTCTATAGAAATAATTTTGACAAATTTGTTTATAGAAATAAAATTTTCAGAAACTTTTCTGTAGAAATAAACTTTTGACAAATATTTCTATAAAAATGAAATTTTTACAAAATTTTCTATAGAAATACAATTTTTACAAAGTTGTGTAGAAACAAAATTTTGAAGAAAAAAATTTCTATAGAAATAATTTTAACAAAATTTTCTATAGAAATACAATTTTGGCAAAATCTTCTATAGCAATAAAATCTTGACTAATTTTTCGATAGAAATAATTTTGACAAAATTTTGTATAGAAATAAAATTTTGACAAATTTTTCTATAAAAATGAAATTTTGACAAAATTTTCTATAGAAATAAATTTTTCTAATGAAATAAAATTTTGACAAAGTTTTCTATAGAAATAAACTTTTGGCAAATTTTTCTATAAAAATGAAATTTCTACAAAATTTTCTATAGAAATACAGTTTTTACAAATTCGTGTAAAAACTTTCTATAGAAATAATTTTAACAAAATTTTCAGTAGAAATAAAATTTTGACAAAATTTTCTATAGAAATAAAATTTTGACAAAATTTTGTATAGAAATACAATTTTGACAAAATCTTCTATGGCAATAAAATTTTGACTAATTTTTCGATAGAAATAAAATTGTGACAAAATTTTCTATAGAAATAATTTTGACAAATTTGTTTATAGAAATAAAATTTTCAGTAACTTTTCTATAGAAATAAACTTTTGACAAATTTTTCTATAAAAATGAAATTTTTACAACATTTTCTATAGAAATACAATTTTTACAAAGTTGTGTAGAAACACAATTTTGAAAAAAAAAACTTTCTATAGAAATAATTTTAACAAAATTTTCTATAGAAATACAATTTTGAAAAAATCTTCTGTAGCAACAAAATTTTGACTAATTTTCCGATAGAAATAATTTTGACAAAATTTTCTATAGAAATAAAATTTTGACAAATTTTTCTATAAACATGAAATTTTGACAAAATTTTCTATAGAAATAAAATTTTCTAATGAAATAAACTTTTTACAAATTCTTTTGGAAACAAAATGTTGGGAAAGTTTTCTATAGAAATATAATTTTTACAAAATTTTGAAAAAACTTTCTATAGAAATAATTTAAACAAAATTTTCAATAGAAATAAAATTTTGACAAAATTTTCTATCGAAATACAATTTTGACAAAATATTCTATAGCAATAAAATTTTGACAAAATTTTCTATAGAAACAAAATTTTGACAAATTTTTCTATAAAAATGATATTTTGACAAAATTGTCTATAGAAATAAAATTTTCTAATGAAATAAAATTTTGACAAAGTTTTCTATAGAAATAAACTTTTGGCAAATTTTTCTATAAAAATGAAATTTTTACAAAATTTTCTATAGAAATACAGTTTTTACAAATTCGTGTAGAAACAAAATTTTGACAAAAACTTTCTATAGAAATAATTTTAACAAAATTTTCAATAGAAATAAAATTTTGACAAAATTTTCTATAGACATACAATTTTGACAAAATCTTCTATAGCAATAAAATGTTGACTAATTTTTCGATAGAAATAAAATTAAGACAAAATTTTCTTTAGAAATAATATTGACAAAATTTTCTATAGAAATAAAATTTTGACAAAGTTTTCTGTAGAAATAAACTTTTGACAAATTTTTCTATAAAAATTAAATTTTGACAAAATTTTCAATAGAAATAAAATTTTCTAAAGAAATAAAATTTTTAAAAAATTTTTTGGAAACAAAATGTTGGGAAAGTTTTCTATAGAAATAAAACTTTGACAAAATTTTCTATAGAAATAAAATGTTTAAAAAATTTTGAAAAAACATAAATAAAATGTTGACTAATTTTTCAATAGAAATACGATTTTGACTAATTTTTCGATGGAAATAAAATTGTGACAAAATTTTTTATAGAAATAATTTTGACAAAATTTTCTATAGATATAAAATTTTGTCAAAGTTTTCTGTAGAAATAAAATTTTGACAAAATTTTCTATCGAAATACAATTTTGACAAAATCTTCTATAGAAATAAAATTTTTACAAATTTTTCTATAAAAATGAAATTTTGACAAAATTTTCTATAGAAATAAAATTTTGACAAAGTTTTATTTAGAAATAAATTTGGCAAATTTTTCTATAAAAATTAAACTTTGACAAAATTTTCTATAGAAATAAAATTTTCTATAGTAATAAAATTTTCTAAAGAAATAAAATTTTGACAAAGTTTTATATAGAAATAAACTTTTGGCAAATTTTTCTATAAAAATGAAATTTTGACAAAATTTTCTATAGAAATAAAATTTTCTAAAGAAATAAAATTTTTACAAAATTTTGAAAAAACTTTCTATAGAAATAATTTTAACAAAATTTTCAGTAGAAATAAAATTTTGACAAAATTTTCTATAGAAATAAAATTTTGACAAAATTTTCTATAGAAATAACATTTTGGCAAAATTTTCTATAGCAATAAAATTTTGACTAATTTTTCGATGGAAATAAAATTGTGATAAAAATTTCTATGGACATAAAATTGTGACTAATTTTCCGATAGAAATAAAATTGTGACAAAATTTTCTATAGAAATAAAATTGTAAGAAAATTCTCTATAGAAATAAAATTTTTAAAAATTTTTTTAGAAACAAAATATTGACAGTTGTCTGTAGGAATAAAATTTTGACAAAATTTTCTATAGACATACAATTTTGACAAAATCTTCTATAGCAATAAAATTTTGACTAATTTTTCGATAGAAATAAAATTAAGACAAATTTTTCTATAGAAATAATTTTGACAAAATTTTCTATAGAAATACAATTTTGACAAAGTTTTCTGTAGAAATAAACTTTTGACAATTTTTTTATAAAAATGAAATTTTGACAAAATTTTATGAAGAAATAAAATTTTCTACAGAAATAAAATTTTGACAAAGTTTTCTGTAGAAAAAAAAATTTGACAAATTTTATTTCAAAAATTTGTCAAAATTTTTTTCTATAGAATTTTTTTTAGAAACAAAGTGTTGTTGGAAAGTTTTCTATAGAAATAAAACTTTGACAAAATTTTCTATAGAAATAAAATTTTTACAAAATTTTCAAAAAACCTTCTATAGAAAAAATTTTAACAAAATTTTCAATAGAAATAAAATGTTGACTAATTTTTCAATAGAAATACAATTTTGACTAATTTTTCGATGGAAATAAAATTGTGACAAAATTTTTTATAGAAATAATTTTGACTAAATTTTCTAAAGAAATACAATTTTGACAAAGTTTTCTGTAGAAATAAACTTTTGACAATTTTTTCTATAAAAATGAAATTTTGACAAAATTTTATATAGAAATAAAATTTTCTACAGAAATAAAATTTTGACAAAGTTTTCTGTAGAAATAAAATTTTGACAAATTTTATTTCAAAAATTTGTCAAAATTTTTTTCTATAGAATTTTTTTTTAATAACAAAGTGTTGTTGGAAAGTTTTCTATAGAAATAAAACTTTGACAAAATTTTCTATAGAAATAAAATTTTTACAAAATTTTCAAAAAACCTTCTATAGAAAAAATTTTAACAAAATTTTCAATAGAAATAAAATGTTGACTAATTTTTCAATAGAAATACAATTTTGACTAATTTTTCGATGGAAATAAAATTGTGACAAAATTTTTTATAGAAATAATTTTGACTAAATTTTCTAAAGAAATACAATTTTGACAAAGTTTTCTGTAGAAATAAACTTTTGACAATTTTTTCTATAAAAATGAAATTTTGACAAAATTTTATATAGAAATAAAATTTTCTACAGAAATAAAATTTTGACAAAGTTTTCTGTAGAAATAAAATTTTGACAAATTTTATTTCAAAAATTTGTCAAAATTTTTTTCTATAGATTTTTTTTTTAGAAACAAAATGTTGTTGGAAAGTTTTCTATAGAAATAAAACTTTGACAAAATTTTCTATAGAAATAAAATTTTTACAAAATTTTGAAAAAACCTTCTATAGAAAAAATTTTAACAAAATTTTCAATAGAAATAAAATGTTGACTAATTTTTCAATAGAAATACGATTTTGACTAATTTTTCGATGGAAATAAAATTGTGACAAAATTTTCTATAGATATAAAATTTTGACAAAGTTTTCTATAGAAATAAACTTTTTGCAAATTTTTCTATAAAAATTAAACTTTGACAAAATTTTCTATAGAAATAAAATTTTCTATAGAAATAAAATTTTCTAAAGAAATAAAATTTTGACAAAGTTTTATATAGAAATAAACTTTTGGCAAATTTTTCTATAAAAATGTAATTTTGACAAAATTTTCTATAGAAATAAAATTTTTTAAAGAAATAAAATTTTTACAAAATTTTGAAAAAACTTTCTATAGAAATAATTTTAACAAAATTTTCAGTAGAAATAAAATTTTGACAAAATTTTCTATAGAAATAAAATTTTGACAAAATTTTCTATAGAAATAAAATTTTGACAAAATTTTCTATAGCAATAAAATTTTGACTAATTTTTCGATGGAAATAAAATTGTGATAAAATTTTCTATGGACATAAAATTGTGACTAATTTTTCGATAGAAATAAAATTTTGACAAAATTTTCTATAGAAATAAAATTGTGAGAAAATTCTCTATAGAAATAAATTTTTTAAAAATTTTTTTAGAAACAAAATATTGACAAAGTTGTCTGTAGGAATAAAATTTTGACAAATTTTTCTTTAGAAATAAAATTTTGACAAATTTTTCTATAGAAATAAAATTTTGCAAAGTTTTTTAAAGAAATAACATTTTGACAATTTTTTCTATAGAAATAAAATTTTGACAAATTTTCTATAGAAATAAAATTTTGGAAAAATTTTCTTAAAATTTTAGAGATGCAAAATCAGAAAAACTGTTTGGTATTTGGTCGAAGCTGGTTGCGAACCCACGACGTTGTCAATGCAAGGCGGGCATGCCATGGCACCAAGGTGGCTACTTTATTCCACAATTTAATTGTTATTATTAAATTATAGTTTTAGTACTAACAGCAATACTAATTTTATATTAACTTTCTACAAGTTTCCGGGTTTAAATGCTTGCAGATATTTACTTTACTCGAAGGGTAATGGGTGTATATTTATTCAACAAAAGCTCTTCAATCGATAGTTGCTTGGTGATTCCCCTCTCGTCCTTGATGACGACGACGTCGAGAAAATATATTCGTTTGAAATTGTTTTTGTATTGCAATATCCTGAAGCATTCAATTCAATTCTTCTTCATCTGTTTTAAGACCCCAAGTGTCTGTCAGGAGTATAGAAAATATGTTCAGTACATTTGTTGCATGTCTTAAAAGGAAAAAAAGAAACAAGAATAAAAAGAGCACTGCAAGCATATTGAATTTGTATCTGTGTATTATTGGTATTAGTTTTATACTTCAATGCTTTTGTTTTATGATCTGCAATTTGTTTAGTATATATTGACTTGTATTGGTGGTTGTGATGTGAAGTGAATATCAATGGAGAATGCTTTATTGTTTTGTGACTTTTACGATGTGCTGATGTATTATTATATGTGCTTGATAATGATAAAAGCTAAAAAGCTGGCCACAATTTTTTTTATATAAAAGAGTTTTTCTTCAATATTGGTGGGTACTCGTAATACATAATAATAAATTTTTTATATTAAATGTTTTTTAAAAACATTCTTAGCTGATTTCGAACCAAAGATGTGGGATCTTTAAAATAAAGAGTTCTAGCTTCTTTAAAATTAAAATTAGGATATCTCATCTACCCAATTTTTTTATTTTATTTTTTTGTGGAACATATACCAAACAAGTGAGTAAAGTAGAAAGTCGGGCGGGGCGGACTATATCATACCCTAACCTATGCATATTTTTTTTTTGAATTTGTATGAAAAAAAAATATTTTTGTACAAAAAACTATGCTAAAAATAACAACGCAAAAATATCACATTGAAAAAAAAAATAATTTAAAAAAATTTTGGTAATTTTTTTTAAATTAATTAATTTAATGAAATTCTAAGACAATCAAAGGACGTCCCTCTATTTGTCTGTTACAATCCTGCCACAGGATTTTGAAATACAGATAGACGGACATCGTTTGATCGTCTTAGAATTTCACAAGAATTTCGTTCATGCTTTGTTCTCTAATAAATTGTTAAGAATTTAATTTTATTTATTTTGTTTCTTCAATAATTCTGAATTTTTTTTGTTTTGTTTCAGGTGTGTATTCCAAATAATTCAAATCATTACAATGGTATGTTCTTCATAATTTTAATAGATTTTTTAAAATGCTCCCAAATTGGTTTTATACATTTCTTACTTTTTTAATTAAATCTTTAACGACCCATATTAAACAAGTAAGGAAAGTCTAAAGTCGGGCGGGGCCGACTATATTATACCCTGCACAACTTTGTAGATCTAAATTTTCGATACCATATCACATCCGTCAAATGTGTTGGGTGCTGAATATATAGAGGTTTGTCCCAAATACATAACTTTAGATATCACTCGATCTGGACAGAATTTGATAGACTTCTACAAATTCTATAGACTCAAAATTTAAGTCGGCTAATGCACTAGGGTGGAGCACAAACAGTAAAAACCAAGTAAGGAAAGTCTAAAGTCGGGCGGTGCCGACTATATTATACCCTGCACCACTTTGTAGATCTAAATTTTCGATACCATATCACATCCGTCAAATGTATTGGGTGATATACATAAAAGTTTGTCCCAAATACATACATTTAAATATCACTCGATCTGGACAGATTTTGATAGACTTCTACAAAATCTATAGACTTAAAATTTAAGTTGGCTAATGCACTAGGGTGGAACACAATTTTAGTAAAAATATGGGAAACATTTAAATTTGAAGCAATTTTAAGGAAACTTCGCAAAAGTTTATTTATGATTTATCGCTCGATATATATGTATTAGAAGTTTAGGAAAATTAGAGTCATTTTTACGACTAAGCAGTGGCGATTTAACAAGGAAAATGTTGGTATTTTGACCATTTTTGTCGAAATCAGAAAAACATATATATGGGAGCTATATCTAAATCTGAACCGATTTCAATCAAATTTGACACACATGACTATACTACTAATTGTACTCCTAGTGCAAAATTTCAACAAAATTGGGCCAAAACTCTGGCTTCTGGTGCCATATAAGTCCATATCGGGCGAAAAATATATAGTGAAGCTATATCTAAATCTGAACCGATTAAAATCAAATTTCGCACACATGACTATACTACTAATTGTACTCCTTGTGCAAAATTTCAAGCTAATGGGGATAAAACTCTGGCTTCTGGGTCCATATAAGTGTATATCGGGCGAAAGATATATATGGGAGCTATATCTAAATCTAAATCGATTTCAACCAAATTAGACACGCATAGCCAATATGCTAAATCTACTCCCTGTGCAAAATTTCAACCAAATTGGGCCAAAACTCTGGCTTTTAGGACCATATTAGGCAATATCGGGCGAAAGATATATATGGGAGCTATATCTAAATCTGAACCGATTTCAATCAAATTTGACACACATGACTATACTACTAATTGTACTCCTAGTGCAAAATTTCAACCAAATTGGGCCAAAACTCTGGCTTCTGGTGCCATATAAGTCCATATCGGGCGAAAAATATATAGTGAAGCTATATCTAAATCTGAACCGATTAAAATCAAATTTTGCACACATGACTATACTACTAATTGTACTCCTTGTGCAAAATTTCAAACTAATCGGGATAAAACTCTGGCTTCTGGGTCCATATAAGTGCATATCGGGCGAAAGATATATATGGGAGCTATATCTAAATCTGAATCGATTTCAACCAAATTAGACAAGCATAGCTACAATGCTAAATCTACTCCCTGTGCAAAATTTCAACCAAATTGGGCCAAAACTCTGGCTTTTAGGACCATATTAGTCCATATCGGGCGAAAGATATATATGGGAGCTATATCTAAATCTGAACCGATTTCTTCCAAAATCAATAGGGTTCTATTCTGACCCCAATTAGGAACATGTGCCAAATTTGAAGGCGATTGGACTTAAATTGCGAACTAGACTTTGATCACAAAAATGTGTTCACAGATAGACGGACAGACGGACAGACGGACATGGTTATATCGACTCAAGGACCCACCCTGAACATTATTGCCAAAGGCACCATGTGTCTATCTCGTCTCCTTCTGTGTGTTACAAACATATGCTCTAACTTATAATACCCTGTTCCACAGTGTGGCGCAGGGTATATTTATATATATTTATTTATTAGTTACTACACCCTCAAAAAAAAAAATCGCTTCTGTAACATATACCCCAAACACATTTTGCTTCAATCATATATATTTTCAGGATACGTCCAAACAAAATATTGTTTGTATTGTTCAAACATATTATGTTTCACCTTAGGGCATACACTGGTAGAAAAAAATTTTAATGACATTTTCTTTGTGTGGATATATTTTTAAGGCGCCAATTGGTTACTTCCATGATTTTACTTGCAGCATACTCTCTAGGTCTCTCTTTCTAAACACATATATGTTTATAGGCTATTTCCAAATTAATATATGTTGGCATCTAATCATATTATATTTACAAACATTTTATGTCCCAAACATAATATGTTCCAACATATTAACATATATGTCCCAAACATGTTATACTAGTTTATATACATGCTTGCACTTAAAAATATTGTGCAAAAAAATTTGAGTTCCAAACATATAATTTTTACACCCAAGCATATGAGAAACAGTCTTTTTCGTCCGTGTAGTTTCCCTCGGTATAGGCACGAAAGGAAATGTAAATAACCCATTATCTTGTCATGGTATTAAATCTACTATCAGAACGTTTTTAAAAACACATCCTGATTTCACATTGTCGATCATGCATATCAGCCTTTTTTTATTGCTTTCTGTCAAATGATGTTTATTTTAAAGGCAAATTTCCTCCATAAACATTGTCTATGAGAGATAAATGCGGAAATTTTGAAATTTCACTTTAAAATGCTGTCTACTGCATATCCGTACTACACCAATACCAACGTTGACTATTAACGCATGCTGTGATAAGCTATTCACATGAAAATTTTATACTATAGTGTCACAAGAGTGACAGTTTCCAAATACATTCACACATACACATGGACTTACATTTTAAATTTCCAATTTTTGTATTTGATATAGAATGTCACACCAATGCACAATGGGATGAGTTTTGGAATTTTTAGACAGCAATGATAGTACAATAGTAACCACTTACAGATATTTTTCGATGACAAATCTCTCTTCTGTACCAATGGTCTCTATTAGAGGTGTGCACGTGAGTAATAGTTTACTCACGATATTGTTTGATAGGACTCACGCTCACGCACACTCACGAAACGAAAATTTGTACTCACGCACTCTCATGCACGAAAATGTCGTTACTCACGAAAAATACCATTACCCACGAAAAATATCGTGATTTAAATCGAGAGCATTATTATACTCTTAACATCCCAGGTATCACAAGAATTGTAAATGAGATTAACTCCTAAGCGTTTTATGTTAGTGACCAGGATTATTTTAGTGAGCGTAAATATTTACTCACGCACACTCACGAAAATAGTATTTTCGTGACTCACGCACGAAATTTTGGTTTGTTATCACGCTCACGCACACTCATGCCGTTGCCACGACAATTTCGGGTCACGTGCACACCTCTAGTCTCTATGGAGGCTATATGTTTTTATACCCACCACCATAAAATGGTGACGGGGGTATAACAAGTTTGTCATTCCGTTTGTAACACATCGAAATATCGATTTCCGACTATATAAAGTATATATATTCTTGATCAGGGAGAAATTCTAAGACGATATAACGATGTCCGTCTGTCTGTTGTAATCACGCTACAGTCTTCAATAATGAAGCAATCGTGCTGAAATTTTGCACAAACTCGTCTTTTGTCTGCAGGCAGGTCAAGTTCGAAGATGGGCTATATCGGTCCAGGTTTTGATATAGTCCCCATATAAACCGACCTCCTGATTTGGGGTCTTGGGATTATAGAAATCGTAGTTTTTATCCAATTTGCCTGAAATTTGAAATCTAGAGGTATTTTATGACCATAAAGAGGTGTGCCAAAAATAGTGAGTATCGGTCCATGTTTTGGTATAGCCCCCATATAGACCGATCTCCCGATTTTACTTCTTGGGCTTATAGAAACCGCAGTCTTTATTAAATTTACCTGAAATTGGAAATCTAGAGGTATTGTAGGACCACAAATACGTGTGCCAAAAATTGTGAGTATCGGTCCATATTTTGGTATAGCCCCTATATAGACCTATCTCCCGATTTTACTTCTTGGGCTTAGAGAAACCGCAGTTTTTATTCAATTTACATAAAATTGAAAATCTAGAGGTATTGTAGAACCACAAATACATGTGCCAAAAATTGTGAATATCGGTCCATGTTTTGGTATGGTCCCCATATAAAACGACCTCCCGATATGGGGTTTGGGCTTATAGAAACCGTAGTTTTTATCCAATTTGTCTGAAATTGGAAATCTAGAGGTATTTTAGGACCATAAAGAGGTGTGCTGAAAATGGTGAGTATCGGTCCATATTTTGGTATAGCCCCCATATAGACCGATTTCCCGATTTTACTTCTTGGGCTTCTAGAATCCGAAGTTTTTATCTTATTTGCCTGAAATTGGAAATCTAGAGGTATTGTAGGACCACAATTATGTGTGCCAAAAATTGTGAGTATCGGTCCATATTTTGGTATAGTCCCCACATAGACCGATCTCCCGATTTTACTCTTGGGCTTATAGAAACCGCAGTTTTTATTCAATTTTCCTGAAATTGGAAATCTAGAGGTATTGTAGGACCACAAATACGTGCGCCAAAAATTGTGAGTATCGGTCCATGTTTTGGTATGGTCCCCATATAAAACGACCTCCCGATTTGGGGTCTTGGGTTTATAGAAACCGTAGTTTTTATCCAATTTGTCTGAAATTGGAAATCTAGAGGTATTTTAGGACCATAAAGAAGTGTGCCGAAAATGGTGAGTATCGGTCCATATTTTCGTATAGCCTCCATATAGACCGATTTCCCGATTTTACTTCTTGGGCTTCTAGAAACCGTAGTTTTTATCTGATTTGCCTTAAATTGTAAATATTGTGGTATTTTAGGCTCACAAAAACGTGTATCGGATTAAGTTTTTATCGGTCCATTTGGTAATGCCTCCGACTTCACTTCTTGAGGGTGTAGAAAGCGCACTTATCATGAAAACTGCTTGAAACTCAATGTAAAATTTCCAGATTTTACTTCTACAGATTTAAGATTTCAAATCAAAACGTTATTTTATAGTTTTCTTGCACACTTACAAAAGAGATGTTAATGATTCCTCTAAAACTCAAACAAAAATGGTTCTTATAAATCCAGAATCTGATATAGTCCTCATAGGTGAAATCTTTAAATTTATCTTGGGGAAGTGTCCTCAAGTCCTCAAGCCCTCCTGAAATTTCAAAGGAACCCCTAATATTTGGTTCATGGTGGTGGGTATTTAAGATTCGGCCCGGCCGAACTTACTGCTGTATATACTTGTTATATACTAGAGTATGCCAATTTTCGTGTGGTTAACTATGGGTGCATACAATGTTTGGTAAAATTCTGCCAAAAATAGGAGATTTTTTACTGTTTGGTAGATTGGTAAAATTCTTGATGTTTAGTAGATTTTTCAAAATCTTCCTCTTCAACATAGAGGTACTTCAATTTTTTTCATATAGAGAGAAAATTTGGACCACAATTTCTATAGAAATAAAATTTTTACAAGATTTTCAATGTATATAAAATATTAACAAAATTTTTTCTAGAAATAAAATCTTGACAAAATTTCTACAGGAATACAATTTTAGCAAAATTTTCTGTAGAAATACAATTTTAACAAAATTTTCTATAGGAAAAAAATCTTGACAAATTTTAAGAATTTTGTCAAAGTTTTCTATAGAAATAAAATTTTGACAAAATATTCTTTTGAAATAAAATTTTGACAAAATATTCTTCTGAAATAAAATTTTGACAAAATTTTACTATAGAAATAAGAATTTTGTCAAAATTTTCTATAGAAATACAATTTTGACAAAATTTTCAGCATAAATTAAATTATGACAATTTTTTTTATAGAAATTAAAGTTTGACAAAAATTTTTATAGAAATAAAATTTTGACAAAAAATTTTATAGAAATAAAATTTTGACAAAAAATTTTATAGAAATAAAATTTTGACAAAAAATTTCCATAGAAATAAAATGATAACAAAAGTTTTGTATAGAAATAAAATCTTGACATAATTTTCTACAGAAATAAAATTTTGACATAATTTTCTATAGAAATAAAATTTTGACAAAATTTTCTATAGAAATTAAATTTTGAAAAAATTGCCTATATTGTTGCATTGAATAAACTACAAGATTAGCTTAACCAACAGAGGAAAGGAATGGTTGTCAAATTTTATAGAGAAATAAAATTTTGTCCAAATTTTCTATTGTCATAAATTTTTTCTATAGAAATAGCATTCTCTATAGAAATAAAATTTTGAAAAATTTTACTATAGAAATAAAATTTAAAAAAAAATTTCTATAGAAATAATAGTTTCACAAAATTTTCTATAGAAATAAAATTTTCCATATTAATTAAATTATGATAAAATTTTCTATAGAAATAAAATTTTGACAAAAATTTCCCATAGAAATAAAATTTTGACAAAAATTTCCCATAGGAATAAAATTATGCCAAAATTTTCTATAGAAATAAAATTTTGACAAAATTTTACTATAGAAATAAAATTTTGACAAAATTTTACTATAGAAATTAAAATTTTGACAAAATTTTACACAGAAATAAAATTTTGGCGCAATTTTCTAAAGAAATAAAACTTTGATAAAATTTTCTATAGAAAAAAAATTTTGACAAAATTTTACTATAGAAATTAAAATTTTGACAAAATTTTCTATAGAAAAAAAATTTTCCATATATATTAAATTATAAAAAAATTTTCTATACATATAAAATTTTGACAAAAATTTCCCATAGAAACAAAATTATAACAAAAATTTCTATAGAAATAAAATTTTGACAAATTTTTCTATAGTAATAAAAATTTGACAAAATTTTCTATAGAATATTATTTTCTATTGAAATAATATTTTGACAAAATTTTCCATACAAATTAAATGATGACAACATTTTTTATAGAAGTAAAATTTTGACAACAAATTTCCATACAAATTAAATGATGACAAAATTTTCTATAGAAATAAAATGTTGACATAATTTTCTACACAAATAAAATTTTGACATAATTTTCTATAGAAATAAAATTTTGACAAAATATTCTATAGAAATAAAATTTTGACAAAATTTTCTATAGAAATAATATTTTCACAAAATTTTCTATAGAAATAATATTTTCACAAAATTTTCTATAGAAATAAAATTTTCCATATAAATTAAATTATGAAAAAATTTTCTATAGAAACAAAATTTTGACAAAAATTTCCCATAGAAATAAAATTTTGACAACAATTTCCCATAGAAATAAAATTATGACAAAATTTTCTATAGTAATAAAATTTTGACAAAATTTTCGATAGAAATAAAATTTTGGCGAAATTTTCTAAAGAAATAAAATTTTGACAAATTTTTACTATAGAAATAAAATTTTGACAAAATTTTACTATAGAAATTAAAATTTTGACAAAATTTTCTATAGAAATATTATTTTCTATAGAAATAATATTTTGACAAAATTTTCCATACAAATTAAATTATAACAAAATTTTTTATAGAAGTAAAATTTTGACAACAAATTTCCATACAAATTAAATGATGACAAAATTTTCTATAGAAATAAAATGTTGACATAATTTTCTACAGAAATAAAATTTTGACATAATTTTCTATAGGAATAAAATTTTGACAAAATATTCTATACGAATAAAATTCTGACAAAATTTTCTATAGGTTAGGTTAGGTTATGTGGCAGCCCGATGTATCAGGCTCACTTAGACTATTCAGTCCATTGTGATACCACATTGGTGAACTTCTCTCTTATCACTGAGTGCTGCCCGATTCCATGTTAAGCTCAATGATAAGGGACCTCCTTTTTATAGCCGAGTCCGAACGGCGTTCCACATTGCAGTGAAACCACTTAGAGAAGCTTTGAAACCCTCAGAAATGTCACCAGCATTACTGAGGTGGGATAATCCACCGCTGAAAAACTTTTTGGTGTTCGGTCGTAGCAGGAATCGATCCCACGACCTTGTGTATGCAAGGCGGGCATGCTAACCATTGCACCACGGTGGCTCCCAAATTTTCTATATAATAAAATTTTGACAAAATTTTCTATAGAAATAATATTTTCACAAAATTTTCTATAGAAATAAAATTTGCCACATAAATTAAATTATGACAAAATTTTCTATAGAAATAAAATTTTGACAAAAATTTCCCATAGCAATAAAATTTTGACAAAAATTTCCCATAGAAATAAAATTTTGGCGAAATTTTCTAAAGAAATAAAACTTTGACAAAATTTTCTATAGAAATAAAATTTTGACAAAATTTTACTATAGAAATTAAAATTTTGGCAAGTTTTCTATAGAAATATTATTTTCCATAGACAAAAAATGACAAAATTTTCCATACAAATTAAATTATAACAAAATTTTATATAGAAGTAAAATTTTGACAACAAATTTCCATACAAATTAAATTATGATAAAATTTTCTATAGAAATTAATGTTGACATAATTTTCTATAGAAATAAAATTTTGATAAAATATTCTATAGAAATAAAATTTTGACAAAATTTTCTATAGAAATTAAATTTTGACAAAATTTTCTATAGTAACAAAATTTTGACAAAATTGTCTATATTGTTGGTTTGTACTTCAATCATATTTGTTGTTTTGATCTCAGCTTTAAAACCATTGCGTTAACTAAACTACAAGAATAGCTTAACCAACAGAGGAAAAGAATGCTTGTCAAATTTATTTTGTAAAAGCTCTATAGAATGCAAGATGGTTGGATGGACGCACGTTTCGGAATTACCACATTCCTCATCAGTATCCTCTACTTGCAGCAAAACTATCAACCAATTATCAGAATAAATGCGGATAGTTCACTAAACGCAAAGTGAACTACACTTGAATTTTACGAAAAAAGGTTTATAATAAGTCGGCGTTTGCGAAATAAATCTTTGTACAAACATTTCTCTTTTCCTTTGCCAATGTCAAATCATCGATTTGATCTTTGTACAAATTTGAACAACATTTGACAAACATTTTTTACTCTGCTGATTTAGCTACTCTTGTAGTTTAGTTAACGCAATGGTTTAAAGCTGAGATCAAAACAAATAAAATTTTCTATAGAAATAAAATTTTGACTTTTCTATAAAAATAAAATTTTGACATTTTCTGTAAAATTAACACGTTGACAAAATTTTCTATAGAAATAAAATATTGAAAAATTCTTCTAAATTTTACAACATTCCTTATAGACTACTTAAAACTAAAAGTATAATAAATCTAGCATATTAACAAATTTAGAAAATTTATCAAATATATCAATATACTCATTGGAGATATTACTAAATTCAGTCAATGCACGACCCATTGGTTCATTGGAACCATAATTAGTCCTACGACGGGGAATATGAAACAACTCACTACTACACAATGTTCTAAGAGGAACCCTGAAGTGGATATTTTCAAGTAAGCCCGGGCTATCAATCTCACCAGAAATAAAATTTTATCAAACTTTTATATAGAAATAAATATTTCACAAAATTTTCTATAGAATTAACATTTGGACAACATTTTCTTTGGAAATAAAATTTTTAGAAAATTTCCATAGAAAGAAAATTTTGAGAAAATTTACCCAGAATTCCAATCTTGAGAAATTTTCCGTAGAAAAAAAATGGGAACAAAATTTCAATAGAAATAAAATTATGAAATAAAATTTTGAAAAAAATTTCTATAGAAATACAATTTTGACAAAATTTTCTATTGAAATAAAATTTTGACAAAATCTTCTATAGAAATACAATTTTGACAAAATATTCTATTGAAATAAAATTTTGACAAAATTTTCTATAGATATAACAAAATTTTCTATAGAAATATATTTATTTTATGGGAGAGTTTATAAATTAATAAAAATGTACAAATTTATGTACATATAAATATTTTTTTTATGTATGGTGGTGGGTACAAAAATTTGCCAAGTCAAATTGTCCATCCCATACCCCAATGTGCCTACTCAAATATCAGGGATTTACTTTAATTGAAGTTTATTGAGATGAAGGCAAAGCTTTAAGAGCTCTTGTCAACTGTAGAATTAACAGTCGTTTTGAATGAAAACAAAAATACCATACTATTACATTGGGCCAGCAATAAAATGGAATTAAATTCACAAAATGACATTTAAAACTTGAATATTGAATTTTCTAGAAAATAAAAAAAAGGAATACACCCAGCATTTCATTAGCACCACATAAATGAAATAGTGATACCATAGAATATTTCACCTAGATTGATTTTGTTTAGAAATTTTTCGGACATTAATAAAATTTGCACAAGTTACGAAACTAACACAAAATAAAATTTTTAATTTTCTAACAAATTTGATTTTTTATAAAGCAATTTTAATCTTAATAGATCTGATCATGATATGGCTAAATGGAAATACATGACCTTTATATTAATAAAATATTTATATGAATATGTCTGATTTGGAATAGATTTCTGTGTGAAAAAAAAAACACGTTTTCTATAATAATCGAAATGACCCTTATCAAAAATGAATTCTAGCTAGCACTTCTTCTAAACCAAATAATTCAATGGTAATTGTAAATCTTTTTTGACTTTGTTACGAAAATCCCATTAGCATGATTTCAAAGACACGTGGCAATTTTAAAGAGTACACATATTACAAAAAAAACGAAATTCAAATGCTTATTTTTTAACTGGAAGTCTGTGAAGTTATTTTGTGTTGTTGTTTTTTGAAAAGGCTAAAATGTCAATTATCCTTGACAAGTGGCAAATTTTAACGTGGGTCATATCAGTATAGCATTAAATTGGGCTAGCCTTTTTATGCGCATTGCTTTTAATTTTTGGATACATATAAGGATGTTTAAGCTGTCTGCATGATACCGGCAAAAGAAACATAGTGAAATAAGACAATCCTATTAATAGAGTTATATTTTATAATGCCAGTTAGACGAGGTGCGTTTCCGTTGATGGATATTTTTAAAATCCTTTATAGAGTCAGACCAGGAGAGGGATGTCAGTAAGGGTTATTTTTAGCGTTCTGACAAAATGTTTATAGAATTAAAATTTTGACAAAATTTTCTATAGAAATAAAATTTTGACAAAATTTTCTATAGAAAACAAGTAAGGAAAGTCTAAAGTCGGGCGGGACCGACTATATTATACCGAGCACCACTTTGTATATCTAAATTTTCGATACTATATCACATCCGTCGAATGTGTTGGGAGCTATATATAAAGGTTTGTCCCAAATACATACATTTACGTATCACTCGATCTGGACAGAATTTGATAGACTTCTACAAAATCTATAGACTCAAAATTTAAGTCGGCTAATGCACTAGGGTGGAACACAATGTTAGTAAAAACAAGTATATACAGCACTAAGTTCGGCAGGGCCGAATCTTAAATACCCACCACCATGAACCAAATGTTAGGGTTTCCTTTGAAATTTCAGGAGGGCTTGAGGACTTGAGGACACTTCCCGAAGATAAATTTAAAGATTTCACCTATGAGGACTATATCCAGCGTTGCCAGAATTGTTTCACAAAAAACCGCTAGATTTGTCCAAAAAACTAGCCAAAAAAAGCTAAAAAAATTAAAAAAATAGCTAGAAAAAAAGCTAACATTTTTTGTATCAAAAGTCACATGTTTGATTGAAATTTAACAAACTTAAAGGCTTTATTTCACTTAAAATGCATATTATTTTAATTGTATTCATTTTAATTCAATTTCTGTGAGACTGTAAGAAAATTTAAGTCATATTAGCTCTGTTTGCGTACTCGATACATTTTGATTACTATCACAAATTTTTACTGGAAGTCCTTCGTTTATATTTCCTAGTAAAAACATTTTTCCCAGTAAACTTGCAATTGCCAGCTGGTTAATCATCAACAAGTCCAATGTGCGATATATTGCATAATGTCACATAGAACTGCATTAGAAAATATCAATATATTTCGTTTTAACTGAATTAATGATAATTTCGTGAACGAGAACACTTCTCCTAATTTTACCCAAGAGAATAAAACCCATTCTAACTGTCTTGCAAGTTTATATTGAATAACTTTTATTCGAAAATTTCCCATACAAACCTATTGTTGTCCAATTTTCGTAAATGTAAATCCATTCCATTAATATATAGCAGATTTGTTTTGATCCTATCACTACGAATTTTTTATTGCATTTTTTTGATGTTAAAAAATAATACCACATTCAAAACTTTATTTCCTTAATTATTTCTATATTCGGTTCCAAAGATTTTGTACACTAATGATTTTGGTATTGATTCCGAGTCAAATTTGAATTTAAATATTCGTTTTTTTCAGCTGTTTCTTCATGAGCTATCACAGTGCTTTAAAAAACTTAAAAACTTAAATTTCCAAATTCAGACTCGACTTTAAGTAGAAATTATTCTATGTATACGTTTTTAAAATAAAATGTTGAAAAACCTCTTCTATTTTTGAACGCTATTTTGGTTTGTGGTCAAGATACAAAAACTCCACAAATTTAAAGACTATTTCATTAATTTTAAGAATTTTTTAGAATTGACCCTAGCCTTCTTTCATGAAAAGATACCCATTTTTAAGTTGAATCACTTAACTATAAGGACAAAAAGAATTTATCGGCTATTGGACAAGGAAAACAGTTTATATAAGAGAAATTCACAAATGCTATTATAACCAAAATTCGCGTTCGTATTTTAAGGAAATGAAATCTTTGGCCTCACAACAATATTTTTTCAATGTACAAAGCAATTCACATCTACTATTTTAATTTAGTTATATCATAATAAACGAGTCAAATGCTAATATTCCTAATAATTTACTGACAGTTTATATAAGGAATTGAAATATGTGGAAATCCTTATTCTGACAGCAAGGCTTAGATAAAAACGAAGTTTTATCCATATTTCAATAGGAACATGTCGAAAATAAAAAAAAGCCAAAAATAGCTAAAAGGGGCATGAAAAAAAGCCAGAAAAAAAGCTAAAAGCTAAATGCATTTTTTCCCCGCTAAACGTCTTCAAAAAAAGCCAAATCTAGCGGGAAAAAAGCTAAATTGGCAACGCTGACTATATCAGATTCTGGATTTATAAGAACCATTTTTGTTTGAGTTTTAGAGGAATCATTAACATATGGACCGATACTCACCAAATGGACCGACAGAAACTTAATCCGCTACACGTTTTTGTGGGCCTAAACTACAAGAATATTTACAATTTCAGGCAAATCAGATACAAACTACGGTTTCTAGAAACCCAAGGAGTTAAATCGGGAGATCGTTCTTATGGGGGCTATACTAAAATATGGACCGATACTCACCATTTTCGACACACCTCTTTATGATCCTAAAATACTTCTAGATTTCCAATTTCAGACAAATTGGATAAAACTACGGTTTCTATAAGCCCAAGACCCCAAATCGGGAGATCGTTTTATATGGGGACCATACCAAAACATGGACCGATACTCACAATTTTTGGCACACGTATTTGTGGTCCTACAATACCTCTAGATTTCCAATTTCAGGTAAATTTAATAAAAACTGCGGTTTCTATAAGCCCAAGAAGTAAAATCGGGAAATCGGTCTATATGGGGGCTATACAAAAATATGGACCGATACTCACAATTTTTGGCACACGTATTTGTGGTCCTACAATACCTCTAGATTTCCAATTTCAGGTAAATCGAATAAAAACTGCGGTTTCTAGAAACCCAAGGAGTTAAATCGGGAGATCGTTCTTATGGGGGCTATACTAAAATATGGACCGATACTCACCATTTTCGACACACCTCTTTATGATCCTAAAATACTTCTAGATTTCCAATTTCAGACAAATTGGATAAAAACTACGGTTTCTATAAGCCCAAGACCCCAAATCGGGAGATCGTTTTATATGGGGACCATACCAAAACATGGACCGATACTCACAATTTTTGGCACACGTATTTGTGGCCCTACAATACCTCTAGATTTCCAATTTCAGGTAAATTTAATAAAAACTGCGGTTTCTATAAGCCCAAGAAGTAAAATCGGGAAATCGGTCTATATGGGGGCTATACAAAAATATGGACCGATACTCACAATTTTTGGCACACGTATTTGTGGTCCTACAATACCTCTAGATTTCCAATTTCAGGTAAATCGAATAAAAACTGCGGTTTCTATAAGCCCAAGAAGTAAAATCGGGAGATCGGTCTATATGGGAACTATACCAAAATATGGACCGATACTCACCATTTTCGGCACACCTCTTTATGGTCCTAAAATACCCCTAGATTTCCAATTTCAGACAAATTGGATAAAAAGTACGGTTTCTATAAGCCCAAGACCCCAAATCGGGAGGTCGTTTTATATGGGGACCATACCAAAATATTGACCTATACTCACAATTTTTGGCACACGTATTTGTGGTCCTACAATACCTCTAGATTTCCAATTTCAGGTAAATTGAATAAAAACTGCGGTTTCTATAAGCCCACGAAATAAAATCAGGAGATCGGTCTATATGGGGGCTATACCAAAATATTGACCTATACTCACAATTTTTGGCACACGTATTTGTGGTCCTACAATACCTCTAGATTTCCAATTTCAGGCAAATTGGATAAAAACTACGATTTCTATAAGCCCAAGACCCCAAATCGTGAGGTCGGTTTATATGGGGACTATATCAAAACCTGGACCGATATAGCCCATCTTCGAACTTGACCTGCCTGCAGACAAAAGACGAGTTTATGCAAAATTTCAGCACGATTGCTTCATTATTGAAGACTGTAGCGTGATTACAACAGACAGACATTTAAATCTGAAGCCATATTAAGGAAACTTCGCAAAAGTTTATTTATGATTTATCGCTCGATATATATATATATGTATTAGAAGTTTAGGAAAATTAGAGTTATTTGTACAACTTTTCGACTAAGCAGTGGCGATTTTACAAGGAAAATGTTGGTATTTTGACCATTTTAATTCTACTCCCTGTGCAAAATTTCAACTAAATCAGAGCAAAAAATTGGCCTCTGTGGTCATATGAGTGTAAATCGGGCGAAAGCTATATATGGGAGCTATATATAAATCTGAACCGATTTCAATCAAATTTGGCACGCATAGCTACAATGCTAAATCTACTACCTGTGCAAAATTTCAACCAATTTGGGCCAAAACTCTGGCTATTAGAACCATATTAGTCCATATCGGGCGAAAGATATATTTGGGAGCCATATCTAAATCTGAACCGATTTCAATCAAAGTTTGCACACTTAACTGCACTACTAATTGTACTCCTAGTGCAAAATTTCAAACAAATTGGGTCAAAACTCTGGCATCTAGGACCATATTAGTCCATATCGGGCGAAAGATATATATGGGAGCTATATCTAAATCCGAATCGATTTCAACCAAATTTGGCACGCATAGCTACAATGCTAAATCTACTCCCTGTGCAAAATTTGATCACAAAAATGTGTTCACAGACAGACGGTCGGACGGACGGACAGACATGGTTATATCGACTCAGGGACCCACCCTGAGCATTATTGCCAAAGACACAATGTGTCTATCTCGTCTCCTTCTGGGTGTTACAAACATATGCACTAACTTATAATACCCGGTTCCACAGTGTGGAGCAGGGTATAAAAATTAACAAATATTTCTATAGAAATTAAATTTTAACAACTTTGTCTCTATAAAAATAAAATCTTGACAAAAATTTCTATAGAAATAAAATTTTGACAAAATTTTCTATACAAATTTTGACAACATTTTCTATTGAAAACAAAAAAAATTGACAAAATTCTCTAAAGAAATACAATTTTTACAAAATTTTCTATTGAAAAAAAAAATTAAAAAAAATTAACAGATATAAGATTTTGACGTAATTTTCTATAGTAATAAACAAATTTTGACAAAATTTTCTATAGAAATAAAAGTTCGACAAATAAATAACTAAATAACACTTTTGCCAAACGATTTTATGAAAATGCCCGCCTTGCATACACAAGGTCGTAGGTTCGAACCCAGCTTCGACCAAACAACAAAAAGTTTTTCAGCGTTGGTTTATCCCAACTCAGTAATGATGGTTGACATTTCCGAGTGTTTCAAAGCTTCTCTAAGTGGTTCTACTGGAATGTGGAACGCCGTTCGGGCTCGACTATAAACAGGAGGTCCCTGTCATTGAGCTTAACATAGAATCGGACAGCTCTCAGTGATGAGAGAGAAGTTCACCACTGTGGTATCACAATGGACTGAATAGTCTAAGTGATCCTGCCACTATAACTAACCTAACATAACCTATAGAAATAATATTTTTACAAAATTTTTTATAGAAATAAAATTTTTACAAATTTTTCTATAGAAATAAAATTTTGATATAATTTTCTATGGAAATAAAATTTCGACAAAATTTTCTCTAGCAAAAAAATGTGGACAAAATTTTCTAAAGAAATAATAATTGTTACATAAATAAAATTTCCTATACAAATAAAATTTTGACAAAATTTTTTATGGGAATAAAATGTTGGCAAAATTTTCTAGAAAATTAAATTTGGGAAAATTTTTTTTAGAAATAACATTTTGACAAAATTTTCTATAGAAATAAATTGTTGGCAAAAATTTCTATAGAAATAAAATTATAACAAGATTTTCTAAAGAAATAAAATTTTGAAAAAATTTCCTGTAGTGACAGAACTTTTTATAAAAAAAATTGACGAAATATTCTATCGAAATACAATTTTGACAAAATTTTCTATAGAAATAAAATTTTGACAAAATTTTCTATAGAAATAAAATTTTGACAAAATTTTTTTAGAAATAAAATCTTGACAAAATTTTCTATAGAAGTAAAATTTTGACAAAATTTTCTAAAGAAATAAAATTTTGACAAAATTTTCTATAGAAATAAAAATGTGACAAAAATTTTAGCAGAAATACAATTTTGATAAATTTTTCTATAAAAATAAAATTTTCAGAAAATTTTTTATAGAAATAAAATTTTGACAAAATTTTATATAGTGACAGAACTTTTTATAAAAATTAAAATTTGACGAAATTTTCTATAGAAATAAAATTTTGACAAAATTTTCTAAAGAATTAAAATTTTGACAAAATTTTCTACAGAAATAAAAATTTGATAAAATTCATTATAGTAATAAAATTTCGATAAAATTATCTAAAAAAATAACATTTCGCTGGAATTTTCTAAAGGGTGATTCTTTTGAGGTTAGGATTTTCATGCATTAGTATTTGACAGATCACGTGGGATTTCAGACATGGTGTCAAAGAGAAAGATGCTCAGTATGCTTTGACATTTCATCATGAATAGACTTACTAACGAGCCACAACGTCGAATTTTCAGTGAATGGGCCCTAGAAAAGTTGGCAGAAAATCCGCTTTTTTATCGACAAATTTTGTTCAGCGATGAGGCTCATTTCTGGTTGAATGGCTACGTAAATAAGCAAAATTGCCGCATTTGGAGTGAAGAGCAACCAGAAGCCGTTCAAGAACTGCCCATGCATCCCGAAAAATGCACTGTTTGGTGTGGTTTGTACGCTGGTGGAATCATTGGACCGTATTTTTTCAAAGATGCTGTTGGACGCAACGTTACGGTGAATGGCGATCGCTATCGTTCGATGCTAACAAACTTTTTGTTGCCAAAAATGGAAGAACTGAACTTGGTTGACATGTGGTTTCAACAAGATGGCGCTACATGCCACACAGCTCGCGATTCTATGGCCATTTTGAGGGAAAACTTCGGAGAACAATTCATCTCAAGAAATGGACCGGTAAGTTGGCCACCAAGATCATGCGATTTGACGCCTTTAGACTATTTTTTGTGGGGCTACGTCAAGTCTAAAGTCTACAGAAATAAGCCAGCAACTATTCCAGCTTTGGAAGACAACATTTCCGAAGAAATTCGGGCTATTCCGGCCGAAATGCTCGAAAAAGTTGCCCAAAATTGGACTTTCCGAATGGACCACCTAAGACGCAGCCGCGGTCAACATTTAAATGAAATTATCTTCAAAAAGTAAATGTCATGGACCAATCTAACGTTTCAAATAAAGAACCGATGAGATTTTGCAAATTTTATGCGTTTTTTAAAAAAAAAAAGTTATCAAGCTCTTAACAAATCACCCTTTATAATCATAAAATTTTGAAATAATAAAATTTTGACAAAATTTTCTATAACAATAAAATTTTGACAAAATTTTCTATAGAAATAAAATTTTGACAAAATTTTCTATAGAAATAAAATTTGGATAAAGTTTTCAAAAATTTACTTAAGAAATAAAATGTTGACATTATTGTCTATAGAAATAAAATTTTGGCAAACTTTTCTATAGAAATAAAATTTTGACAAAATTATCTATACAAATAAAATTTTCAGAAAATGTTCTTTAGAAATAAAAAATTACAAAATTTTCTTTAGAAATAAAATTTAGACCAAATTTTTAGAAATAAAATTTTGACAAAATTTTTAGAAATAAAATTTTGACAAAATTTTCTATAGAAATAAGATTTGGATAAAATTTTCTAAAATTTACTAAAGAAATAAAATTTTGACACAATTTTCTACAGAAATAAAATTTTGGCAAACTTTTCTATAGAAATAAAATTTTGGCAAAATTTTCTATAGAAATGAAATTTTGGCAAACTTTTCAATAGAAAAAAAAAAATTTGACAAAATTGTCTATAGAAATAAAATTTTCAGCAAATGTTCTTTAGAAATAAAATTTTTTGAAAAAATGTTCTACAGAAATAAAATGTTGACAAATTTTTCTATAGAAATACTAATGTGACAAAAATTTTAATAGAAATACAATTTTGATAAAATTTGCTTTAGAAATAAAATTTTCAGAAAATGTTCTATAGAAATAAAATTTTTACAAAATTTTCTATAGAAATAAAATTTTAACAAAATTTTCTCTAGCAAAAAATTTTTTTTTGTTATAAAAATGAAATTTTAATAAAAATTTCTATATAAATAAAATTTTTACAAGATTTTCTATAGAAATAAAATTTTGAAAAAAATTGCTATAGTGACAGATTTTTTTATAAAAATAAAGTTTCGATAAACATTTCTATAGAAATAAAAATTTGACAAAATTTTCAATAGAAATAAAATTTTAACAAAATTTTCTACGGAAATAAAATTTTGATAAAAATATCTATAAAAAAATCGCTAAAATTTTCTGTAATAATAAAATTTTCAATGGAAATAAAATTTTGAGAATTTTCGATGGAAATAAAATTTTGACAAATTTGTCTGTGGAGACAAAATTTTGAAAAATTCTCTATAAAAATAAAATTTTGACAAAAGTTTTTAAAATTTACTAAAGAAATAAAATTTTGACACAATTTTCTATAAAAAAAAAATTGGCTAACTTTTCTATAGAAATAAAATTTTGACAAAATTATCTATACAAATAAAATTTTCAGAAAATAAAATTTTCTTTAGAAATAAAATGTTGACAAAATTTTCTATAGAAATAAAATTTTGATAAAATTTTCGAAGAAATAAAACTTTGAAGAAATAAAATATGGCTTTAATAATTCGGTTTTGTTTTCAGTGTAGACGTCGCTTATTTATTTTTTGTTGTATATTTTACTGACCCTTGTTTCATTTCAAATTTCTTTCTGTACAAAAGAATAATTTTCTTGTCCAATACCAGCTTTATAATAATAAATAATAATATAAACCCTTTGAAATGGAAAGGTGATTTTACTATAAGAAAGTGCGTAACAAACGGCTTAATAAGTAATTAAAAGTGACCAAAATTTTTTGATTGTTGATTTTAGGGAAAACTTCAACATACGTTTGCCATTAAGCAAGCCTTAAGCCATTTACCAAGAGATTCTCATACCCCCTTCCTGTGGGTGGAAAAGTAACAAAGAATTAATTAAGGCTTTATTTTGTTAGCCCTGTTGCGAAACTGAAAATAATTAAAAATAAATAATAAATAAAGCCATAAAAGAACACAAAATTATTTTTATTGATTATTACCATGCCTTAGGTTACACGGTTAGCTAAATCATTGGTTTGCTTAACCAATAGTCATCATTCAGTGGGTTAGACCTTTCCCTTAGGAATTGTTGCAATAAAATAAAGAAAATTTTGCCAGAAACCATTAAAGCCATTCTTATAAATATCCACCAACAGTATCAGGTCTCATAACAAGTGGAATATTCAAATGACCATTGAATGTTGCAGACATTGAAACTCCTTTAAAATTCCCATAAAAGATTTAAACATTGACATTTGATATTTTTCAAAAAATAAAAAACCAAAGAGTCCTTCCACATTTACCACAAGTAATGGTGGGATAGGAGTATATTTCAACTTGACATTATTCTATGAGGATATGGTTTCTCAATGTCTACTTTAGCATAGTTTTCGTTTGCATGTGTATTGTGTTTGTGATTGGCTGAAGAGAGAGTATACGTTTGCCAAAGTCGTTTACACTGGAAAAAAATTACAGAAATCAAAACAAACGATCTCAAAATCTGGCATTCAAAATGATTCCATGCCAAAAAAAAAATCACGAAAATTTTTCCAATTAAAGTCTTAATTGTGTTTTAAAAAAAAATTCAATTAAAAATTTAATTGATTCAAAATTGTTTTTAATTGAAACAAAAATCAATCACAAAAACTAATAGTATCAAATAATTATACCCTGCGCCACACTGTGGAACAGGGTATTATAAGTTAGTGCATATGTTTGCAACACCCAGAAGGAGACGAGATAGACACATGGTGTCTTTGACAAAAATGCCTAGGGTGGGCTCCTGAATCGATATAGCCATGTCCGTCTGTCCGTGAACACATTTTTGTAACCAAGGGATTAGGTAGTAATTTAAGCCCAATCGACTTCGAATTTGGCACAAGTATGTGTTTTGGGTCAAAATAGAACCCTATTGATTTTGGAAGAAATCGGTTCAGATTTAGATATAGCTCCCATATATATCTTTCACCCGATATGCACTTATACGGCCCTAGAAGCCTGAGTATTACCCCAATTTGGTTGAAATTTTGCACTAGGAGTACAACTGATAGTATAGTCAAATGTGCAAAATTTTATTGAAATCGGTTCAGATTTAGATATAGCTCCCATATATATCTTTCGCCCGATATGGACTAATACGGTCCCAGAAGCCAGAGTTTTACTCCAATTTGGTTGAAATTTTGCACAGGGAGTAGAATTAGTATTGTAGCTATGCGTGCCAAATTTAGTTGAAATCGGTTCAGATTTAGATATAGCTCCCATATATAGCTTTCGCCCGATATGGACTAATACGGTCCCAGAAGCCAGAGTTTTACTCCAATTTGGTTGAAATTTTGCACAGGGAGTAGAATTAGCATTGTAGGTATGCGTGCTAAATTTAGTTGAAATCGGTTCAGATTTAGATATAGCTCCCATATATAGCTTTCGCCCGATTTACACTCATATGACCACAGAGACCAATTTTTTCCTCCGATTTAGTTGAAATTTTGCACAGGGAGTAGAATTAGCATTGTAGCTATGCGTGCCAAATTTGGTTGAAATCGGTTCAGATTTAGATATAGCTCCCATATATAGTTTTCGCCCGATTTACACTCATATGACCACAGAGGCCAATTTTTAACTCCGATTTAGTTGAAATTTTGCACAGGGAGTAGAATTAGCATTGTT
This sequence comes from Haematobia irritans, assembly GCF_050003625.1. Classification (NCBI taxonomy): domain Eukaryota; kingdom Metazoa; phylum Arthropoda; class Insecta; order Diptera; family Muscidae; genus Haematobia; species Haematobia irritans. The sequence goes on from NC_134399.1 coordinate 207,634,251, forward strand.
GCTATGCGTGCCAAATTTGGTTGAAATCGGTTCAGATTTAGATATAGCTCCCATATATAGCTTTCGCCCGATTTACACTCATATGACCACAGAGGCCAATTTTTAACTCCGATTTTGTTGAAATTTTGCACAGGGAGTAGAATTAGCATTGTTGCTATGCGTGCCAAATTTGGTTGGAATCGGTTCTGATTTAGATATAGCTCCCATATATATGTTTTTCTGATTTCGACAAAAATGGTCAAAATACCAATATTTTCCTTGTAAAATCGCCACTTCTTAGTCGAAAAGTTGTAAAAATGACTCTAATTTTCCTAAACTTCTAATACATATATATTGAGTGATAAATCATAAATAACTTTTTGCGAAGTTTCCTTAAAATTGCTTCAGATTTAAATGTTTCCCATATTTATAACCTGCGCCACACTGTGGAACAGGGTATTATTAGTTAGTGCATATGTTTGCAACACCCAGAAGGAGACGAGATAGACACATGGTGTCTTTGACAAAAATGGTTAAGGTGGGCTCCTGAGTCGATATAGCCATGTCCGTCTGTCCGTTTGTCCGTTTGTCCGTCTGTCCGTTTGTCCGTGAACACATTTTTGTAACCAAGGGATTAGGTAGTAATTTAAGCCCAATCGACTTCGAATTTGGCACAAGTATGTGTTTTGGGTCAAAATAGAACCCTATTGATTTTGGAAGAAATCGGTTCAGATTTAGATATAGCTCCCATATATATCTTTCGCCCGATATGTACTTATACGGCCCTAGAAGCCTGAGTATTACCCCAATTTGGTTGAAATTTTGCACTCGGAGTACAATTGGTAGTATAGTCAAATGTGCAAAATTTTATTGAAATAGGTTCAGATTTAGATATAGCTCCCATATATATGTTTTTCTGATTTCGATAAAAATGGTCAAAATTCCAACATTTTCCTTGTAGAATCGCCACCGCTCAGTCGGAAAGTTGTAAAAATGACTCTAATTTTCCTAAACTTCTAATACATATATATCGAGCGATAAATCGTAAATAAACTTTTGCGAAGTTTCCTTAAAATTGCTTCAGATTTAAATGTTTCACATATTTTTTTACTAATATTGTGTTCCACCCTAGTGCATTAGCCGACTTAAATTTTAAGTCTATAGATTTTGTAGAAGTCTATCAAATTCTTTCAGGTCGAGTGAAATTTAAATGTATGCATTTGGGACAAACCTTTATATATAGCACCCAACACATTTGACGGATGTGATATGGTATCGAAAATTTAGATCTACAAAGTGGTGCAGGGTATAATATAGTCGGCCCCGCCCGACGTTAGACTTTCCTTACTTGTTTTTTAATTGAATCAATTAACTTTTTAGTTGACTTTCAATTCATTTTTTAATTGATACTATCATTTCTGTGATTGAAGTCATTTCAAAAAAAAAAAAAAAAATTAATGGGATCAATTAATTTCTTAATGGAATCAGAAAAAAAAAATGTTTTTCTGTGATTGGTGGAAGAATTGATAGGAATTTGATAAACCAAAAACTGCGCAATATATTCATTTCCTGGACCATTCAGAAATATTTTCCTCATATTCATTCTCAAATACACATGACATTTTGCCTAGCAAAGATGTTTCAATTTTCATTGTGGTTGACTTGTTCAACCTCTTCTTCTACACACAAAAATGCACAATTGCCACATATACATTGATGACCATTAGGCAGGACATTCATACGCATTTTTCCATATCCTGTCCACCACCGTCCCCTCCCCAGCCCATAGCCACAAGTAAACATCATCCATTTTCTACTGTTACTGGTTTCAGTTTCTGAGAGTGCTTCTGACATTGATTGCCATTTGTGCATAAAGTGGTGAAAGGTCATTGTATCACCATTTCAAAAATTTTGTGAATGCCCTTTCGCAAAAGGACATTGTCAACGAGAGTTCCTTGAAAATGGTACAAAAGAGCTATAAATAGGCCATAGACATGATCAGTAACACATATGTCTGTGTATGGGCTTGTTTAAGAGTTCTGCTGGTATCGGTCAAGTGGCCACTAGAATTGGTTATGGTTGTATCTAGGATAAGTGCTCAATGGAATCTAATTATAGAAAGGAGATGTAATTCTTGGGAAAAATATATTTTATTATACCCTTGACCTACTCTACTATTTTGGGACTGTATAATATATTAGAACGTTTGAACAGCGTAAATAAAATCGCTTCGCTAATATACATTATATAGGTTGGATACTGCCGAAACAGTATGGTGTTTATTTTCTGTAAATATATAATATGGGTGGCTGATATATAATGCAACAAAATAAACGATATAAAGGGTGATCAAAATTTGGTCAATATAAACTTGACGTATTTCTTTCAATTTTGCATTTAAAAAACCTGAACACCCCTCATTTTGAAGGTGTGTGTGTGTGTAGAATGTTGCTCCTATTTTGATTTTGGAATTCACTCTTCAGTTGTCAAAATGCCGTCCAAGCAAGAAGAGCAGCGTATAAAAATTTTGCTCGCGCATCGCGAAAATCCGAGCTACTCGCACGCAGAGCTGGCAAAATCGCTAAAAGTTGCCAAATCAACCGTTACAAATGTAATTAAAGTGTTTGGGGAACGTTTGTCGACAGCCAGGAAGTCTGGATCGGGGGGAAATCGAAAACCGGAAGCCGCTGAGACGACAAAGAGAGTTGCCGGTAGTTTCAAGCGAAACCCTAACCTCTCTCTCCGAGATGCCGCAAATATGCTGGGTGTATCGTCTACAACCGTGCATCGAGGCAAAAAACGAGCCGGACTATCGACTTACAAGAAGGTAGTGACTCCAAATCGCGATTATAAACAAAATACGACGGCCAAAGCGCGATCCCGGAGGCTGTACACGACGATGCTGACGAAGTTTGACTGCGTGGTAATGGACGACGAAACCTACGTCAAAGCCGACTACAAGCAGCTTCCGGGACAGGAGTTTTATACGACAAAAGGAAGGGGAAAGGTAGCAGATATTTTCAAGCACATAAAACTGTCAAAGTTCGCAAAGAATTTTCTGGTTTGGCAAGCCATCTGTACCTGTGGCTTAAAAAGCAGCATTTTCATAGCTTCCGGGACTGTCAACCAAGAAATTTACGTGAAAGAGTGTTTGAATAAACGTCTGCTGCCTTTCCTGTACGTAAACACGGTTGTTCCGTACTGTTTTGGTCGGATTTGGCATCTTGCCATTACGGTAAAAAGGCCATGGAGTGGTACGCCGCCAACAACGTGCAGGTGGTTCCCAAGGACAACAACCCTCCCAACACGCCAGAGATCCGCCCAATTGAGAAATACTGGGCTATTGTCAAGCGGAACCTAAAGAAGACCAAAAAAACTGCTAAGGACGAGCAGCAGTTCAAGGCAAACTGGCTTTCTGCGGCGAAGAAGGTGGACAAGGTGGTTGTACAAAATCTGATGGCAGGTGTCAAGCGTGAGGCCCGGCAATTCGGATTTGGAAAAGCGAAAGCCTAACTGAATATTTTTCCTGAATTTTATACTAATTGAACTTGAAAAAGAAATTTTATTTGATTTTTAAATAAACGATTTCACCGATTTACATGCGTTTTCCCTTGACCAAATTTTGACCGTATCACCCTTTATATGTTTTATTATACCGTCCACCATTGGATGAGGGTATAATAACTTTGTCATTCCGTTTGTAACACATCGAAATATTGCTCTAAGACCCCATAAACTATATATTCTAGGTCGTCGTGAAATTCTGAGTCGATCTGAGCATGTCCGTCCGTCCGTCTGTTGAAATCAGGCTAACTTCCGAACGAAACAAGCTATCGACTTGAAGTTTGGCACAAGTAGTTGTTATTGATGTAGGTCGGATGGTATTGCAAATGGGACATCGGTTCACTTTTACGTGTATCGCGGTTCATCCGATCCGGCTGAAATTTGGTACATGGTGTTAGTATATGATCTCTAACAACCATGCAAAAATTGGTCCACATCGGTCAATAGCTATATATAGCCCCCATATAAACCGATCCCCAGATTTGGCTTGCGTAGCCTCTAAGAGAAGCAAATTTCATCCGATCCGTCTGAAATTTGGTACATGGTGTTAGCATATAATCTCTAAAAACCATGCATAAATTGGTCCACATCGGTTCATAATTATATATAGCCACCATATAAACCGATTCCCAGATTTGACCTCCGGAGCCCCTTGGAAGACAAAAATTCATCTGATTCAGTTGAAATTTGGTACGTGGTGTTAATATATGGCCTTAAACACCAATGCAAAAATTGGTCGAAATCGGTCCATAATTATATATAGCCCCAATATAAACCGATCACCACATTTGACCTCCGGAGCCCCTTGGAACAGCAAAATCCATCCGATTCGGTTGAAATTTGGTACGTGATGTTAGTATATGGTATCCAAAAACCATGCAGGAATTGGCTCATATCAGTCCATAATTATATATAGCCCCCATATAAACCGATCCCCAGATTTGACCTCCGCTGCCTTTTGGAGAAGCAAACTTCATCCGATCTGGTTGAAATTTGGTACGTGGTGATAGTATATGATATTCAACAACCATGCCAAAAGTGGTCCATATCAGTCCATAATCATATATAGCCCCCATATAAACCGATCCCGAGATTTGGTTTTGGAGCCTCTTGGAGGAGCAAATTTCATCCGAGTCAGGTTAAATTTGGTACATTGTGCTAGTATATGGCCGTTAACAACCATGTCTAACTAGGTTCATATCGGTCTATAGTTTTATATAGCCCTCAGATAAATCGATCTCCAATCACACAAAAATTGGTCCATATCAAGTTCATAATTGTATATAGCCCCCATATAAGCGATCCCCATATTTCAATTCTGGCTCTCTACGTACCGTGCAAAAGTCCATATCGATTCGTAATTATTTGTAGACTTACCTATACATACATTTTTTGTCTACTATATACCACGCATGGACTAACGCACAATTTTGAAAAAAATTTCTATAGCGATAAATTTTTTGACAAAATTTTCTATAGAAATCAAATTTTGACAAAATTTTGTATAGTAAGAAAATGTTGACAAAATTTTCTATAGAAATAAAATTTTGAGAAACTTTTCTATAGCAATAAATTTTTGACAAAATTTTCTATAGAAATAAAATTTTGACAAAATTTTCTATAGAAATAAAATTTTGACAAAATTTTCTATAGAAATAAAATTTTGACAAAATTTTCTAAAGAAATATAATCTTAACAAAATTTGTATAGTAAAAAGATTTTGACAAAATTTTCTATAGCAATAAAATTTTGACAAAATTTGCTATAGTAATAAAATTTTGACAAAATATTCTATAGAAATAAAATTTTGACAACATTTTCTATAGTAATACCATTTTGGACAACATTTGCTATAGTAATAAAATTTTGACAAAATATTCTATAGAAATAAAATTTTGACAAAATTTTCTATAGAAATAAAATCTTGACACAATTTTGTATAGTAATAAAATGTTGACAAAATTTTCTATAGAAATAAAATTTTGACAAAATTTTCTAAAGAAATAAAATCTTGACACAATTTTGTATAGTAATAAAATTTTGACAAAATTTTCTATAGAAATAAAATTTTGAGAAAATTTTCTTCAGAAATACAATTTTAACAAAATTTTCTTTAGAAGTAAAATTTTGACAAAATTTTCTATAGAAATAAAATTTTGACAAAAGTTTCTACAGCAATAAAATTTTGACAAAATTTTCTATAGCAAAAAAATTTTGAAAAAATTTTCTATAGAAATAAAATTTTGACAAAATTTTCTATAGCAATAAATTTTTGACAAAATTTTCTAAAGTAATAAAATTTTGACAAAATTTTGTACAATACCAACATTTTAACAACATTTTCTATAGTAAAAAAATTTTGACAATATTTTCTAAAGAAATAAAATCTTAACAAAATTTTGTATAGTAAAAAATTTTGAAAAAATTTTCTATAGCAATAAAATTTTGACAAAATTTTCTATAGAAATAAAATTTTGACAAAATTTTCTATAGAAATAAAATTTTGACAACATTTTCTATAGTAATAAAATTTTGACAATATTTTGTATAGTAATAAAATTTTGACAAAATATTCTATAGAAATAAAATTTTGACAAAATTTTCTAAAGAAATAAAATCTTGACACAATTTTGCACAGTAATAAAATTTTGACAAAATTTTCTATAGAAATAAAATTTTGGTACATTATTTTTGGGGATCGGCTATATATATTTATAGACCAATCAACCAAATTTCACCACGTACCAAATCTCAACCGCATCGGATGAATTTTGGTCCTCCAAGAGCTTCTGAGGTCAAATCTAAGGATCGGTTTAAATGGGGGTTATATATAATTGAGACCGGTATGGACCAATTTTTGCATAGTTGTTAGAGACCATAAACTAACACATTGTACCAAATTTCAACCGGATCGGGTGAATTTTGCTCTTCCAAGGGGCTTCGGAGGTCAAATCTGGGGATCGGTTTATCCGGCTGAAATTTGGTACATGGTCTCCGGAGGTCAAATCGGGGGATCGGTTTATATGAGGGCTACATATAATTATGGACCGATATGGACCAATTCCTGTATGGTTGTTAGAGACCATATACTAACGCCATGCACCAAATTTCAGCCGGATCGAATTTATATGGGGGGTATATATAATTATGGACCGATGTGGACCAACTTTTGCATAGTTGTTAGAGACCATATACTTACACCATGTACCAAATTTCAGCCGGATCGGATGAATTTTGCTCACCCATGAGTCTCCGGAGGTCAAATCGGGGGATCGGTTTATATGGGGGCTATATATAATTATGGACCCATGTGGACCAATTTTTGTATGGTTGTTAGAGACCATATACTAACACCATGTAGCAAATTTCAACCATATCGGATGAATTTTGCTCCTCCAGGAGGCTCCACAAGCCAAATCTGAGAGTCGGTTTATATGGGCGCTATACGTAAAAGTGGTCTGATATATCACAACAACTATTTGTGCTAAGTTTCAAGTCGATAGCTTGTTTCGTTCGGAAGTTAGCTTGATTTCAACAGACGGACGGACGGGCATGCTTAGTTCGACTCAGAATTTTACCACGACCCAGAATATATATACTTTATGGGGTCTTAGAGCTATATTTCGATGAGTTACAAAACGAATGACAAAGTTTATATACCCCCCATCCTATGGTGGAGGGTATAACAAAATTTTGTGTGGTCTCAAAAGTTCGAGGGATTGATATCCAGAGATTTTGGTGGCCATTGTGCAGTATAAATGAAGAGTGGAATTTTCGTTTTAAACCATTTTTGGTTGACTGACATGAGTGCGATTGTGCTGAGTTCTGTTGGATTATCCATTGTATGCGGCCGTCTTTCGGCGCATTTAGTGGCCATCGACTGGCCATGCAGCCTTTAAAATTTGAATTTTTATATGGTTCTAAATTTCTATCTGTGCTAATGTGGACATGCCATGCAAATTCAGAAGATGATATATTGTTATAAATTTTTCCATAAGTGGGACAAGGGTTTCGCCTGTAACCCAATATATAAAAAATATGTGATGTGTTTTTGAGACGCTGAGTATTGCATAAAATCACTAACTCTGCAAGAGTTATTTGTGGTCCTAACAAAAGAAGTCTCTCCCAAAAGGCTGTCATGATAATCTTTAGATCCTTTAATCTTCGATTCGTATTTCTTATAGAAAATGCAATTAAAACCTTATTAGAGCTTAAGGAATTTACTCGTGCCCTATTCTCTTAATTAATACGACAATTTCATTTCCATCAAGGTTTACTCTTCTTCCAAGTATTCTGCATTCAATTTTCCTGTAACTGCAATTACCAATGCCAAGTTCAGTATCATTTGAGAAAAAAACAAAAACAAAATCGACTCTACACTTGAATGCTATTTAAGTGCTTCAATCGTCCGTCTATTTGCTCGCCTGTCAATCTTCCATTCGAGAGTATAAACGCTTAGTAAGAGCACTCAACAATCATCTGGTAACCATCAGCCCCCTATCCCACCAACCCTCATTCATTCACGACACACTAGTCACCAGTGACATGGATCACGTGCCCCATACGACATACGAGGCATGACGTGCTCGTCATCATTAAATGTAAATGTAACAAAACAATCTCTTAGAGTACATCAACTGCTCGGCAACAAAAACAATAACTACAAAAAAAAAAAAAAAACTGAACAACGAAATGTCCACAAAAAAAAATACATTTAATTCGAGATCTTCAATACAATTGAACTACAAAACAAATAAAGGGTGATTTGTTAAGAGCTTGATAACTTTTTTTTTTTAAAAACGCATAAAATTTGCAAAATCTCATCGGTTCTTTATTTGAAACGTTAGATTGGTCCATGACATTTACTTTTTGAAGATAATTTCATTTAAATGTTGACCGCGGCTGCGTCTTAGGTGGTCCATTCGGAAAGTCCAATTTTGGGCAACTTTTTCGAGCATTTCGGCCGGAATAGCCCGAATTTCTTCGGAAATGTTGTCTTCCAAAGCTGGAATAGTTGCTGGCTTATTTCTGTAGACTTTAGACTTGACGTAGCCCCACAAAAAATAGTCTAAAGGCGTCAAATCGCATGATCTTGGTGGCCAACTTACCGGTCCATTTCTTGAGATGAATTGTTCTCCGAAGTTTTCCCTCAAAATGGCCATAGAATCGCGAGCTGTGTGGCATGTAGCGCCATCTTGTTGAAACCACATGTCAACCAAGTTCAGTACTTCCATTTTTGGCAACAAAAAGTTTGTTAGCATCGAACGATAGCGATCGCCATTCACCGTAACGTTGCGTCCAACAGCATCTTTGAAAAAATACGGTCCAATGATTCCACCAGCGTACAAACCACACCAAACAGTGCATTTTTCGGGATGCATGGGCAGTTCTTGAACGGCTTCTGGTTGCTCTTCACTCCAAATGCGGCAATTTTGCTTATTTACGTAGCCATTCAACCAGAAATGAGCCTCATCGCTGAACAAAATTTGTCGATAAAAAAGCGGATTTTCTGCCAACTTTTCTAGGGCCCATTCACTGAAAATTCGACGTTGTGGCTCGTTAGTAAGTCTATTCATGATGAAATGTCAAAGCATACTGAGCATCTTTCTCTTTGACACCATGTCTGAAATCCCACGTGATCTGTCAAATACTAATGCATGAAAATCCTAACCTCAAAAGAATCACTCTTTACAAATGGAAGTACAAATGAATGTGGAAATAGAAAATGAAAATGCTAAGACATGGACAGTGGAAGAATTCTTTAACATAAGACATTCAAAGAAGATTTTACAATATTATATACAATATAAATTAATTGGTTTTTTTTTCGTTTTGTGTCAATAGATGTCGCTACTCAAGTGCTACCGATTATATGGTATTGGAAAGTTGGCTGTTTTAACTTAATTTAACTGAAAACCTAGAATCCGGAAATGTAGAAACAAGCTTACCGCTGTACAGTGGTTCCAAATCGCTTATTATTGGGGAACTACTTTTACAACTTTTGAGTGGATATAGGCATAAATATATATTTTTGTGTGAAAGCTTCTTGCAAGTTTTTGGGTTCGTAGAGGGTCCACGGGCTGGACTATAGGTGTTGAATATTGGTCATCTTGGGTGTATAAAATTTTGATTTAGTTTTTGAATTCTAGCAGTTCGCAAGATATGGACCTTACATTTTTTACAAAAAAAAAAAAAAAAAAAAAAATAACAAAGTGGCAGATCAGAAGGACTGCTTCTTGATTTCTTATCTTACCTGTATGCCTTACAAAATTGCACACATACAGTATGTCAAGAAAGTGTTTTGACAATAGGATAAAACTTATGTTTTTTCCAAAATTAAATATAATTTAATTTTAAAAAATATTTTATTATGTATTTTGCAAAGTATACATATTTTATTTTTCTCTAAACGAATTAACAACTCGATTTTTACTTCAATTATTTCTGGAATTTGAAATATTTGGCAATGTCAAAAGACTTTCTTGACATACTGTATGTGCTTTACTTCACAATAGACTGAGTAGACTAAGTGCACCTGAAAATAAATCGGGCTGCCACTTTAATTTAACCTTCCAAAACAAATAAAATTTTCTATAGAAATAAAATTTTGACAAAATTTTCTATAGGAAAAACATTTTTGACAAAATTTTCCATAGAAGTAAAATTTTGACAAAGTTTTTCACAGAAATCAAAAATTTTGACAAAATTTTCTATAGAAATAAAATTTTGACAAAATTTTCTACAGAAATAACATTTTGATAAAATTTTCTAAAGAAAAAAATGTTTTTCTATAGAAATAAAATTTTGACAAAATTATCTATAGAAATAAAATTTAGACAAAATTTTCTATAGAAATAAAATTTAGACTAAATTTTCTATAGAAATAAAATTTTGACAAAGTTTTTCACAGAAATAAAATTTTGAAAATTTTTTTTATAGAAATAAAATTTTGACATAATTTTCTATAGAAATAAAATTCTGACAAAATGTTCTATAGAAATAAAATTTTGACAAAATTTTCGATAGAAATAAAGTTGTGAGAAAATTTTCAATAGAAATAACGATGTGAGAAAATTTTCTTTAGAAATCAAATTTTGAGAAAATTGTCCATAGAAATACAATTTTGTGAAAATTCTCTATAGAAATAAAATTTTGAAGAAAATTTTTATAGAAATAAAATTTTGACAAAATTTTCTATAGAAATAAAACTTTGACAACATTTTCTATAGAAATTAAATTTTGACAAAATTTTCTATAGAAATAAAATTTTTACAAAATTTTCTATAGAAATAAAATTTTGATAGAAATAAAATTTTGCCAAAATTTTTTTAGAAATAAAATTTTGCCAAAATTTTTTATTTAGATAAACTTTTGAGAAAATTTTCTACAGAAATACAATTTTGAGAAAATTTTCTATAGGAATACAATCTTGAGAAAATTTTCTCTGGAAATAAAATTTTGATAAAAATTTCTATAGAAATAAAATTTGACAAAATTTTCTATAGAAATAAAATTTGACAAAATTTTCTATAGAAATAAAATTTTGAAAAAAAAATTTTATGGAAATAAAATGTTGAAAAAATTTTTTATAGAAATAAAATGTTGACGAAATATTCTATAGGAATAAAAGTTTGACAAAATATTCTATAGAAATAAAATTTTGACAAAATTTTATATAGAAATTAAAATTTTTTATAGAAATAAAATTTTGCCAAAATTTTCTATAGAAATAAAATTTTGACAAAATTTTCTATAGAAAAAAAATGTTGCAAAATTTTCCATAGAAGTAAAATTTTGACAAAGTTTTTCACAGGAATCAAAAATGTTGACAAAATTTTCTATAGAAATAAAATTTTGACAAAATTTTCTAAAGAAATAAAATTTTGACAAAATTTTCTAAAGAAAAAATTTTATACAACATTTTCTATAGAAATAAAACTTTGCCAAAATTTTCTATAGAAATAAAATTTTGACAAAATTTTCTATAGGAAAAAAAAATGTTGCAAAATTTTCCATAGAAGTAAAATTTTAACAAAGTTTTTCACAGAAATCAAAAATTTTGACAAAATTTTTTGTAGAAATAAAATTTTGACAAAATATTCTATAGAAATAAAAATTTGACAAAATATTCTATAGAAATAAAATTTTGATAAAATTTTATATAGAATTTAAAATTTTTTAAAGAAATAAAATTTTGCCAAAATTTTCTATAGAAATAAAATTTTGACAAAATTTTCTAAGGAAAAAAAAATGTTGCAAAATTTTCCATAGAAGTAAAATTTTGACAAAGTTTTTCACAGAAATCAAAAATTTTATCAAAATTTTCTATAGAAATAAAATTTTGAAAATATTTTCTATAGAAATAAAATTTTGACAAAATGTTCTATCGAAATAAAATGTTGACAAAATTTTATATACAAATTAAAATTGACAAAATTTGTTATAGAAATAAAATTTTGCCAAAATTTTTTAGAAATAAAATTTTCCCAAAATTTTTTTTATGGAGATAAAATTTTGAGAAAATTTTCTACAGAAATAAAATTTTGAGAAAATTTTCTACAGAAATAAAATTTTGAGAAATTTTTCTATAGGAATAAAATCTTGAGAAAATTTTCTCTGGAAATAAAATTTTGACAAAATTTTCTATAGAAATAAAATTTGACAAAATTTTCTATAGAAATAAAATTTAAAAAAAAAAATGTTTATGGAAATAAAATGTTGAGAAAATTTTTTATAGAAATAAAATTTTGACAAAATATTCTATAGAAATAAAATTTTGACAACATTTTTTATAGTAATAAAATTTTGCCAAAATTTTCTATAGAAATTAAATTTTGCCAAAATTTTCTATAGAAATAAAATTTGACAAAATTTTCTATAGGAAAAAAATTTTTGACAAAATTTTCCATAGAAGTAAAATTTTGACAAAGTTTGTCACAGAAATCAAGAAGTTTGACAAAATTTTCTATAGAAATAAAATTTTGACAAAATTTTCCAAAGAAATAACATTTTGACAAAATTTTCTAAAGAAAACAATGTTCACAACAGTTTTTATAGAAAAAAAATTTTGACAAAATTATCTATAGAAATAAAATTTAGACAAAATTTTCTATAGAAATAAAATTTAGACTAAATTTTCTATAGAAATAAAATTTTGACAAAGTTTTTCACAGAAATAAAATTTTGACAAAATTTTCTATAGAAATAAAATTTTGACAAAATTTTCTATAGAAATAAAATTTTGACACAATTTTCTATAGAAATAAAATTTTGACAGCATTATCTAAAGGAATAAATTTTTGATAAAATTTGCTATAGAAATATTTGGTAGGTGGATTTTTGGAAAAGTTTTCTTCAAAATTTGGTAGATTTTTTTGGCACGAGTGGTAACCGTGGTTAGCACACATTGTTAAAGATCGAGCCTTCGCGGCTTTTAATTTCCTCTCTAGGGGAGTCACCAAAATGTAAAAATTATTAAAAATTGTGTTGAGTGAAAAAGTCCCAACAAAAAAACTACATGTAGGGAATTTTCCCTACTTCTGGCAACTATGGTTTAATTACATAAAAATTGTAATATATAAATTAATATAATACCATTTCCCATGACAATTTAACGTATGCTATTTATTAGACAGAGTACATAAATGTCAGAAAGACAGACTATACAATCCAATATAACAGTGTGACTTTCTCGATTTTCAATAAAAAACAAATTATTTCCCACAAAAAAGGTCATGTTCCCCATTCATTTGCTGGCGATGGTAATCATTTGTTATCCTAATCTTAAAATAATCTTTACTCTTCATCCAATTTCGATTGAATTCAATTAGTTAATAGCTCAACCGCTGCCTGACCAGCTCATTGGTCAGTTTTGAGGGTCATCCAGTGCATTGTGGCATGGTGATATCTTATCGATAAAAAGGAAGACTAATGAAAGAGCATATTTCATTCGAATTTCCTAAACAAATTAATTAATGATACAATTGGAATAATTTGTTGACAATATAAACATAAATTATCTTCGAATAATATCGATTAGGAAATGGGTCTATGTTAAGTTGCCCTTGTAGAGGATTTGTTGATTGTTGAGGAATTTAATTTTATTAATTGTGATTGTTGAAAGTAATTCAATTCGATTTAATTGATCACCGTCTTATTTATGTAAATAATGTTAAATAGAGTAATAATTATACAATACACTGAAAAAATATATATTTAATTAAATAAGGTAGAATAAATTAAATTCTATAAAGTGTCTATCTAATGGACTCTACAGTGGGGATACAATTAAGTCTATTTACCTCCCCAATGCGTGTTTACTTGCTCTTTAAATCTCTTGTCCCCTAAATTAATTTTCAATTCATTTATATCAAGCAAATAAAAAGGCTTAGGTATATTGCGTGCCACCTATTGTCATGGCGGCCACTTAGGTCATGAGGAAGATTTTAGCTTCGGTTGCTTCCAAATTGCCTTGGCTTTGAATAATTGCGTGTAAATAGGACTTTTGGCAATTTTGTGTATTTTGCTTTCAAGGATTAACCAATCAGCAATGGAGGTTTCGTTCTATTTTCTCTCTCTTCTTGGTGGCATTTTGAGTTTGACCGTTAACAGTAACATGCACTTGTTGATGACGTCAACGACTTAAAGATAACACAAATAAGGATACATGCCACAATAAATAAACTTGGTCGTTGTGTTTTTCTTCTGTACCGCTAATTGCAAGTTTTTCTTGAGACAAATTTCCCATTAGAGAAAGTCATTGGAAGTGAAAAGAAAAACAGTGAACAAAAGGAAAAGTGCTGTCGATCTATTCATTCTATGCATGCAATGTTGCCCAACAAAATTATATACATTAAAAGTAGTTGAACTTATGAAAGACTTAACCCATTTCGTACCGTTGTTATACCCTCTACCATAGGATGGGGGCTATATTAACGTTGTCATTCCGTTTGTAACACATCGAAATAATGCTCTAAGACCCCATAAAGTATATATATTCTGGGTCGTGGTGAAATTCTGAGTCGATCTAAGCATGTCCGTCTGTTGAAATCACACTAACTTCCTAACGAAACAAACTACCGACTTGAAACTTGGCATAATTTGTTGTTATCGATGCAGATCGGATGGTATTGAAAATGGGTCCTATCGGACCACATTTACGTATAAAAACCGATCTCTAGATTAGGCTTTCAAAAATTGGTCCATATCGGCCCATAATTATGTATGACAAAGATTCCTATGTAAAGAAATACAATTTTGATAAAATTTTCTATAGAAATAAAATTTTGACAAAATTTTCTATAGAAATACAATTTTGACAAGGTTTTCTATAGAAATAAAATTTTGCCTAAGTTTTCTATAGAAATAAAATTTTGACAAAATTTTCCACAGAAATAAAATTTTAACAAACTTTTCTATAGAAATAAAATTTTGAGTAAATTTTCTATAGAAGTAAAATATTGACAAAATTTTCTATAGAAATAAAATTTTGAGAAAACGTTCTATAGAAATAAAGTTTTGAGAAAATTTTCTATAGAAATAAAATTTTGAGAAAATTTTCTATAGAAATAAAATTTTTAGAAAATTTTCTATAGAAATAAAATTTTCACAAAATTTTCTATAGAAATAAAATTTTCAGAAAATTTTCTGTAGAAGTAACAATTTCAGAAAAGATTATAGAGAAAGAAAGTTTCAGAAAATTTTCTCTAAAAAACAAATCAGAAAATTTGCTTTAGAAATAATATTTTCATATATCGAAATAAAAATTTGACTAAATTTTGTATAGAAATAAAATTTTGACAACATTTTCTATAGAAATACAATTTTAACAAAATTTTCTGTAGGAATTAAATTTTCACAAAATTGTCAATAAAAATAAATAAATAAATATATATATATATATATATATATATATATATATATATATATATATATATATATATATATATATATATATATATATATATATATATATATATATATATATATATATATATATATATATATATATATATATATATATATATATATATATATATATATATATATATATATATATATATATATATATATATATATATAAATAAATATATATATTTTCATATAACGAAATAAAAATTTGACTAAATTTTGTATAGAAATAAAATTTTGACAACATTTTCTATAGAAATACAATTTTAACAAAATTTTCTGTAGGAATAAAATTTTCACAAAATTGTCAATAAAAATAAAAATTTCATTGACAAAATTTCCTATAAAAATTACATTTTCTATAGAAATAAAATTTTGATAAAATTTTGTTTGAAAATCAAATTTTGACAAAATTTTTCATAAAAATAATAATTTTCTATAGAAATACCATTTTAAAAAAATTTTCTGAAGACATAAAATTTTCAAAAAATTTTCTTTAAACATAAAATATGTACAAAAATTTCTGTACATATAAAATTTTTAAAAACTTCTATAGAAATAAAATTTGGACAAAATTTTCTATGGAAATAAAATTTAAAGAAATTTTTTTATAGAAATAAAACTAGAAAAAAAATTACAAAAATAAAATTTCAGAAAATTTTTAATAGAAATAAAATTTTGACAAAGTTTCCTATGTACAGAAATACAATTTTGATAAAATTTTCTACAGAAATACAATAAAATATAATAAAATTTCGACAACATTTTCTAGAGAAATAAAATTTTGACAAAATTTTCTACAGAAATAAAATTTTGACAAAATTTTCTATAGAAATAAAAGTTTGACAACATTATCTATAGAAATAAAATTTTGACAAAATTTTCTATAGAAATAAAACTTTCAGAAAATTTTCCATAGAAAAAAAAATTTCTATAGAAATAAAATTTTCAAAAAATATCTGTGGACATACAATTTTTAAATAAATTTCTGTAGATATAAAATTTAAAAAAAAAAACTTCTACAGAAATACAATTATGACTAAATTTTCTATATAAATAAAATTTTAAGAAAAATTTTTATAGAAATAAAATTTCAGAAAATTTTTAATAGAAATAAGATTTTGACAAAGTTTCCTATGTAAAGAAATGCAATTTTGATTAAATTTTTATAGAAATACAATTTTGACAAAATTTTCTATAGAAATAAAATTTTTCATAGAAACAAAATTTCTCTATAGAAATAAAATTTTCAAAAAATTTTCTGTAGATATAAAATTTAATAAAAATTTTCTGTAGACATAACATTTTTAAAACACTTATATAGAAATAGAATCTTGACAAAATTTTCTATAGAAATAAAAATTTTACAAAATTTTCTATAGAAATAAAATTTTAAAAAAATTTTTTATAGAAATAAAATTTTAAGAAAATTTTTTTATAGAAATAAAGTTACGGAAAATTTTTATTAGAAATAAAATTTTGACAATGTTTCCTATGTAGAGAAATACAATTTTGACAAAGTTTTCTATAGAAATAAAATTTTGACAAAGTTTTCTACAGAAATAAAATTTTGACAAAAATTTTCAGAAAATTTTCTATAGAAATATTGGGTTGAAAAATATTATATAGAAATAAATTTTCCATAGTAATAAAATTTGGAGAAATATTTCCATAGAAATGAAATGTCGACAAAATTTTTTAAAGAAATAAAATTAAAAAAAAGAACTTCTATAGAAATCAAATTTTAACAGAATTTTCTATAGAAATAAAATTTTGACGTTGTCATATTTGAGGGACAAGAAATCTTTGTCCTAAGGGACAATATTTTTTTCAGTATGTACTTGTTTTTATTTACAAATCAAAATTTTTTTATGAATATTAAGATATTTTAAAGAAAAGTTTACTTTACCTTATGTTAATAATTGTCAATTTCTTTTCTTTCAGGTATGTCCTATATGAATAATTCTTCGTAATTATGAGAGTCGGATAATTAAAAGACAAAAAGTAAAAAAAAGTAAGTTATTTCTTATCACATATCATCTACATACGATGGAGATACAATTTGTATCCTTTGCCCCACTTAAACATGTGAAATATCCTTATTCACATTCATTCTTATTACGTTGTTGCTTTTGGCATGATTGTTGTTTTAAGTTCGTTTTGTGTTTTTGTTTTTTATTCAATGAATGTAAGGCCTTGTTGGGAAATCCTGCAACATGTGTGTAAGCCTTAAAGCATCGAAAGTGAAACCATTAGGATATGCTATATCCATCCATCCATCCATTGAGGATTTCAGGATTGGCCATTGGAATGGGTTATTGTGTTAACAAAATTTGGTTTATATTTGTGTCTGTGTGTTTTTGTTTTTTGTTGTTCGTCTTCTTGTTCTTCATTAAAGCATATGTATATATGATGTGTACATATCATGTGTGCCAATTCATTTCGAAGAATTGGCTTTTGATATTTTTATGCTTATTTGGGGGTATTTTCGAAATGAATTTATGTGGGCTTTATTAAATGATATATATATATATATATATATATATATATATATATATATATATATATATATATATATATATATATATATATATATATATATATATATATTATATATATATATATATATATATATATATATATATATATATATATATATATATATATAAATAAATATATATATTTTCATATAACGAAATAAAAATTTGACTAAATTTTGTATAGAAATAAAATTTTGACAACATTTTCTATAGAAATACAATTTTAACAAAATTTTCTGTAGGAATAAAATTTTCACAAAATTGTCAATTAAAAATAAAAATTTCATTGACAAAATTTCCTATAAAAATTACATTTTCTATAGAAATAAAATTTTGATAAAATTTTGTTTGAAAATCAAATTTTGACAAAATTTTTCATAAAAATAATAATTTTCTATAGAAATACCATTTTAAAAAAATTTTCTGAAGACATAAAATTTTCAAAAAATTTTCTTTAAACATAAAATATGTACAAAAATTTCTGTACATATAAAATTTTTAAAAACTTCTATAGAAATAAAATTTGGACAAAATTTTCTATGGAAATAAAATTTAAAGAAATTTTTTTATAGAAATAAAACTAGAAAAAAAATTACAAAAATAAAATTTCAGAAAATTTTTAATAGAAATAAAATTTTGACAAAGTTTCCTATGTACAGAAATACAATTTTGATAAAATTTTCTACAGAAATACAATAAAATATAATAAAATTTCGACAACATTTTCTAGAGAAATAAAATTTTGACAAAATTTTCTACAGAAATAAAATTTTGACAAAATTTTCTATAGAAATAAAAGTTTGACAACATTATCTATAGAAATAAAATTTTGACAAAATTTTCTATAGAAATAAAACTTTCAGAAAATTTTCCATAGAAAAAAAAATTTCTATAGAAATAAAATTTTCAAAAAATATCTGTGGACATACAATTTTTAAATAAATTTCTGTAGATATAAAATTTAAAAAAAAAAACTTCTACAGAAATACAATTATGACTAAATTTTCTATATAAATAAAATTTTAAGAAAAATTTTTATAGAAATAAAATTTCAGAAAATTTTTAATAGAAATAAGATTTTGACAAAGTTTCCTATGTAAAGAAATGCAATTTTGATTAAATTTTTATAGAAATACAATTTTGACAAAATTTTCTATAGAAATAAAATTTTTCATAGAAACAAAATTTCTCTATAGAAATAAAATTTTCAAAAAATTTTCTGTAGATATAAAATTTAATAAAAATTTTCTGTAGACATAACATTTTTAAAAAACTTATATAGAAATAGAATCTTGACAAAATTTTCTATAGAAATAAAAATTTTACAAAATTTTCTATAGAAATAAAATTTTAAAAAAATTTTTTATAGAAATAAAATTTTAAGAAAATTTTTTTATAGAAATAAAGTTACGGAAAATTTTTATTAGAAATAAAATTTTGACAATGTTTCCTATGTAGAGAAATACAATTTTGACAAAGTTTTCTATAGAAATAAAATTTTGACAAAGTTTTCTACAGAAATAAAATTTTGACAAAAATTTTCAGAAAATTTTCTATAGAAATATTGGGTTGAAAAATATTATATAGAAATAAATTTTCCATAGTAATAAAATTTGGAGAAATATTTCCATAGAAATGAAATGTCGACAAAATTTTTTAAAGAAATAAAATTAAAAAAAAGAACTTCTATAGAAATCAAATTTTAACAGAATTTTCTATAGAAATAAAATTTTGACGTTGTCATATTTGAGGGACAAGAAATCTTTGTCCTAAGGGACAATATTTTTTTCAGTATGTACTTGTTTTTATTTACAAATCAAAATTTTTTTATGAATATTAAGATATTTTAAAGAAAAGTTTACTTTACCTTATGTTAATAATTGTCAATTTCTTTTCTTTCAGGTATGTCCTATATGAATAATTCTTCGTAATTATGAGAGTCGGATAATTAAAAGACAAAAAGTAAAAAAAAGTAAGTTATTTCTTATCACATATCATCTACATACGATGGAGATACAATTTGTATCCTTTGCCCCACTTAAACATGTGAAATATCCTTATTCACATTCATTCTTATTACGTTGTTGCTTTTGGCATGATTGTTGTTTTAAGTTCGTTTTGTGTTTTTGTTTTTTATTCAATGAATGTAAGGCCTTGTTGGGAAATCCTGCAACATGTGTGTAAGCCTTAAAGCATCGAAAGTGAAACCATTAGGATATGCTATATCCATCCATCCATCCATTGAGGATTTCAGGATTGGCCATTGGAATGGGTTATTGTGTTAACAAAATTTGGTTTATATTTGTGTCTGTGTGTTTTTGTTTTTTGTTGTTCGTCTTCTTGTTCTTCATTAAAGCATATGTATATATGATGTGTACATATCATGTGTGCCAATTCATTTCGAAGAATTGGCTTTTGATATTTTTATGCTTATTTGGGGGTATTTTTCGAAATGAATTTATGTGGGCTTTAATGAAATGATGTGAAAGTTTGCTAATAATGTACATATGATCTTGACATAAGAAAATAATACTGGTACACAGAAAAATTATTATTTTCTACCAAAACGAAATTTTATCAAAATTTTATTTCTATAGAAAATTTTGTCAAAATTTTATTTCTTTTGAAAATTTTGTCCACAGTTTATTTCTATAAAAAATTTTGTCAAGATTTTATTTTTGTGGAAATTTTGTCAAACTTTTATTGCTTAGAAAAGTTTGTCATATATTTATTTCGTGAAAATTTTATATGTTAGACAATTTTGTTAAAATTTTATTTCTATTTAAAATTTTGAGCAATTTTTATTTTCATGGAAATTTTGTGAAAATTTTATTTGTTAGAAAATTTTGTCAACATTTTATTCCTAGAGAAAGTTTTATCAAACTTTTATTCCTATAGAAAATTTTGTCAAAATTTTATTCCTAAAGAACATTTTATCAAAATTTTATGTCTATTGAAAATTTTGTCAAAATTTTATTACTATTGAAAATTTCTTGCAAAATTTTATTTCTATAGAAAATTTTGTCAAGATTTTATTTTTATGGAAATTTTGTCAAACTTTTATTGCTTAGAAAAGTTTGTCATTATTTTATTTCTTTGGAAAATTTTGTAAAAATTATATTTCGATAGAAACTTTTGTCAACATTGTATTTCTATAGAAAATTTTGTGAACATTTTTTACCTATAGAAAATGTTGTCAAAATTTTTTACCTATAGACAATTTTGTCAAAATTTGATTTCTGTAGAAATTTTTGTCAAAATTTTATTTCTATAGAAAATTGTATCAAAATTTTATTTCTATAGAAAATTTTGTCAAAATTTAATTTCTATAGAAAATTTTGTCAAAATTTAATTTCTATAGAAAATTTTGTCAAAATTTAATTTCTATAGAAAATTTTTTCAAAATTTTTTACCTAAAGAAAAATTTTGTCAAAATTTTATTTCTATAGAAAATTTTGTCAAAATTTTATTTCTATAGAAAATTTTGTCAAATTTTTATTCCTATAGAAAATTGCTTCCAAAATTTTATTTCTATAGAAAATTTTATCAACATTTTATTTCGATAGAAAATTTTTGCAAAATTTTATTCCTAGAGAACATTTTATCAAAATTTGATGTCTATTAAAAATTTTGTCAAATTTTTATTTCTATTGAAAATTTCTTGCAAAATTTTATTTCTATAGAAAAGTTGTCAAGATTTTATTTTTATGGAATTTTTGTCAAACTTTTATTGCTTAGAAAAGTTTGTCATTATTTTATTTCTATAGAAAACTTTGTAAAAATTATAATTCGATAGAAAATTTTGTCAACATTGTATTTCTATAGAAAATTTTGTCAAAATTTTTTACGTATAGAAAATTTTGTCAAAATTTGATTTCTATAGAATTTTTTGTCAAAATTTGATTTCTATAGAAATTTTTGTCAAAATTTTGTTTTTATAGAAAATTTTGTCAACATTTTTTTTCTATAGAAAATTTTGTCAAAATTTAATTCCTTTAGAAAATTTTGTCAAAATTTTTTACCTAAAGAAAAATTTTGTCAAAATTTGCTACCTATAGAACATTTTGTCAAAATTTTATTTCTATAGAAATTTTTGTCAAAATTTTATTTCTATAAAAAATTGTGTCAAATGTTTATTCCTATAGAAAATTGCTTCCAAAATTTTATTTTTTTTTAGCAAATTTCTTGCAATATTTTATTTCTATAGAAAATTTTGTAAAAATTTTATTTCTATAGAAAATTTTATCAACATTTTGGTTCTGTAGAAAATTTTGTCAAAATTTTATTTCTATAGAAAATTGTTGCAAAATTTTATTTCGATAGAAAATGCAACAATTGTCGACATTTGATTTCTATTGCAAATTGTGTCAAAATTTAATTTCTATAGAAAATTTTGTCAAAATTTTATTTTGATAGGAAATTTTGTCAAATTTTTATTCCTAGAGAAAATTTTATCAAAATTTTATTCCTAGAGAAAATTTTATTCCTATAGAAAATTTTGTCAAAATTTTATTTTTATTGAAAATTTTGTCAAATTTTTATTTCTATTGAAAATTTATTGCAAAATTTTATTTCTATAGAAAATGTTGTTAAGATTTTATTTTTATGGAAATTTTGTCAAACTTTTATTGCTTAGAAAAGTTTGTCATTAATTTATTTCTATAGAAAATTTTGTCCAATTTTTATTTTTATAGAAAATTTTGTCAAAATTATATTTCTATAGAAAATTTTGTCAACATTTTATTTCTATAGAAAATTTTGTCAAAATTTAATTTTTATGGAAACTTTTGTCAAACTTTTATTGCTTAGAAAAGTTTGTCATTATATTATTTCTATAGAAAATTTTGTCTAATTTTTATTTCTATAGAAAATTTTGTCAAAATTATATTTCTTTAAAAATTTTCGTCAACATTGTATTTATTTCTATAGAAAATGTTGTCAACATTTTATTTTTATAGAAAATTTTGTCAAAATTTAATTTCTATAGGAATTTTTGTCAAAATTTTATTTCTATAGAAAATTTTGTCAAAATTTAATTTCTATAGAAAATTTTTTCAAAATTTTTTACCTAAAGAAAAATTTTGTCAAAAATTTTTACCTATAGAAAATTTTGTCAAAATTTTATTTCTATAGAAAATTTTGTCAAATTTTTATTCCTAAAGAAAATTGGTTCCAAAATTTTATTTCTATGGAAAATTTTATCAATATTTTATTTCGATAGAAAATTTTGGCAAAATTCTATTTCTATAGAAAATTTTTGCAAAATTTCGATAGAAAATGTTGTAGAAAATTTCTTGCAACAATTGTCGACATTTGATCTCTATTGCAAATTGTGTCAAAATTTAATTTCTATAGAAAATTTAGTCAAAATTTTGTTTCTATAGGAAATTTTTATAGAAAATTTTGTCAAAATTTAATTTCTATAGGAATTTTTGTCAAAATTTTATTTCTATAGGAAATTTTGTCAAAATTTTATTCCTAGAGAAAATTTTATCAAAATTTTATACCTATACTACATTTTATCAAATTTTTATGTCTATTGAAAATTTTGTGAACTTTTTATTTCTATTGCAAATTTCTTGCAAAATTTTATTTCTATGGAAAATGTTGTCAAGATTTTATTTTTATGGAAATTTTGTCAAACTTTTATTGCTTAGAAAAGTTTGTCATTATATTATTTCTATAGAAAATTTTGTCAAAATTATATTTCTTTAAAAATTTTTGTCAACATTGTATTTATTTCTATAGAAAATTTTGTCAACATTTTATTTTTATAGAAAATTTTGTCAAAATTTAATTTCTATAGAAAATTTTGTCAACATTTTTTACCTATAGAAAATTTTTTTCAAAATTTTATTTCTATGGACAATTTCTCAAAATTGTATTTCCATAGAAATTTTTTATCAAAATTTTATTTCTATGGAATTTTTTTATCAAAATTTTATTTGTATAGAAATTTTTTATAAAAATTTTATTTCTATAGAAATTTTTGTGAAAATGTTCACCCTGTCCATCAAATTACTGAATTTTGGGCTAGGACCAGACTTCGATATATTCTGACGCTAAGGTCTGATATTTTGGAGATTTGTGGATAACACCTTTGCCCATAAATCAAAGCTGTAACAGGTAACAGGTCTAGTGGAAAATTAAAAAATAGTTATAAATAATTACACGTTTTTTGCCTATTATTATATTCACTAATGAAGAAAAAGAACATCTCACACAAATCAACCCTGACAAAGGACTACATTCCATTGGAATAATATTCTATATTGTATATCCCATCAATCAATCAATACCCATAGGTATCGACGAATGATGTACCAATAACTTTGCTTCATTGGGGACTCTTCGAATTTCTCTATGTAACCAAAAGTCTAGCAATAATATTATCTTTCTACTTTCAAAGAGACTAAAAACTAAACCCTTAAGTAGCTTATATTCATAACTTATCAGTAACAAGAAAGGTCATAAGGCAACTTTTTCCTTCAAAAGATCAAAACTTGGTGTCAAAATAAAATAAGTCAAACCAAAAAATAAATAAATAAAATAAAAATTGAAAAACGATGTGCCATTATGTGACAGCCAAATGAAGTGGGAATATAACAACTATCAGAAAACCACAAACACGTGTTCAAATTGAACCCTCAGACCCCCTATTGTCTAAGCGAATGAAAAGACCTTTTCACATGCGAAGAGAGCAATGCCGACATTTACTAATCCTAGTAAAATAAAACAAAATATTTTGTCATATAATAAAACGTTCATGGGGAATTGTGTGACATGTAATCAAAGTCCAAAAAAAAGCAGCATAAAATAAAGGACATTTTTATGAATTGTCCTAATAACACCACCACACCATATTCTAACTCCCACAATAAAGAAAAAAAAACAACATCACAACAAATGAGAAAGAAAACGACATTCCCAGCATTTTTTCTAAGATTAATTGCATTCATCCTTAACAGCTTCGCCGACAACCAAAAACGTCCCATGGTATGTCATTTTCGAAATACCTTAGAAAACTTAGGCTGGTCAGATAGAGATAAATACAGGATAAGGATATTAGTCAAACACACACCGAAAATTCCTTAACGGATATCTAAAAAACCATATCCGGTCATGTTGCTATGCTGCTATGGTGTTGATAATTTGTTCTTCTTTCCTGCTGTATAGCTCTAGTAGATTAGTTTGTTTTCTTTCTACCTTCTCCTAAAGTGATTTATATATGACATTTTGGTTGGACAATGTTTAGGGGCTGTAAAAAAAAAAATATTTTTCACGTGGAAGGAAAATTATATCCCATATAAGTGTTAGGCAATTTGAAATTGTTAAACAACATCTCCTTTTTGAAAAGGAGATGTAATTTGGACTGTCTGTCACTTTGGGAACTTTTATTATTAGACATTTTAAGCTACAGCTTACAATTCACGAATGGACACCACCGTTTGCAGATCAAGCACTGAAAATTCGGTCCACAGTTCAAAAACTTAGACTTCAGCCTGCAGTTCAAAAACTGATTCTTCTGTCTACAAACCAGTAAAAAAAAAAACAAGTATATACGGCCGTAAGTTCGGCCAGGCCGAAGCTTATGTACCCTCCACCATGGATTACGTAGTAACTTCTACTGAAGACTGTCATCCACAATCGAATTACTTGGGTTGCGGTAACACTTGCCGATGGCAAGGTATCTTAAAACTTCCTAACACCCTAATATATAACACATAGTCCATACGTGGTATATATTAAACTAAAAAAGGCCGATTAAATACGTATATAATTAAGTTTAAAGTTTCTATAGAAATAAAATTTTGACAACATTTTCTATAGAAGTAAAATTTGGAAAAAATTTTCTATAGAAATAAAATTTGGATAAAATTTTCTATAGAAATAAAATTCTGAAAAATTTTCTATAGAAATAAAATTTTGACAAAATGTTCTATAAAAATAAAATTTTGACAAAATTTTCTATAGAAATAACATTTTGACAAAATTTTCTATAGAAATAACATTTTGACAATGTTTTCTATAAAAATAAAATTTTGGTAGATTATTTTTGGCTCGAGTGGCAACCATGATTATGAACCGATAAGGACCAATTTTTGTGTGATTGGGGATCGCCTATATATAACTATATACCGATATGGACCAATTTTGGCATGGTTATTAGCGGCCTTATACTAACACAACGTTGCAAATTTCAACGGGATCGGATGAATTTTTCTCCTCTAAGAGGCTCCGGAGGACAAATCTGGGGATCGATTTATATGGCGGCTATATATAATTATGGACCGATATGGACCAATTCTTGCATGGTTGTTAGAGACAATATGCTAACACCACGTACCCAATTTCAACCGGATCGGATGAATTTTGCTCCTCTAACAGGCTCCGTAGGTCAAATCGGAGGATAGGTCTATATGGGGGCTATATATAATTATTGGCCGATGTGGACCAATTTTTGTATAGTTATTAGAGACCATATACCAACACCATGTACCAAATTTCAGCCGGATCGAATGAAATTTGCTTCTCTTAGAGGCTCCGCAAGCCAAATCGGGGGATCGGTATATATGGGGGCTATATATAATTATGAACCGATGTGGACCACTTTTGGCATGGTTGTTAGAGATCATATCCTGACACCATGTACCAAATTTCAACCGGATCGGATGAAATTTGCTTCTCTTAGAGTCTGCGCAAGCCAAATCTGGGGATCGGTTTATATGGGGGCTATATATAATTATGGGCCGATATGGACCAATTTTTGCATGGTCATTAGAGAACATATACCAACACCATGTACCAAATTTCAGCCGGATCGGATGAAATTTGCTTCTCTTAGACGCTCCGCAAGCCAAATCGGGGGATCGGTCTATATGGGGGCTATATATAATTATGGACTGATATGGACCAATTTTTGCATAATTGTTAG
Organism: Haematobia irritans; assembly: GCF_050003625.1. NCBI lineage: Eukaryota > Metazoa > Arthropoda > Insecta > Diptera > Muscidae > Haematobia > Haematobia irritans. The sequence continues at coordinate 207,661,179 of NC_134399.1, forward strand.
AGACCATATACCAACACCATCTACCAAATTTCAGCCGTATCAGTTGAAATTTGCTTCCCTTAGAGGATCGGCAAGCCAAATTTGGGGGTCCGTATATATGGGGCTATACGTAAAAGTGGACCGATATGGCCCATTTGCAATACCATTCGACCTACATCAATAACAACTACTTGTGCCAAGTTTCAAGTCGATAGCTTGTTTTGTTCGAAAGTTAGCGTGATTTCAACATACGGACGGACGGACATGATCAGATCGACTCAGAATTTCACCATGACCCAGAATATATATACTTTATGGGGTCTTAGAGCAATATTTCGATGTGTTACAAACGGAATGACAAAGTTAATATACACTCATCCTATGGAGGGGGTATATTGGAGGGTATAATAAGCATGATACGAAGAAGTTTATAATGAAACACTAGCGTAACCCAGCCCGCTTCTCTGAGCCTCCCGGAGCATATTTTCGTTAACTGAGTCAACCATATCCTTCGATCTGAAAACAAATTCGAAAACATTTGAACTCGTTTAAAGAGTAGGGTACAGTGAAGTTTGGCACAAAATCTGAAGTGCTTATTAATCACTTCATGGTTTCTACACACGTGGCTCGTACATTTCACAAAAAAAAAAAATCGGATTACTTGGTTTTTCGTTTAATACAGAAATGGGCGGGTTATGCAGATGTAACGGACCGGCTTAACAAACGTCGGGTAGGGGATAATCCCTTTCAACCAAATTTTTGTTTTTTAATTGTTCTGTTCGTTGCTCGTTGGACAATATTCTACATTTCTTGTGAATTTCAAGCGTGTTTTGCCAAGGGGAGGTATACTTCTCCTCAACATACCATCCAATAAATCGGAAAAAGTAAAAGTTCTTAAAAATTTGACCATATTAACATTTGTTAAAGTGTTGGACAAGGAGAACATGCCTTTCCTAAACATATATTGGAAAATTAAGCACCCTGTCAACTTCATGTAAATTTAAGTTTTTTCCTTAAAAAAGTCTGGCAGAAAGAAGCCTGTGGAAAACTCATAAAATTATGTGCCGAGTTCCCATTTATTTAAGTTTCCCATAGAAAAAAAAATTCAAATTTTATTTTTAAATATAATTTTGACAAAATGTTCTATAGAAATAAAATTTTGACAAAATTTATTATAGAAATAAAATTTTGAAAAAATTTCCTATAGAAATAAAATTTCCAGAAAATTTTCTATAGAAATAAAATTTTCACAAAATTTTCTATAGAAATAAAATTTTCACAAAATTTTCTATAGAAATAAAAATTTTGCAAAATTTTACAAAGAAACAAAATGTTGACTAAATTTTTTATTGACTGTAAATTTTGACATAATTTTCCATAAAAATAAATTTTTGACAAAATTTTCTATAGAAACAAAATTTTGACAAAATTTTTTATAGAAATAAAATTTTGAGAAAATTTTCTTTAAAAATAAAGTTTTGACAAAATTTTCTACAGAAATAAAATTTCAAGAATTTTTTCTATAACAATAAAATTGTAACAAAATTTTCCATAGCAAAAAAAAACTGACAAAATTTTCTATAAAAATAAAACATTTTCTACAGAATTAAAGTTTTGACAAAATTTTCTATAGAAATAAAATTTTTCGACAATTTTCTCCAGAAATGCAATTTTAAACACATTTCCTATAGAAAAAAAAAATTTTGACAAAATTTTTATAGAAATAAAATTTTGACAAAATTTTCTAAAAGAATAAAATGTTGGCAATTTTTTTTAAATAGAATTGTGACAAAATTCTATATAGAAATAAAATTTTGACAAAATTTTCTATAGAAATAAAATTGTGACAAAGTTTTCTATAGAAATAAAATTGTGACAAAGTTTTCTATAGAATAAAATTGTGACAAAGTTTTCTATAGAAGTAAAATTTTGAAAAAAATTTCTATAGAAATAACACTTTGACAAAATTTTCTATAGAAATAAAATTTTGACAAATTTTTCTATAGATTTAAAATTTCTATCAACATTTTCTATAGAAATAAAATTTTGACAAATTTTTTTTAAAAATAGAATTTTGACAAAAATTTTTATAGAAATAAAATTTTGACAAAATTTTCTATAGAAATAAAATTGTGACAAAATTTTCTATAGAAATAAAATTTTCAGAAAATTTCCTATAGAAATAAACTTTTCAGAAAATTTCCTATAGAAATAAAATTAAGACAAATTTTTTTTAGAAATACAATTTTGAGAAAATTTTTTAGAAATAAAATTTTGACAAAATTTTTTTAGAAATAACATTTTGACAAAATTTTCTATATAATTAAAATTTTTAGCAAATTTTCTATAGAAATAAAATTTTGAGAAATATAGAAATTAAATGTTGACAAAATTTTCTAAAAAAATAAAATTTTGAGAAATTTTTCTTTAACAACAAAATTGTGTAAAAATTTTCCATAGAAAAAATGTTGACAAAATTTTTTATAGAAATAAAATTTAGGCAAAATTTTTTTTAGAAATAAAATTTTGACAAAATTTTCTATAGAAATAAAATTCTGACAAAATTTTCTGTATAAATAAAAATTTGACAACATTTTTGACAGCATTTTCTATAGAAATATAGTGTTGACAAAATTTTCTATAGAAATAAAATTTTGATGAAATTTTCTATAGAAATAAAATTTTCAGAAAATTTCCTATAGAAATAAACTTTTCAGAAAATTTTCTATAGAAATACAATTTTGATAAAATTTATTTAGAAATACAATTTTGCAAATTTTTTTATAGAAATAGAATTTTGACAAAATTTTCTATAGAAATAAAATTTTCAGAAAATGTCCTATAGAAATAAACTTTTCAGAAAATTTTCTATAGAAATAAAGTTTTGCAAAAATTTTCTGTAGAAATAAAATGTTGACAAAAATTTCTGTAGAAATAAAAATTTTACAACATTTTCTTTAGAAACAATATTTTTGACAGCATTTTCTATAGAAATATAATTTTTCAAAGCATTTTCTATAGAAATTTAATTTCGACGAAATTTACTATAGATATAAAATTTTTGACAAAATTTTCTAAAAAAGAAATAAAATTTTGAGAAAGTTTTTTAAAGAAATAAAATTTTCTATTACAATAAAATTGTGTCAAAATTTTCCATAGAAAATAAATTTGTCAAAATTTTCTATAAATAACTCTTTGACAAAATTTTTCATAGAAAAAAATTTTGACAAAATTTCCTATATGTTAGAAATAAAATTTTTGACAAAATTTCCTATAAAAATAAAATTTTCGACAAAATTTTCTACAGAAATAAAATTTTGAAAAAAAATTTACAAAATTTTCTATAGAAATAAAAATTTAACAAAATTTTTCACAGAATTTTGTATAGAAATAAAATTTTGACAAAAATTTTTATAGAAATAAAATTTTGACAAAAATTGTTATAGTAATAAAATTTCTACAAAATTTTCTATAGAAATACAATTTTGCTAAATACTTTTGTTTGGTAGCGTTTTGATAAAATTTTCTCCAAATATACATATCGCTCAAAACTCAGTGTTTGACGTGCAGGATGATGGATCAGGATTTGGACAACAGACCGAAATGCTGGCCCAAGTGTCAGTATTTGATGTGCAGGGCAAATTTTAGGTTGTGGGCTACAGACCGAAGCCTGAGTGCTTGCTCATCTGACTCAGTGTTCAAAAAAAATTTGGAAGTTCTTCCGAAAGCACAACTTTAAAAGCACTTCCAGAAGATGTACTCCCAATGATGTTCTTTATTTTAACTACTCAGGAAGTTCTTTTAATTCAATTTTTTATAACCTAGTTTTTTTTTCATACTTTTAATGGGTAATTTTAACTATTTTGTTTCAAATACGTTAAAAACGGAGTAAGAATTCATAAAATGGTACAAATCATTTAAATTTTGTCGAAAAAAAATTCTACATCCAATCTGAAAAAAATGTGAATTTTTGAAAATATTTGAGGTCACATGTTTCCGACAAGCGTTAGAATCCATTAAAAACTATAAAAAATATTTGACAATTGTTTTTAATTTACATCCAAAACATTGAATTCTGATCACACCTAAAGAAGTGATGCAAATTCAGTGCAACGGCTGTTAAAATGGAGGACTTCCGTCCTATGACAAGCCCATGTTAAATTCATCGCTTCTGCATCAATTTTGCACCACTTCCGGGACCCGAAAACAACATTTTCATTACTTTTTTTGGCGACACTTTTTTTTGCTGGGATGTAGGTGAAGGCTTTGGTTGTAAACTAGAGACCGAGGCCTTAGTTGTTTAGCTACAGGCCTAAGAGTCAGGGTTTGAATCAGGCAGAATGAGTCGAAGAGTCAGGAGTCAGTGTTTGACTTGAAGGTCGAAGGCTTAAAGTTTGGAGTAAAGTCTAACACTTCAATGATTGAACTGCTTGCCAAATAGAACGTGTTTGGCGTACAAGGTAAACTCTCAGGTTTTGAACTACATACCGAAGTTTCATCGTTTGTACTGATGGTACAAGATTCAGCGTTGGACGAGGAACGTGATGTCTCAAGTTTTGTCACAGGTTTTGGACTACAGATCGAAGCCAGTGTTTGATATGCAGGGCGAAGGCTTAGGATTTGGATTGCATACCGAAGCCTTAATGTTTGAAAAGGTGGCCTAAGAGTCGATGTTTAATGTGCACAGTGAAATTTCAGAATACTGAAGCTTTGGCCCTAGACGTTGAGCTTGATGTTCCAGCCCACCGGTGCTATAACTTTGTTGGCGATTTTTTAGTATCAATTATTTTCATACATTGAATATCAATTTTAATTTCATTCATTTTAATTTAATTTAATTTTAATTCAATCCGTCTGAATTTATGTGTCAAATAACGTAAAAATTAAAATTTTTTCTCTGCCTGTTTTTTTTTTTGAATTGAATGTTTTTCTTTTAGATTTTATTTAAGCTTGCCTTCACTTCATTCCAAAAAGTTGAGCAAAAAACAAACATTGATTCTATTTTTCTTATTTTTATTGTTTCATCCTTGTTGCAATTCCCTTTTGCGATTTTTTTCTTTCAATATAGTATTCCCTAGAGACGTCTATATGCATAACAAAGGAGGAGCACTTGCTACTGGTGATGGTGCTTTTGGGCCCTTGTTTCAGCTCTTCTTTAAGTTCAAAATGTTGACATGCATTTCGGAAGATTTTCGTCTTATTTGTTTTAACTTCATCCGTTTCCGCCAAAGTCATGGAATTGATTGTTTGTAAGAATTGATGTGGCTTTTGCTACGATTCTTTCCTTATGGGGAATATGCAGTGAAAATTACGGAGTCCAAAAAAAGTGAAGGGTGTTAAGTAAAGGGGATGGAGTTGAATATTTCAAGATAACGACCCTTGGCAAACTTGCTATATTGAGCAGGGTACCATAGCTGGCAGCAGTAAATAAAACGCCTTTTTAAGTTTGTCAAACCAATCACGGTTGCCACGGTTGGTAGAACTCTACCAAAAATGGTAGATTTTTGTTTGGTAGATTGGTAAAATTTTTGATGGTTTGGTAGATTTTGCCACTCAAACTAAAAGATACCTCAATTTGTTTTTTATCGAAATAAAATTTTGACAAAATTTTCTATAGAAATAAAATTTTGACAAAATTTTCTATAGAAATAAAATTTTGACAAAATTTTCTATAGAAATAAAATTTTGACAAAATTTTCTATAGAAATAAAATTTTGACAAAATTTTCTATAGAAATAAAATTTTGACAAAATTTTCTATAGAAATAAAATTTTGACAAAATTTTCTATACAAATAAAATTTTGACAAAATTTTCTATGGAATTTTATTTTCTATTTCTATTCTCTATAGAAAAATTTTTCTACTGAAATCAAATTTTGACATAATTTTTAGAAGGGGTATGGGTCATTGAAGCGTATACGAAATATAATAATAAACATAATTGATATTGGTTATACGCACCCAAGTTCATGAAATTAATATTAATTATACGATACTGTGTATAATTATTACTTTGTAATGCTGTTTTTTTTTTACTAAAACTAATGGATATAACAACTACACAATAGGTATTGATTAAATGGGTTTTAATATATTTTCATTCAACGGACGATATGCCACTTGAGGCAATACTAAAAGAAGGGGGTTTAATTGTCTACAATTGAAAAAAGTTGTGCAAATTTAAGAAGTCTCTTGAAGTGTACGTGGTACCACAATTCAATTTGTTGTCAAAATTTTATTTCTATAGAAAATTTTATGAAAATTTCATTTCTATAGATTATTTTATCAACATTTGATTCCTATAGGAAATTTTGTCAAAATTTCGTTTCTATAGGAAATTTTAGCAAACATTCATTTCTATAGGAAATTTTAGCAGGAAATTTTGTCAAAATTTCATTTCTACAGGACATTACCAAAAAACTCAACTTCTATTAGAAATTTTGTCTCACTTTTATATGGGAAATTTTATCAAAATGTCATTTCTATACGAAATTTTATCAAAATTTAAATTCTATAGGCAATTTTGTCCAAGTATAATGTCTATAATTTTTTTTTTCAAAACATTTCAGTTCCACAAGAAATTTTATCAAAATTTCATTTCTATAGGCAATTTTGACAAAATTAAATTTCTATACGAAATTTTGTCAAAATTTCATTTCCATATGAAATTTTGTCAAAATTTCATTCTATAGGAAATTTTGTGAAAATTTTATTTTGCCAAAATTTCATTTCTATAGGACATTTTTTGAAAATTTTATTTCTTGCCAAATTTTATATAGAAATAAAATTTTGACAAGATTTTCTATGGAAACAAGCAAATAAATTGAAAATAAAATTTTGACAAGATTTTATATGGAAATAAAATTTTGATAACATTTTCTATGAAAATAAAATTTTGACAAAAATTTTTAAAGAAATAAAATAAAATTTTGACAAAATATTCTATAGAAATAAAATGTTCACAAAATTTTCTATAGAAATAATATTTTAAGAAAATTTTCTATAGAAATAAAATTTTGACAAAATGTTATATAGAAATAAAATTTTGACAAAAATTTTTAAAGAAATAAAATTTTAACAAAATTTTCTATAGAAGTAAAAATTTGAGAAATTTTTCTATAGAAATACAATTTTGAGAAAGTTTTTTATAGAAATAAAATTTTGACAAAATGTTATATAGAAATAATATTTTGACAAAATTTTCTATAGAAGTAAAAATTGACAACATTTTTTAGAGACAAAACTTTGACAAAATTTTCTATAGAAAAAAAATTTTAACAAAATTTTCTAAAGCAGTAAAAATTTTAACAAAATTTTCTAAAGCAGTAAAAATTTGAGAAATTTTTCTATAGAAATACAATTTTGACAAAATTTTCTATAGGACCAAATTTTCACAAAATTTTCTGTAGAAACAAACTTTTGACAAAATTTTCTATGGAAATAAAATTTTGACAAAAATTTTTATAGAAATAAAATTTTGACAAAAATTTTTATAGAAAAAAAATTTGAGAAATGTTTCTATAGAAATAAAATTTTGACAAAATTTTCTATAGAAATAAAATTTTGACAAAATTTTCTATAGAAATAAAATTTTCACAAAATTTTCTATAGAAACAGAATTTTGACAAAATTTTCTATGGAAATAATATTTTGACAAAATTTTCTATAGACATACAATTTTGACAAAATTGTGTATAGAAACAAAATTTTGACAAAATTTTATATAGAAATAAAATGTTGACAAAATTTTCTATAGAAACAAAATTTTGACAAAATTTTCTATGGAAATAAAATTTTGACAAAAATTTTTATAGAAATAAAAATTTGACAACTTTGTCCATAGAAATAAAATTTTGTATAGAAATAAAATTTTGACAAAATTTTCTATGGAAATAAAATTTTTACAAAAATTTTATAAAAATAAAATTTTGACAAAAATTTTATAAAAATAAAATTTTGACAACATTTTCTATAGAAACAAAATTTTAACAAAATTTTCTATGGAAATAAAATTGTGACAAAAATTTTTTAAAAATAAAATTTTGACAAAATTTTTTATGGAAATAAAGTTTTGACAAAATTTTCTATGGTAATAAAATTTAAAAAAAAGTTTTTCTATAAAAATAAAATTTTGAGAGATTTTTTTTGAAACAAGACCAGACTTTCAGTGAGAATAAAATTTTCACAAGATTTTCTATGAAAATACGATTTTGACAAAATGTTATATAGAAATAAAATTTTGACAAAATTTTATATAGAAATAAAATTTTGACAAAATTTTCTGTACAAGTAAAAATTTGACAACATTTTTTAGAGAAATAAAATTTTGACAAAATTTTCTATAGAAATAAAATTTTAACAAAACTTTCTATAGAAGTAAAAATTTGAGAAATATTTCTATAGAAAAACAATTTTGACAAAATTTTCTATAGAAATAAAATTTTGAAAAAATTTTGGCAAAATTTTCTATGGAAATAAAATTTTGACAACAATTTTTATAGAAATAAAATTTTGAGAAATGTTTCTATAGAAATAAAATTTTGACAAAATTTTCTATAGAAATAAAATTTTGTCAAAATTTTCTATAGAAGTAAAAAGTTGAGAAAGTTTTCTATAGAAATACAATTTTGACACAATTTTCTATAGAAATACAATTTTGACACAATTTTCTATGGAAATAAAATTTTGACAAAATTTTCTATAGAAAATTTTGACAAAATTTTCTATGGAAATAAAATTTTGACAAAAACTTTTATAGAAATAAAATTTTGAGAAATATTTCTGTAGAAATAAAATTTTGACAAAATTTTCTATAGAAATAAAATGTTGACAAAATTGTCTATAGAAATAAAATTTTGACAAAATTTTCTATAGAAATAAAATTTTGAAAAAAATTTCTATAGAAATAAAATTTGGACAAAATTTTCTATAACAATAAAATTTTGAAAAAAATTTGTATAGAAATAAAATTTTGACAAAAAAAAAAAATAATCAAAATAAGAGTGTTTAAATTTGGTAGATTTTTGGTAAAATTTTCTTCAAATTTTTGGTAGATTATTTTTGGCACGAGTGGCAACCGTGAAATCAATGCCTTCACCTATATTCTATGAAAAGGTGGAGTCTATTAAAAATAATTTGATTTGTATAAATATAAACTTGATTGCCTTCTTAGTAGGATGATTTTATTTTCTTGTTTTTTATGCCAAACATTTGTTATTAAAAATGAAAATCCATTGATTTAAATATTTCGCGAAAATGCAATGAAAGAATGCTAAAAATTGCTTCCAATGTTGTCCATACAAAAGCCTCTGTGAAATACTTGGTCTCTTTTATGTTTTTGAACCTCTGAAAATGTTGAAGAGTTTAAGATGTATCCAATGAAGTCAACAAATTATGTGCTTTTATTTTCTCCTTGTACTTAATTGCTTCTTTTCATCAGAACGTTTATCTTCTGCGTTGCTAAAATGTAAAGAGCTTATAAAATATTTTTAAGGGAAAAAAAAACGTAAAATAATCAGAACTATCAACAACTTCAACATACACTTCAAGTTGCTATTTTAATGTTGGCAAATAATTTTTATTCAAGTTATTTTACATGAACCAAGATCTTACAAAAGCGATAAAAGCTCCCTCTACACATTTTATGAAGAAGAAGATGACGATACTGATGATGATGATGCTTAAACCCAAAGCTATCAACATTTGTTTGGAATTGTTGTGTGTGTGTGTCTGTGTGCTTATTTTGTGAAGTCTCAAGTTTACCATAGCCAACTATAGGTATAAGAATTTCTTTTTCTAGGTTTTCTTAGAAACGATATTCCTTAAATTCTAGTCACTTGTGTTGATTACTTGAGTTTAGAAATACTAATTACTTCATAGTTTCAATGGCATTAAGAGTATATTGTTTTAAGCTCTTTTTGTCCCTCAGTCATGTAATCAACTTGGGGTTTAGTTTCCGTTTTACTCTAATTAGTGAAACGTATATAAGTAATGTATGCTATATTTCAAATTTGTAACTTTATGAAATAATTTAATCTTAAATATGGCAGGCGAAATGTGAACTGTGTTTCTTTGGCGGAGGTTTGATTCATTGAAGCGTATACGAAATATAATAATAAACATTATTGATATTGGTTATACGCACCCAAGTTCATGTAATTAATATTAATTATACGATACAGTGTATAATTACTTTGAAATGCTTTTTTTACTAAAACTAATGGATATTGATTAAATATATATAATATAGGTATTTATTAAAGTATTTAATGGACTTTTATATACGAATATTATTAATATGCATTCAACGGACACTTGCTACTTGCGTCAATATTAAAAGAATTGCCTACATTTGGTAAAAGTAATTCAAATTTAATAAGTCTAGATAATTTTGTCAAAATTTCTTCTTTATACGAAATTTTGTTAAAATTTCATTTTTATAGTAAATGTTGCGAAAGTTTCAATTCTATAGGAAATTTTGTGAAAATTTTATTTCTATAGGAAATTTTGTGAAAAATGTATATCCTTAGGAAATTTTGTCAAAATTTCATTTCTATAGAAAATTTTGTCAGAATTTCATTTCTATAGGAAATTTTGTCAACATTTCATTCTATACGAAATTTTGTCAAAATTTAATTTCCTAGGAAATTTTATCAAAATTTCATATCTATAGCAAATTTTATCAAAATTTCATTTTTATAGAAACTTTTTTCAAAATTTCATTTCTATAGTAAATTTTGTCATTTCTATATTTCATTTCTAAAAAAAAGTTTGTCAAAATTGCATATCTTAGGAAATTTTGTCAAAATTTCATTTCTATATGAAATTTGGTCAAAATTTCAATTCTACAGGAAATTTGGTCAAAATTTCACTTCTATAAGAAATTTTGCCAAAATTTCATTTCTATAGAGAGTTTTGTTAAAATTTGAGTTCTATATGATTTTTTTTTAAATTTCATTTCTAAAGAAAATTTTGTCAAAATTTAATTTCCATAGAAAATTTTATCAAAATTGCATTTCAGAAAATTTTGTCAGAATTTTAATTCTATAGGAAATTTGTCAAAATTTCATTTCTATGGAAAATTTTGTCAAAATTTAATTTCGGTAGGAAATTTTTTTCCAAAATTGCATATCTATAGTAAATTTTATCAAAATTTCATTTTTATTGAAACTTTTTTTCAAAATTTCATTTCTTTAGGAAAGTATATCAAAATTTCATTTCTATAGAGAGTTTTGTTAAAATTTGAGTTCTATAGGATTTTTTTTTTTAAATTTAATTTCTAAAGAAAAGTTTGTCAAAATTGCATATCTTAGGAAATTTTGTCAAAATTTCATTTCTATAGGATATTTGGTCAAAATTTCACTTCTACAGGAAATTTGGTGAAAATTTCATTTCCGTAGGAAATTCCGTAAAATTTCAGTTCCATAAGAAATTTTGTAAAAATTTTAGTTCAATAGGAAATTTTGACAAAATTGTATTTCTATTAAAATTTCATTTCCGTAGGAAATTTTGTTTAAATTTCAGATCTATAGGAAATTTCGTAACAATTTCAGTTCCATAGGAAATTTGGTCAAACTGTCACTTCTGCGGGAAATTTGGTCAAAATTTCATTCCTATAGGAAATTTTGTCAAAATTTCACTTCTACAGGAAATTTGGTCAAAATTTCATTTCCGTAGGAAATTTTGTAAAATTTCATTTCCAAAAAAAAAAAATTGTCAAAATTTTAGTTCCATAGGAAATTTTATCAATGTTGTATTTCTATTTAAATTTCATTTCCGTAGGAAATTTTGTTTAAATTTCAGATGTCGTTCAGAATTCGTAACAATTTCAGTTCCTAAGAAATTTTGTCAAAATTTCATTTCTATAGAGAGTTTTCTTAAAATTTGAGTTCTATAGGTTTTTTTTTTAATTTAATTTCTACAGAAAATTTTGCCAAAATTTAATTTCCATAGGAAATTTTATCAAAATTTAATTTCTATAGAAAATTTTATCAGAATTTCATTTCTATAGGAAATTTTTCCAAATTACATTTCTATGGAAAATTTTGTCAAAATTTAATTTCTATAGGAAATTTTTTCATATCTATAGTAAATTTTATCAAAATTTCATTTTGATCGAAACTTTTTTCAAAATTTCATTTCTATAGGAAATTTTGTCAAAATTTTATTTCTATAGAGAGTTTTGTTAAAATTTGAGTTATATATGATTTTTTTTTTAATTTCATTTCTAAAGAAAATTTTGTCAAAATTTAATTTCCATAGGAAATTTTATTAAAATTTCATTTCCATAGAAAATTTTGTCAGAATTTCATTTCTATAGGAAATTTGTCAAAATTTCATTTCTATTGAAAATTTTGTCAAAATGTAATTTCGGTAGGAAATTTTTTCCAAAATTGCATATCTATAGTAAATTTTATCAAAATTTCATTTTTATAGAAACTTTTTTCAAAATTTCATTTCTATAGTAAATTTTGTCAAAATTTCATTTCTATATTTCATTTCTAAAAAAAAGTTTGTCAAAATTGCATATCTTAGGAAATTTTGCCATAATTTCATTTCTATAGAGAGTTTTGTTAAAATTTGAGTTCTATATGATTTTTTTTTTTTAAATTTCATTTCTAAAGAAAATTTTGTCAAAATTTAATTTCCATAGGAAATTTTATCAAAATTTCATTTCAGAAAATTTTGTCAGAATTTCAGTTCTATAGGGAATTTGTCAAAATTTCATTTCTATGGAAAATTTTGTCAAAATTTAATTTCGGTAGGAAATTTTTTCCAAAATTGCATATCTATAGTAAATTTTATCAAAATTTCATTTTTGTTGAAACTTTTTTCAAAATTTCATTTCTTTAGGAAATTTTGTCAAAATTTCATTTCTATAGAGAGTTTTGTTAAAATTTAAGTTCTATAGGATTTTTTTTTTTTTAAATTTAATTTCTAAAGAAAAGTTTGTCAAAATTGCATATCTTAGGAAATTTTGTCAAAATTTCATTTCTATAGGAAATTTGGTCAAAATTTCACTTCTACAGGAAATTTGGTGAAAATTTCATTTCCGTAGGAAATTCCGTAAAATTTCAGTTCCATAAGACATTTTGTAAAAATTTTAGTTCAATAGGAAATTTTGTCAAAATTGTATTTCTATTAAAATTTCATTTCCGTAGAAAATTTTGTTTAAATTTCAGATCTATAGGAAATTTCGTAAAAATTTCAGTTCCATAGGAAATTTTGTCAACATGTCACTTCTGCAGGAAATTTGGTCAAAATTTCATTCCTATAGGAAATTTTGTCAAAATTTCACTTCTACAGGAAATTTGGTCAAAATTTCATTTCCGTAGGAAATTTCGTAAAATTTCAGTTCCAAAAAAAAAATTGTCAAAATTTTAGTTCCATAGGAAATTTTATCAATGTTGTATTTCTATTTAAATTTCATTTCCGTAGGAAATTTTGTTTAAATTTCAGATCTCGTTCAGAATTCGTAACAATTTCAGTTCCTAAGAAATTTTGTCAAAATTTCATTTCTACAGAGAGTTTTCTTAAAATTTGAGTTCTATAGTTTTTTTTTTAAATTTAGTTTCTACAGACAATTTTGCCAAAATTTAATTTCCATAGGAAATTTCATTAAAATTTAATTTCTATAGAAAATTTTATCAGAATTTCATTTCTATAGGAAATTTTTCCAAATTTCATTTCTATGGAAAATTTTGTCAAAATTTAATTTCTATAGGAAATTTTTTCATATCTATAGTAAATTTTATCAAAATTTCATTTTGATCGAAACTTTTTTCAAAATTTCATTTCTATAGGAAATTTTGTCAAAATTTTATTTCTATAGAGAGTTTTGTTAAAATTTGAGTTCTATATGATTTTTTTTTTAATTTCATTTCTAAAGAAAATTTTGTCAAAATTTAATTTCCATAGGAAATTTTATTAAAATTTCATTTCCATAGAAAATTTTGTCAGAATTTCATTTCTATAGGAAATTTGTCAAAATTTCATTTCTATTGAAAATTTTGTCAAAATTTAATTTCGGTAGGAAATTTTTTCCAAAATTGCATATCTATAGTAAATTTTATCAAAATTTCATTTTTATAGAAACTTTTTTCAAAATTTCATTTCTATAGTAAATTTTGTCAAAATTTCATTTTTATAGAGAGTTTCGTTAAAATTTGAGTTCTATAGGAATTTTTTTTTTTTAAATTTCATTGCTAAAGAAAAGTTTGTCAAAATTTTATTTCCGTAGGAAATTCCGTAAAATTTCAGTTCCATAAGAAATTTTGTAAAAATTTTAGTTCCATAGGAAATTTTGCAAAATTGTATTTCTATTAAAATTTCATTCCCGTAGGAAATTTTGTTTAAATTTCAGATCTATAGGAAATTTCGTAACAATTTCAGTTCCATAGGAAATTTTGTCAAAATGTCACTTCTGCAGGAAATTTGGTCAAAATTTCATTCCTATAGGAAATTTTGTCAAAATTTCACTTCTACAGGAAATTTGGTCAAAATTTCATTTCCGTAGGAAATTTCGTAAAATTTCAGTTCCAAAAGAAATTTTGTCAAAATTTTTGTTCCATAGGAAATTTTGTCAATATTGTATTTCTATTAAAATTTCATTTCCGTAGGAAATTTTGTTTAAATTTCAGATCTCGTTCAGAATTCGTAACAATTTCAGTTCCTAAGAAATTTTGTCAAAATTTCATTTCTACAGAGAGTTTTCTTAAAATTTGAGTTCTATAGGTTTTTTTTTAAATTTAATTTCTACAGAAAATTTTGCCAAAATTTAATTTCCATAGGAAATTTTATCAAAATTTAATTTCTATAGAAAATTTTATCAGAATTTCATTTCTATAGGAAATTTTTCCAAATTTCATTTCTATGGAAAATTTTGTCAAAATTTAATTTCTATTTCAGTTCAATAAGAAATTTTGTCAAAATTTTAGTTCATAGGAAATTTTGTCAAAATTGTATTTCTATTAAAATTTCATTTCCGTAGGAAATTTTGTTTAAATATCAGATCTATAGGAAATTTCGTAACAATTTCAGTTCGATAGGGAAGTTTGTCAAAATTTTATTCCTATTGGTCAAAATTTCATTCCAATAGAAAATTTTGTCAAAATTTCACAGCTACAGGTAATTTGGTCAAAATTTCATTTCCGTAGGAAATTTCGTAAAATTTCAGTTCCAATTTTGTCAAAATTTTAGTTCCATAGGAAATTTTGTCAAAATTTGATTTCTGTAGGAAATTTTGTTAAAATTGTATTTCTATTAAAATTTCATTTACGTAGGATATTTTGTTTAAATTTCAGATCTATAGGAAATTTCGTAACAATTTCAGTTCCATATTGAAAATTTTATCAAAATTCATTTCTAAAGAAAATTTTGCCAAAATTTCATTTCTGAAGAAAATCTTGTCACAATTTCATTTCTACAGGAAATTTTGTCAAAATTTAATTTCTGGTAGAAATTTTGTAAAATTTTTTGTTTCTATAGAAAATTTTGTCAAAGTTCTATTTCTACAAAAATTTTTATTCAAAATTTTATTCCCATTGGAAATTTTGTCAAAATTTCATTTCTATAGGAAATTTTGGCAAAATTTCATTCCCATAGGAAATTTTTTGAAAATTTCATTTCTATAGGAAATTTTTTGAAAATTTCATTTCTATAGGAAATTTTGTCAAACTTTTATTTCTATAGGAAATTTGGTCTCTTGAAAAGAGACATTCCAATTTTAATTCTTCAATCATTTATCGTTTCTTTTGCCAAATTTATTTTTTAAGTTTACATTAAATTTCAGTAATAACGACAAAAATGATTACCAAAAGATTTATTTAGGACATGAATGTTAAGTGTATTCCACCTGTGACCATCTTAAAGCATTGAACAAAATATTCCCATTAAGAATTCACTCTCACACACATTTTAAATTATTTCCGCAGGCATTCGTATTGATGTCTGCTAGAGTTTCAATGATTTCTATCCATCAAAATGCCTTAGAGATAAATTCTAGCAACGAAATGTAAAACGAATATCGAAGCAAGTCAAATGAAAATGTGTGCATGGTGAGTAGATTTTGGATATTCATGAATTGTTCGAGATTCACCAGGTATCAGGGCTAATCTCGATAGTTCCCTAAGGCCTTTTTGCTAGATAAGATGTATAGGATATTTGACGGTGATTGTTCTTTTCCTCACTTTCCATTGAAAAATTTACATATATATATTTTTTTTTTTTGCTTAACTTAGCTTGTAAAGTATTCCAAGTTTGAGGTAGTAAGCTGTCTGTAGAAGATGACAAGTGTGTATAATAAAAATTGGAATATGAAATATTTTTGCTTGCCACACAGACAGTAAATTTGCATAACAGTCAATGAAAAATGCTGATTTTTATGAAACCAAATTTACACAATGTTAGAGAAAAAATTCTTGTACTTAAAGGTAATTTTATTAAAATGGAGCTTGTAATCAAAAAATAATGTTATTAAATTTGGATATTCATCTTAAGTTGGAAGCCATTCGTTAACGCGGCTGGACCTTGGATTCAAACACAAGGTTCTATATGTCAAGAAATACATTTGTGACTGGTATAAAACAAGTTTAATTTAATAGAATATAAGATCTTTGGAATCACCAAAAAAAAAAAAAACAACAAGTACGGCAAATCTAACGTCGAACAGGGCTGATTATAGTATACCCTTCACCGAAAGTAAAGAAAATATTTGTGATCTTTATAATCTTAGGCTCGTATTTATTTTAACGATTTTGAGTGAAGATGAAACTCTGGCGTCGGGGGTAAATTAATATATGGAAGCTACACGCAGAGAAGGAATATGATCACCTCAAACATGTTTCAAGAGCAAAATGTTATTTTTGTATGGTGATCATGTAACATGTTTGTCACTAAAATGTTATTTTATCGTCAAATATAACCTGCTTCTATAGGAATTTTTTTCACAATTTCATATCTATAGTAAATTTTATCAAAATTTTATTTTTATAGAAACTTTTTTCAAAATTTCATTTCTATACAAAATTTTGTCAAAATTTCACTTCTACAGGAAATTTGGTCAAATTTTCATTTCCGTAGGAAATTTCGTAAAATTTCAGTTCCATAAGAAATTTTGTCAAAATTTTAGTTGCATAGGAAATTTTGTCAAAATTGTATTTCTATTAAAATTTCATTTCCGTACGAAATTTTGTTTAAATTTCAGATCTATAGGAAGTTTCGTAACAATTTCAGTTCCATAGGAAATTTTGTCAAAATTTTATTCCTATTGGTCAAAATTTCATTCCAATAGAAAATTTTGTCAAAATTTCACAGCTACAGGTAATTTGGTCAAAATTTCATTTCCGTAGGAAATTTCGTAAAATTTCCGTTCCAATTTTGTCAAAATTGTAGTTCCATAGGAAATTTTGTCAAAATTTAATTTCTGTAGGAAATTTTGTTAAAATTGTATTTCTATTAAAATTTCATTTACGTAGGAAATTTTGTTTAAATTTCAGATCTATAGGAAATTTCGTAACAATTTCAGTTACATATTGAAAATTTTATCAAAATTCATACATGGTCACCACCCAAAAACAATACATTTTGCTCTTAAAACATGTTTGAGGTGATTATATTCCTTCGCTGGGTGTATATCGATATCTGAACCGATTTTGACCAAATTGGGATGCCTATTTAGACTGTTAATTCTACTATCTCTGTAAAATTTCATGTAAACCGGAATAAAATTTTGACCTCTGTGGTCATATATTGGAGCTATATTTTGTGGAAAATTTTGAGTGAAAAGAATATGAAACTCTGACCTCAGGGGGCTATATAAGTGCATATCGGGCAAAAGATATATGTGGCAGCTAGATGTAAATCAGAACCGATTTGGCTGAAATTTTTCAAGTATTGCGAGCAGGGCTACCAATTTTGCCGATTTATCGGCATTTTGACGATTTTTTACTCAAAAAATAGCAAATGCCGATTTTCCGATTTTTGCCCCAAAAATGACGATATTAGCTCAGTTAAAAAATTTGGACTAGAAGCAGTTCGTTTACACATTTATGTTAGGGCCACCAAAAAAGAGAGAATACATTTGACAATAGTCAGATAGAGAAATTGCAAGTTTTTGCTAGAGATTTCATACATGTAGGAGTTATACCTCACTTTACATCTACAGTATTAGTATCATGGTTGCCACTCGTGCCAAAAATAATCCACCAAAATTTGAAGAAAATTTTATCAAAAATCGACCAAATTACAAGAATATTTTGAAGTTGTTGATCAAATTTTTGTGGTTAGTATATATAAAAATTTTGTTTTATTCGAAAGAAATGTTTTATATGGAATTTATACAAAATTTTGTTAAAATTTTATTACTACAGAAAAAGTTGTAAAAATTTAGAAAAATAGAAAATTTTATTTCTATAGACGATTTGGGCAAAATTTTATTTCTAGAGAAATTTTTTTCAAAATTTCATTTCTATAGAATTTTTTTTCAAAATTTCATTTCTATAGAAAATTTTGTCAACATTTTATTTCTCTAGAAAATTTTGTCAAAATTTTATTTCTATAGAAAATTTTGTCAAAATTTTATTTCTATAGAAAAAATGTCAACATTTTATTTCTATAGAAAATTTCTGCAAAATTTTATTTCTATAGATATTTTTTTCAAAATTTTATTTCTATAGAAAATTTTGTCAACATTTTATTTTTATAGAAAATTTTGTCAAAATTTTATTTCCATAGAAAACTTTTTCAAGCCTTTATATCTGTAGAACATTTTTGCACATTGTTATTTCTATAGAATATTCTTGCAAAAATTTATTTCTATAGAAAATTTTTTGCAATTTTTCCTAGAGTAAATTCTTGCAAAAATGTATTGCTATGAACATTTTTGTAAAATTTTATTTTTCAATAAAATTTTTGCAAACTGTCAAATTTTTGAAAATCGGGCAACACATATGTAAATATTAAAGATTTTTATTTTTAAATAAAAAATGTACTATATATTAAAAAAAATATTTTTTATATTATATTAGCATTGCATAAAAATGATTTTTTTTTATTTTATTTTTATACAAGACTGAATTCATTATGATTTTGTTGTTGAAGTGCATAGTTGTGTTAATTTTCTGTTCTTTATATGAAATAAATATTTTTGTTTTTAAAAAAAATTTAGTTTGGTTTTAATATTATTAGCATTGCAGATTTTTTGACGATTTTTAAAATGGAAGTGACGATTATGACAATTTCTTTCGGAAAAAAGTGACGATTATTCTTGAAATTTTATTGGCAGTCCTGATTGCGAGACTCACAAAACGACTCGAAAATTGGTTGATAAACACGTCAATTATGACCAAACCGGTGATTGCCACCGTGATGAGTATTTCAAAACTTCTCTAAGTGGTTTCATAGCAATGTGAAATGCCGTTCGGACTCGGCTCTAAAAATGAGTTCCTACACGGATGAAAAAGACTGTTTTTCATATGTTTGGCTATAAACATTATATGTTTGGAACACAAATTTTTAAACACAATATTTTTGAGTGCAAGCATATAATGTTCATAAACTAGCATAACATGTTTGGGACATATATGTTAATATGTTAGATGTGGGGGAATATTCAATTGGGCAGAAACAAAATTTTGAGCATTCAGGTCGAAAACCTATGTTGTTAGCACCTATATTACCTGTTTATTTTCATAATTCATTATGATTGTAAATATATAAATAAATAAATAAAATTTTGAGCACAATATTGTTTGGGAGAATTTTTTTTAAGCATATAATATTTTTGGATGCAAAATGCTTCCAAACATATTATATGTTCACATAATAACATATTGTTTTTTGGAAGACAACATTATTGAATTTGGATGCACAAATACAAAATGTTTGGAACTTAGACTACCCAAACATATATTGTTTAGACCAATATGCTTTCAAACATATTATATATTGGAAGAGATCAAACATATAAATGTTTGGGCAATACCCAAAAATGTATATGCTTGAAGCAAAATATGTTTGGGAGTATATGTTACAGAAGCGATTTTTTGTGAGCGTGTAGACATTGAGCTTAACATAGAATCTGCTGATCGATTCTATGTCATAAGAGAGAAGTTCACAATTAACTTTTTAATCAAACTGCGAATACTCGGAAGTCATTTAAAAAAGTGATGGACATTTTATTAATTTTTAACTAAAAATTTATTTCAAACAATCTTTTTTAATCTAACTAAAAACACTAACCCCCATTTTCATGAAGCTCCGTTAGTGCTCCGTTAGCTAACGAACTTTTAAACCGTTCCATGGACATATCTGTCATCTTGCCTATATATTCCACATGTCAGTTAGAAATTTAACTGCTGAAAATTTTTCAGTTAAAGTTAACCGGAGAGAAGATATTTGCAATTTACTTTTGTTAACTGGCAGTTAAAGCCTAACGGAGTTACAAGAAAATGGCCGTAAGTCAGTTAAGAAAGAAATTGACAATATTTACGTTATTAAGGAAAACAATTACTTGAGTTTTGCCAACAACATCAATTAAATTTTTAATTGAATCAATTAAAGAATTAATTGAAATTTTGCTAATGAAATCAATTAATTTTGTAGTCAAGTATTTGTTTTAATGTCCAATTAAAACTGTGAGTGATACTATAATTTTCGTGATTGAAGCCATATCAATTAATTTCGTGATTAAATCTGATTTTTTTTTCGAGTGTAGAATTTAAAAATTTCAAGTACTACTATAAAAATTTTTCCAAAGTAAACGTCATATACTTTCAAAATATATGACCTCACAAATATCGTTATTGGCTATAAAGATACATACATGCACCCTTATTCGCTCACACAAACTAATCGGCCTGCAAAATGTGTGTGTGTGTTTTTTTTTTTGGTTTGTTTCCTTTCAAACATTTTCGATTACAATTAACCCATTGTTGATACCCTCCATTTGATTAAATCACTCATAGACGATATCATTTGAAAACTTATTATACCATAGTCGCCATCCTATGATGGTCGTAGAATAACCACCATAGGATCGTGACCATAGTTTGGAGAATTCTATCAAAAATGGTAGATTTTTTTTATTATTTGGTAGATCGGTAGAATTATTGATGTTTTGGTAGATTTTGCAAAATATTCCTCACCATCCAAGAGATACTTCACAAATTTTCAAAAAAACAAAAAAAAAAAACAGGTATATACGGCCAGGCCGAATCTTATGTACCCTCCACCATGGATTGCGTAGAAACTTCTACTAAAGACTGCCATCCACAGCCGAATTACTTGAGTTGCGGTATCACTTGCCGATGGCAAGGTATCTTAAAACTTCCTAACACCGTCTTCTAAATTGTAAGTTCGTCCATACGTGTTATATATTAAACTACAAAAAGGCCGATTAAATACGTATATAATTCAGTTTGACAAAATTTTCTATGGAAGTAAAATTTGACAAAATTTTCTAAAGATATAAAATTTTGACAAAATTTTGTATGGAAATAAAATTTTGACAAAATTTTGTATAGAAATAAAATTTTGACAACATTTTATAAAGAAATAAAATTTTGACATAATTTTCTATAGAAATAAAAATTATCGAAATTTTGTATAGAAATAAAATTTTTACAAAATTTTCTGTAGAAAAAAAATTTTGAAAAAAATTTCTGAAGAAATAAAATTTTGACAGAATTTTCTATAGAAATAAAATTTTAACAAATTTTTCTATAGAAATAACATTTTGACAAAATTTTCTATAGAAATAAAATTTTGACAAAATTTTGTATGGAAATAAAATTTTGACAAAATTTTGTATAGAAATAAAATTTTGACAAAATTTTATATATAAATAAAAATTGTCAAAATTTTGTATAGAAATAAAATTTTGACAAAATTTTGTATAGAAATAAATTTTTGACAAAATTTTCTGTAGAAAAAAAATTTTGAAAAAAAAATTCTGAAGAAATAACATTTTGAAAAAATTTTCTATACACTGGTAGAAAAAGTTTCGTTAATACTACGAAATTTTATTTCTAAGAAATAAAATTTTGACAAAATTTTGTATAGAAATAAAATTTTGAGAAAATTTTGTGTAGAAATAAAATTTTGACAAAAATTTTTCTATAGAAATAACATTTTGACAAAATTTTGTATAGAAATAAAATTTTGACAAAATTTTGTATAGAAATAAAATTTTGACAAAATTTTCTGAAGAAATAAAATTTTGACAAAATTTTCTATAGAAATAAAATTTTGACAAATTTTTCTATAGAAATAACATTTTGACAAAATTTTGTATAGAAATAAAATTTTGACAAAATTTTGTATAGAAATAAAATTTTGAAAAAATTTTCTGTAGAAAAAAATTTTGAAAAAATTTTCTGAAGAAATAAATATTTGACAAAATTTTCTATAGAAATAAAATTTTGACAAATTTTTCTATAGAAATAACATTTTGACAAAATTTTGTATAGAAATAAAATTTTGACAAAATTTTTTTATAGAAATAAAATTTTGACAAAATTTTCTATAGAAATAAAAATTGTCAAAATTTTGTATAGAAATAAAATTTTGACAAAAATTTCTGTAGAAAAAAAAAATTTGAAAAAATTTTTGATTGGCCATCGGCTATTTATAACTATAGACCGATATGGATCAATTTTTGCATGGCTGTTAGCGGCCCTATAATAGCTCATTGTACCAAATTTCAACCGAATCGGATGAATTTTGCTCCTTCAAGAGGTTCCGGAGGTCAAATCCGGGAATCGATTTGTATGAGAGCTATATATAATTATGGACCGATGTGGATCAATTTTTGCATGGTTGTGAGATACCATATACTAACACCACGTACCAAATTTCAACCAGATCGAATGAAATTTGCTCCTCCAAGAGGCTCTGGGGGTCAAATCTGGGGATCGCTTTATATGAGGGCTATATATAATTATGGACCGATATAGACCAATTTTTTGCATGGTTATTAGAGACCACATACTAACACCATGTACCAAATTTCAACCGAATCGGATGAATTTTGCTTTTCCACGGGGCTCCGGAGGTCAAATCTGGGGATCGGTTTATATGGGGCCGATATATAATTATGGACCGATTTCGACCAATTTTTGCATGGGTGTTTGAGGCCATATATTAATACCACGTACCAAATTTCAACTGAATCAGACGAATTTTGGTCTTCCAAGAGGCTCCGGAGGTCAAATCTGGTGATCGGTTTATTTGGGGGCTCTATATAATTATAGACCGATATAGACCAATTTTTGCATGGTTATTAGAGACCATATACTAACACCATGTACCAAATTTCAACCGCATCGAATGAATTTTGCTCCTTCAAGAGGCTCCGGAGGTCAAATCTGGGGATCGGTTTATATGGGGGCTATCCGCAAAAGAGGTCCGACTGGACCATTTGCAATAACATCCGACCTACATCAATAACAACTACTGGTGCCAAGTTTCAAGTCGATAGCTTGTTTCGTTCGGAAGTTAGCGTGATTTCAACAGACGCTTAGATAGACACAGAATTTCACCACGACCAAGAATGGGGTCTTAGCGCAATATTTAAATGTGTTACAAACGGAATGACAAAGTTAATATACCCCATCCTATGGAGGGGGTATATTAAATATTAAAATTTTGTCCAGGTATAAAATTATGGCAAAATTTTTGGTTTATGTATAACATTTCGAAAAAATTTTGTCTAAGAAGCAAATTTTGACAAAATGTTCTAAGTCTATGAATAAAATTTCAACAAAATTTTTTCTAAGAAAAAAAAAACTTTCACAAAATTTTCTCTGGGAATTAAATTTTCTTTACGAAAATAAATGTTGACAATATTTTCTCTGAGAATAAAATGTTGACAAAATATTCCATACGAATAAAATTTTAAGAAAAATTTCTATAGGAATACGATTTTGATAAAATATTCTATAGGAATAAAATTGCGACAACATTTTCTTTGGGAATAAAATTTTGACAAGATTTTCTATAGAAATAAAATGTTTAAAAAAATTTCTATAGGAATAAAATTTTAATAAATATAGAAATAAAATGTTTAAAAAATTTTCTATAGGAATAAAATTTTAATAAAAATTTTCTATAGGAGTAATAAGTTGACAAAATTTTCTGTTTGGAATAAAATTTTGATTACATTTTCTTTTTGGAATAAAATTTTTACTAAATTTTCTATAGGAATAAAATTGTTACCAAATTTTCTTTAGGACAACATTTTCTCTAGGAAACAAATTTTGACAAAATTTTCTACAGGAACAAAATTTTCTATTGAAATGAAATTTTTATAAAATTTTCTATGTCGATAGGAATAAAATTATAACAAAATTTTCTATAGGAATAAAATTATGACAAAATTTTCTATAGGAATAAAAATTTTACTAAAATTTCTATATGATGAAATTTTCTCTAAGAAACAAATGTTGACAAAATTTTCTATAGGAATAAAATTGTGACAAAATGTTCTTTGAGAAAACAAATTGGACAAGATTTTCTATAGGATTATAATGTAAACTTTTTATAGGTATAAAATTTTGATAAAAATAATAAAATAAAATAAAATTTTCTTTTTGGAATAAAATGTTGATAAAATTTTCTATAGGAATAAAAATTTTACTAAAATTTCTATATGATGAAATTTTCTTTAAGAAACAAATGTTGACAAAATTTTCTATAGGAATAAAATTTTGACAAAATTTTCTATATGAATGAAATTTTTACAAAATTTAAAAAAATGTCAATGAATAAAATTTGCAAAAAAAATTCTATAGGAATACAATTTTGATACAATTAAATATAAAAATGTTGTCCAGGTATAAATGTATGGCAACAATTTTGGGCTAGGTATAACATTTCGACAAAGTTTTCTCTAAGAAACAAATTTTGACAAAATGTTCTAAGTCTATGAAAAAAAAATTTCAACAAAAATTTCTCTAAAAAAAACTTTAACAAAATTTTCTTTGGGAATAAAATTTTGACGAGATTTTCTATAGAAATAAAATGTTTAAAAAGTTTCCTATAGGAAAAAAAGTTCTATAGGAGTAAAAATTGACAACATTTTCTTTTTGGAATAAAATTTTGATAAAATTATCTTTTTGGAATTAAATTTTTACTAAATTTTATAAAGGAATCAAATGTTTACAAAATTTTCTATAGGAATGACATTTTTATAAAATTTTCTCTAAGAAATAAATTTTGACAAAATTTTCTCTGAAAATAAAATGTTGACAAAATGTTCTCTAAAAATAAAATTTTAACAAAAAATTTCTATAGGAAAACAATTTTGTTAACATTTTCTATAGGAATAAAATTGTGACAAAATTTTCTTTGAGAAACAAATTTGGACAAGATTTTCTATAGGAACATAATTTTTACAAAATTTTTTATAGGAATAGAGTATTAATAAAAATTTTACTAAAGGAATGAAAATTTCTTTTTGGAATAAACAAAATTTTCTATAGGAATAAAGTATTAATAAAAATTTTACTATAGGAATGAAATGTTCTTTTTGGAATAAAATTTTGATAAAATTTTCTATAGGAATAAAAACTTTACTAAAATTTCTATATGATAAAATTTTCTCTAAGAAACAAAATTTTACAAAATTTTCTATGGGAATAATATTAGGTAGCCTGATGTATCAGGCTCACTTAGACTATTCAGTCCAATGTGATACCACATTGGTGAACTTCGCTCTTATCATTGAGTGCTGCCCGATTCCATGTTAAGCTCAATGACAAGGCACCTCCGTTTTATAGCCGAGTACGAATGGCGTTCCACTTTGTAGTGAAACCACTTAGAGAAGCTTTGAAACCTTCAGAAATGTCACCAGCATTACTGACGTGGGATAATCCACCGCTGAAAAGCTGTTTGGTGTTCGTTCGAAGCTGGAATCGAACCCACGACTTTGTGTATGAAAGGCGGGCATGCTAACCATTGCACCATGGTGGCTTCCATAGGAAATAATATTAAAACAAAATTTTCTATAGGAATAAAATTTTGGCAAAATTTTCTATATGAAGGAAATTGTTACATCATTTTCTATGTCTATGAATTAAATTTGCAAAACAAAGAAAACAAAATTCAAAAAATTCTAATTTTGACAAATTTTTCTATAGATATAAAATTTTGACAAAAAGTTTCTATAGGAACAACATTTTTACAACATTTTCTATAGGAATAATTTTTTTTCTTTTTGTTTTGTTAATGTTGGTTTGTTTCAATCATATTTGTTGTTTTAATCTCAGCGTAAAAAGCAATAACATTTTATTTTGTGTTTTTATTTCAGCTTAAAATCATTGGGTAAACTACTAGAGTAGGAAAAGTATATTTGTCAGAGGAAAAGTATATTTTTCAAATTTATGTGGCCAAAGCCCTATAGACGACTGCAAGATGGTTGCATGGACAGCCGTTTTGGAATTAAAATTTTTACATAATTTCCTATAGAAATAAAATTTTTAAAAAATTTTCTATGTCTATGAAAAAAATGTTTACCTATAGAAAATAGGTAGAAAATTTTGACAAAATTTTCTACAGGAATAAACTTTTTACAAAATTTTCTATAGGAATAAAATTTTGAAAAAATTTCCACAGGAATAAACTTTTTACAAAATTTTCTATTTTGAAAACATTTCCACAGGAATAAACTTTTTACAAAATTTTCTATAGGCATACAATTTTAATAAAATTTTCTATCGGAATAAAATTTTTACAAAATTTTCTATAGGAATAATATTTTTTACAAAATTTTCTTATTGGAATAAAAATTTCACAAAATTTTCTATAGGAATAAAATTTTTACAAAATTTTCTATAGGACAAATTTTTGTCTAAGAAAAAAATTCGGAATACCCAGAAAATGTTTGAAGGGTTGTACGATAATAAAGCTCCCTGGTGCGTCCTCTAGAAATATAATTTTTAAAAAATTTTCTATGTCTGTGAATAAAATTTTGACAAAATTTTCTATAGGCATACAATTTTAATAAAATTTTCTACAGGAATAAACTTTTTACAAAATTTTTTATAGGCTTACAATTTTCATAAAATTTTCTATAGGAATAATATTTTTTACAAAATTTTCGTATTAGAATAGAATTTTCACATAATTTTCTATAGGATTATAATTTTTACAAAATTTTCTATAGGACAAATTTTTGTCTAAGAAACAAATTTCGTAACACTCACAGAATGTTTGAAGGGTTGTTCAATAATAAAGCTCCCTGGTGCGTCTGCACAGGTGTGATCCCTAAAACAGACAAATCGTACAGTTTATGTTCTCAAAAATTCTTGTTTATGAGTGAGCGTGTGAGTTTGTGGTTTCTTAGAATCATTCCAAGCAAACACTCACACATACACATGTAGAGGAACATACATTTGTGAAAAGGATGCTTGCTACAGAAAATATTGTGTGAGTGTAATTTATAGGTATTCGTATCTCCATAGGATACACGCATTTCCTGCTATAATGGAATTTATGGTGGTGATATTTTGTGGGGTTATCATTGTTAAATTTCTTCGATAATTTTCCTCGTACTAAATTCTTTTGTCCTTTTAGTTTTGGGCAAAAGAGAAGGTTTAGAAAAGAGACTATTCAAGATGGGTAATGATTGGGAAAATTGTAAGAATAAGGTAAAACTGTTGCTGTTTTCATTTTGTAATAGAGGAGTTTGGATACCTCTTTATTTCGCCAATGGGGGAGTCCCCATACCAATTATCACCTTACGATATCCAATGACCATTTAATGTCCTCAAATGTAGATAGAACTTTGGTCCTTCCTTCAGTTTTTCAATGAGCTTATTGTTCATTAAAAAAAAAATACCAGAAAAAAAGACATTTTTCTAAAACATAAATTTTTATTCCCTGGTGTTACTACAACCCAAATAATCCGGTTATGGATGTTAGTCTTTATTAGAAATTTACACGCAATTCATATTGGGACGTGTAAAAAATCAGCCTGGCCAAACTTTCGTCGTATGTACTTTTTTTGTTGAAATGCATATTTGAAATATTTTCTAAAAACCCTTAACTTCAATAAGATCTAATTTTATATGAATCGTATTCTTTCATTCTTAAATTCTGCAGAAAGTCTTTAAAATTCATTTGCTGAAATAAATGTTTTGGAAAATATTTGAATGGCCAACTTTTAGGCGCCAATTAAACCATAAAATTTAGACGACTATAAACGACAATATGATTTTAACTGTAGACAAAAGTCATCGAGTGATTTAATTGTATAGAAGTTACGAATTAAACGCCTTGACAATTATTTTCTTTTCGTCGAAAGCCATTGGGATTTTTAAATCACAACTATAAACTGCTACAAATTGCCTATATTACTTACAGAATTCATAAAATCAACAATCAGGGAATTTATTAAATTTGATATTAAAAATAAATACCCTGATTAAATTGAAATTTCACTTACAGACATTGTCTCTTCATCATCCGATGACAATAATGGACGACCATATATTCTTCTTCGTTTTCACTAGTCAGCGTAAAATCATTCTATTTGACATGCCTGTGGGGAATTTTTAATTATGAACAAAAAGTAATATTTTATGTAAATCGCAATAATAAAAATTCTGCACAAAATGTAAGCTATTGCCTGTGTGAGTTTTTACAAAAACGTTTGTTTGGCAGTTTTTGCATGGCCTTGTGACAACATTATTTATGGGGAATATTGTCAAGTCATGAGCATTCATATTGTTTGGGGCATTTAAGAATTTTAATTATGTTTCTTATTTAAATAATATAATAAAAATTATGAGGATGAAAAACGATTTTCACATAAATAATAAAAAAAATAACACAAAAAGCTATGAAGTTTGGTCAAAATCTATTTTTCATATTGCTAATGGAACCGATAGTTGTCATTAATGTGTTAGAAAACGGAATGATCATTCTATTGTGGTGGTTATCAAAACACTTCAAATCGAACTCCGGAGGACGTTTGCCACTCGTGCCAAAAAATAAACTACCACTAATTTGAAGAAAATTTTACCAAAAATCAAATTTTTATTTTTATAGAAAATTATGTCCAAATTTTATTTCTAAATGTTGTCAAAATTTTATTTCTATAGAATATTTTGTCCAAATTTTACTTCTATAGAAAATATTGCCAAAATTTTATTTCTATATTGTAGAAAAATGTTTTTATAGACAATTTTGTCACAATTTTATCTCCATAGAAAATATTGTCAAATTATAAATTCTATAAAAAATTTTATTTCCATAGAAAATATCCGCAAAATTTTATTTCTATAGAAAATGTTGTCAAAATTTTATATCTATAGAAAATTTTCGCAAAATTTTATTTCTATAGAAAATGTTGTCAAAATTTTATTTCTATAGAAAGTTTGTCAAAATTTTTATTCTATAGAAAATTTTGACAAAATTTTTTTTATGCTATAGAAAGTTTTCGCACAATTTTATTTCTACGGAAAATCTTGTCAAAATTGCATTTCTATATAAAATTATGTCAAAATTTTAATTCCATAGAAAATTTTGTAAAAATTTTATTTCTGAAGAAAAATTTTGTCAAAATTTTATTTCTATAGAAAATATTGTCAAAATTTTATTTATGTCGAAAATGTTGTTACAGTTTAATTTCTATAGAATATTTTGTCAAAATTTTCATTTATAGAAAATTTTGTTAAAATTTTATTTCTCTAAAAAGTTTGTCAACATTTTATTCCTATAGAAAATTTTGTCAAAATATAATTTCTATCGAAAATTTTGTCAAAATTTTATTTTTATAGAAAATTTTGTCCAAATTTTATTTCTATAGAACATTTTCGCAAAATTTTATTTCTATAGAAAATTTTATCAAAATTTAATTTTTATAGAAAATTATGTCCAACTTTTATTTCTATAGAGCCACCGTGGTGCAATGGTTAGCATGCCTGCCTTGCATACACAAGGTCGTGGGTTCGATTCCTGCTACGACCGAACACCAAAAAGTTTTTCGGCGGTGGATTATCCCACCTCAGTAATGCTGGTGACATTTCTGAGGGTTTCAAGGCTTCTCTAAGTGGTTTCACTGGAATGTGGAACGCCGTTCGGACTCGGCTATAAAAAGGAGGGCCCTTGTCATTGAGCTTAACATGGAATCGGGCAGCACTCAGTGATAAGAGTGAAGTTCACCACTGTGGTATCACAATGGACTGAATAGTCTAAGTGAGCGTGATACATCGGGCTGCCACATAACCTAACCTAACCTAACCTATATAAAGTTTTATCAAAATTTAATTTTTATAGAAAATTTTGTTCAAATTTGATTTCTATAGAAAATTTTCGCAAAAATTTATTTCTATAGAAAATTATACCAACATTTTAATTCTATAAAAAATTTTGCCAACATTTTATTTCTAAAGACAATTTTGTTAAAATGTTATTTCTCTCGAAAATGACAACATTCTTATTTCTGTAGAAATTTTTTTCAAAATTTTATTTCTATAGAAAATTTTGTGAAAATTTTATTTCTATAGAAAATTATGTCAACATTTTATTCCTATAGAAAATTTTCGCAAAATTTTATTTCTATAGAAAATTATATAAAAATTTTATTTCTATAAAAAATTTTGTAAAAATTTTGTTTCCGTAGAAAATTTTGTCATAATTTTATGTCAATAGAAAAATTTGTTAAAATTTTATTTTTCTCGAAAATTTTGTCAAAATTTTATTTCTGTAGAAAATTTTGTCAAAATTTTATTTGTCAAAAATATATTCTATTTGGTCCAAATTTTATTTCTGTACAAAATGTTGTCAAAATTTTATTTCTATAGAAAATTTTGTTAACATTTTATTTCTATAGAAAATTATGTCGAAATTTTATTTTTATAAAAAATTTTGTACACATTTTATTTCTATAGAAAGTTTTGTCCAAATTTTATTTCTATAGAAAATTTTGTCAAAATTTTATTTCTATAGAAAATTTTGTCAAAATTTTATTTCTTTAGAAAATTTTGTTAAAATTTTATTTTTCTCGAAAATTTTATTTCTATACAAACTTTGTCAAAACTTTATTTCTATAGAATTTTTTGTTAAAATTTTATATCTATAGAAAATTTTGTCAGTAATTTATTTCTAAAACTTTATTTCCACAGATAAGCTCGTCAAAATTTAATTTTTATGGAAAAGTTTTTGGCACAGTTTTATTTCTGTAGTAATTTTTGTCACAATTTTATTTCTATAGAAAATTTTGTCACAATTTTATCTCCATAAAAAATTTCGTCAAAATTTTTTTCTATAGAAAATTTTGTTAAAATTTTTTCTCTAAAGAAAATTTTTGTCAGATTTTTTCTTCTATAGAAAATTTTGTTTTTATAGACAATTTTGTCAGAATTTTATTTCTTTTAAAAATTTTGTCAACATTTTATCTCCATAGAAAATTTTGTCATATTATAATTTCCATAGAAAATTTTGTCCAAATTTTATTTCTATAGAAAAATTTTTCAAAATTTTATTTCTATAAAAAATTTTGTAAAAATTTTATAAAAATGTCATTCCTATAGAAAATTTTGTCAAAATTTTATTCCTATAGAAAATTTTGTCAAATTTGTGTCTTAGAGAAAATTTTATAAAAATTTCATTCCTATAGAAAATTTTGTAAACATTTTATTCCTATAGAAAATTTAGTAAAAATTTTTGGAATTAAAAAGATAATTTTATCAAAATTTTATTCCAAACAGAAAATTGTGTCAACTTTTTACTCCTATAGAAAATTTTTATCATAATTGTATTCCTATAGAAATTTTTTATTTCTATAGAAAATCAACATAGAAAATCTTGTAAAAATTTTATTTCGTTAGAAAATTTTATCAAAATTTTATTTCTTTAGAAAATGTTGTCAAAATGTTTTTTCTATAGAATTTTTTTTGTAGACAATTTTGCCAAAATTTTATTTCTTTAAAAAATTTTGTCAACATTTTATCTCCATAAAAAATTTTGTCAAAAATTTATTTCTTTAGAAATTTTTGTCAAAATTTTTTCTCTAAAGAAAATTTTTGTCAAATTTTTTTCTTCCATAGAAAATGTTGTTTTGATAGCCAATTTTGGCAATATTTTATTTCTTTTGAAAATTTTGTCAACATTTTATCTCCATAGAAAATTTTGTCATATTGTAATTTCTATAGAAAATTTTGTCCAGATTTTATTTCTATAGAAAATTTTCGCAAAATTTTATTTCTATAGAAAATTTTGTCAAAATTTTGTTTCTATAGAAAATTTCGTAAAAATTTTATTATATAAAAAATTTTTTTCCGTAGAAAAATTTTCTCAAAATTTTATTTCTATAGAAAATTTTATTTTTGTTTTTGATTTCAGCTTTAAATCATGCATTGACTAAACTACAAGTGTAGCTTAACCAACAGAGGAAAAGTATGCTTGTCAAATTTATTTGGGCAAAGCCCTATATACTGCAAGATGGTTGGATGTACAGCTGTTTCGGAATTACCACATTCCTCATCATCATCCTCTACCAATTTTGTCAAAATTTTTTTTCTATAGAACATTTTGTCACAATTTTATTTCTATAGCTAATTTTATAAAAAATTTATTCCTGTAGAAAATTTTGTCAAAAAATCATTTCTATAGAAATGTATGTCAAAATTTTATTTCTATAGAAAGTTTTGTCAAAATTTTATTTCTATAGAAAAGTTTGTCAAAATTTTGTTTCTATAGAAAAAATTTTATTTCTATAGAAAATTTTGTCAAATTTTTTTCTATAGAATATTTTTTTTTAAATTTTATTTCTAAAGAAAATTTTGTCAAAATTTTATTTCTATAAAAAATTTTGTCAAAATTTTATTTCAAAATCTTCCTGTTCAAACATTCCGCTTTCGACTCCGCAACCCTTCTAAACCGCTCGTATTTATATTCCTATGTCAAGGTTCCTACGTTCTAAAAATCTGCCATTTAAACTTAAACTTATTGTTTTTTTTAATTGTACGTATTTGTTATACTTCCTCAAATATTCTTTACTTTATCATTAATTCAGTTCATTAGATATTCATGAAAATCTCAACTAATTAACTGGTTAATTTCGAACCAAATAAAGTTTGTCATTTACAGCTGATAACTTCAGGTATTGTGAACTGTATCAAACGAAAGTCTATTTCAATTGAAAGACGGAGCTTTAATAAATTCCTAATTACTACCACTATGTTTGCTATACCCCAAAGGGAAATTCTAAAATATTGTCATACATTTTTTATTCATCCTTAGGTAATGGATTCATTATAATCATCCCCTATCCTATCGACTGATTCACTCACCTTTTCATCTCGATGATGAAGCATTTTAAAAGGCTGTTCAGTGGCGCTGGGCCCGCCGTCAGTTTACTTATTTTCTATTAAAATTTTATTATCTTAATAAAAAAATCTGATGTGTTCGTTAATCAACAGGAGTTGCAGGTAGCGCTAATATTGTGCGCGAGAATGGGTACGAGTGGAAATTATTCTATGGCTTGCACAATAGGTTAGAACAAGCTTAATTTTTATATAGATAAAATATTTATAAAATTTTGTGTAGAAATAACATTTTGACTAAATTTTTTGCGGAATAAAATTTTCGGAAAATGTTCTATAGAAATAAAATTTTGACAAAAATTTCTATAGAAATTAAACTTTTACAAAATGTTCTATATAAATATAATTTTGAAAAAATTTTCTAAAAAAATAAATTTTTACAAAATGTTCTATAGAAATAACATTGTGACAAAATTTTCTATCGAGATAAAATGTTGACAAAATTTTCTATAGAAACAAACATATTGACAAAATTTTCTACATAAATAAAATTTTGACAAAATATAATTTCTTATAGAAATCAAATTATGACAAAATTTTCTATAGAAATAAAATTTTGAAAAAATTTTCTACAAAAATAAAATTTGACAAAGTTTTCTATTGAAATAAAATTTTGATAAAATATTCTATAGAAATAACATTTTCACAAAATTTTCTATAGGAGTATAATTTTGTCAAAATTTTCTCTAGAAAGAAAATAAAATTTAAAAATTTTAAAATAAAGAAATAAAATTTTGACAAAATTTTCTATAGAAATTTAACTTTGACACAATTTTCTATAGAAACAAAATTTTGACAAAATTTTCTATAGAAATAAAATTTTGATAACATTTTCTAAGAAATTTAACTTTAACACAATTTGCTATAGCAATAAAATTTTGACAAAATTTTTTTATAGAAATAAAATTTTGACAAAATTTTTTATAGAATTAAATTTTGCCAAAATTTTCTATAGAAATAAAATTTTGAAAAATTTTCTATGGAAATAACATTTTGACAAAATTTTCTATAGAAATAAAATTTTGACAAAATTTTCTATAGAAATAAAATTTTGACAAAATTTTCTATAGATATAAAATTTTGAAAAATTTTCTATAGACATAATATTTTGACAAATTTTTCTATAGAAATAATATTTTGACAAAATGTTCTATAGAAATAAAATTTTGACAAAATTTTCTATAGAAATAAAGTTATGACAAAAATTTTGTAGAAATAAAATTTTCACAAAATTTTCTATAGAAATAATATTTGGACAAACTTTTCTATAGAAATAATATTGTGACAAAATTTTCTATAGAAATAAAATTTTGACAAAATTTTCATAGAAATAAAGTGTTTTCACAAAATTTTCTATAGTAATAAAATTGTGACAACATTTTCTATAGAAATAAAATTGCGACAAAAATTACTACATAAATAAAACTGTGCCAAAACCTGCTTCATAAAAATTACATTTTGACAAGCTTATCTGTGGAAAAAAATTTTTGACAAAATGTTCTACAGAAATAAATTATTGACAACATTTTCTATAGAAATAAAATTTTGACAAAATTTTCTATAGAAATTTAACTTTGACACAATTTTCTATAGAAATAAAATTTTGACTAAATTTTGTATAGAAATAAAATTTTGACCAACTTTTCTATAGAAATAAAATTTTGATAACATTTTGTATAGAAATTAAACTTTGACACAATTTTCTATAGCAATAAAATTTTGACACAATTTTCTATTGCAATAAAATTTTGACAAAATTTTCTATAGAAATAAAATTTTCTATAGAAATAAAATTTTGACAACATTTTCTATAGATATAAAATTTTGACAAAATTTTCTATAGAAATAAAATTTTGACAAAATTTTCTATAGAAATATAATTGTGATAAAATTTTCTATAGAAATAAAATTTTGACAAAATTTTCTATAGAAATAAAATTTTGACTAAATTTTCTATAGAAATAAAATTTTGACAAAATTTTCTATAGAAATTTAACTTTGACACAATTTTCTATAGAAATAAAATTTCGACAAAATTTTCTATAGAAATAAAATTTTGACAAAATTTTCATAGAAATAAAACTTTGACACAATTTTCTATAGAAATAAAATTTTGACAAAATTTTCTATAGAAATAAAATTTTGACAAAATTTTCTATAGAAATAAAATTTTGACAAAATTTTCTATAGAAATAAAATTTTGACAAAATTTTTTATAAAAATAAAATTTTGACAACATTTTCTATAGAAATAACATTTTGACAAAATTTTCTATAGAATTAAAATTTTCACAAAGTTTGCTATAGAAATAAAATTTTGACAAAATTTTCTATAGAAATAAAAATTTGACAAAATTTTCTTTAGAAATAAAATTTTGACAAAATTTTCTATAGAAATAAAATTGTGGCAAAATTTTCTATAGAAATAAATTATTGATAAAATTTTCTATAGATATAAAATTTGGAAAAAAATTCTACAGAAATAAAGTTATGACAAAATTTTCTATATAAATAAAATTGTGACAAAAATTTCTATAGAAATATAATTTTAAAAAAATTTCTGTATGAATAAAATATTGATAAAATATTGTATAGAAGTAAAATTTTGACAAAATTTTCTATAGAATTAAAATTTTGACAAAATTTTCAATAGAAATAAAATTTTGACAAAATATTCTATAGAAATAACATTTTGACAAAATATTCTATAGAAATAACATTTTAATAAAATTTTCACAAATTTTTTTATAAAAATAAAATTTTGACAAAATTTTCTATAGAAATAACATTTTAATTAAATTTTCTATAGAAATAAAATTGTGACAAAATTTTCTATAGAAATAGAATTTTTACAAAATTTTATTTCTATATAAAATTTTATTTTTATAAAATAATTTGTGAAAATTTTATTTCTATAGAATATTTTGTCAAAATTTTATTTTATTTACTACAGGAATAAAATTGTGCCAAAAACATTTCAATATAAATTAAATTTTGACATGCTAATCTGTGGAAATAAAATTTTGACAAAATTTTCTATAGAAATAAAATTTTGGAAAAAAATTTCTATAGAAATAAAGATTTGACAAAATTTTCTATATAAATAAAATTGTGACACATTTTCTATAGAAATATAATTTTAAAAAATTTTCTATAGGAATAAAATATTGACAAAATTTTGTATAGAAATAACATTTTGACAAAATTTTGCATAGTAATAAAGTGTTGACAAAAATTCTGTAGAAATAAAATTTTCACAAAATTTTCTGTAGAAATAAAATTTTCGAAAAATTTTCTATAGAAGTAAAATTTTGACAAAATTTTCTACAGAAATAAAATTTTGACAACATTGTGTATAGAAACAAAATTTTGACACAATTTTCTGTAGAAATAAAATTTTGAAAAAATTTTCGATAGAAATACAATTTTGACATTTTTGAGAAAATTTTCTATAGAAAAAAAAGAAATCTGAAAAAATTTTCTATAGGGAAAAATTTTGACAAAATAATAATACAGTCGAAGCTCGGTTTAACGAACGATATATTGTCAGGCCCTTTCGTTATTTAGAAAAATTCGTTAAATCGAACGGGAATATTAAATGTTAACTTTTATTGAAAATCTTAGTTTTTTTACCAGATGAGTAAAAATTCATAATCATTTGAAAAAATTAAAGCACAGAGACACTTAAAAAACAATACTTAAAATAATCCTGATGAACTTCATATATCTAGGTTAGGTTAGATTGAAAATAGGATCCAAGATTCGCTGTCGTATGGGGGCCTATATACACCCATGTCATAATTTGTGTTCTCTAACTTCTTAGACGAATTGCCTAATTTGTTTCCAGTACCCGGTTTCAAGAATGGCCAGGCATAGGTAGTGTTCATGGTAACATCTTCCTAAAACGTCTTACATACACCACTACTCCGCTGCTCCTGTCGGCATAGATGTACTCTCAACGCTAGATTGCCGTTTCGACTGAGCACCAAAAAAGTTTTTCAGCGGTAGTTTATCCCTCTCACTAATGATGTTAACATTCCTGTGTATTTCATAGTTTATCTTCTTTTCCTTGTTATTGAGCTAAATATAGAATCGGGTAGCACTTATTATTAAGAGAAAAATTCACCACCTGTCCAACTGGCAATCCTACGAAATATTGCCACTAACGGACCTATTACAGGACTAGTATCAGTGCTCGAGTTTGTCGTAGTTTTTAAATTTTCATATAATTTATTGATTTCTATACTCTCTTTATTTTAATTTTTTTTTTTTGATCTAGACATTTACCTATTGGCCAACATAGTCCAAAAGTTTTTCTTTCTGATGCAATTTGGATGATCAAAATAATACCGGTACTTAAGGGTTTGTCCCAGACAGGTTCATGAGGACCTG
The DNA here is from genome assembly GCF_050003625.1 of Haematobia irritans. Classification (NCBI taxonomy): domain Eukaryota; kingdom Metazoa; phylum Arthropoda; class Insecta; order Diptera; family Muscidae; genus Haematobia; species Haematobia irritans. The sequence goes on from NC_134399.1 coordinate 207,698,875, forward strand.
TCTAGTCCTACTAAGTTCTGCCAGGTCATGTAGTTTGGAATGAGTCCAATCCGTGGCCTGCAGTGTAAATTTATCCCCGTCAATGACAAACTCGTGTTGAAGTGACCGGTCCCTTCCATACGTTTCGGCCAGAACTGGGACTGGTCTATTCAAACCAGGAAGTGGTCCTGTACCGGTTCTGTTGTAGATCCATTTCCCGTAGCGAAGCTTCGCCACTCTATCTAACCTAACTTTACCAGCTACCCGGCCATTGAATATGTGTTTTCAAACATTTTAATGGAATCTAAATATTTTGGGAATGCCGTACTTTGTGGGCATTTCGTAAGGACTTAAGCCATTCTCACAATCGTCAAATATTGCTTATTTTTTGTTGTTTATTTTCTTAAGATTAAAAGCCTTTTCGTTAAATCGAACGTAAATTTTGTTCAATTGTTTGTTATTTAGAATACTCAATGTTAAGAATTTTGACGTTCGTTAAATTGGATTTTCGCTAAATGGGATATTCGTTAAACAGAGCTTCGACTGTATAATATAATATTTGGAAAAAATTTTCTATAGAAATAAAATTTTGACAAAATCTTTTATAGAAATGAAATTTTGACAAAATCTTTTATAGAAATGAAATTTTGACAAAATCTTTTATAGAAATGAAATTTTGACAAAATTTTCTACAGAAATGAAATTTTGTTAAAATATCCTATAGAAATGAAATTTTGATAAAATTTCCCATAGAAATAAAATTTTCTATAGAAATAAAGTGTTGACAAATTTTTCTATTGAAATAAAATTGTGACAAAATTGTTTATAGAAATAAAGTTTTGACAAAATTTTTCATAGAAATAAAGTGTTGACAAAATTTTCTATAGCAATTTTACATAGATATAATATTTCTGAGAATTTTCGATGGAAATAATATTTTCTGACAATTTTCTATAGAAATAAAATATTGAGAAAATTTTCTAGAGAAACAAAATGTTGAGAAAATTTACTAGAAAAATAAAATTTTGACAATATTTTCTATAGGAATAAAAATTTGACCAAATATGAATCTATAAAGGTATTTATATGTACCACTGTGCCATGCTATAGATAACGATAACGGTTGTTCTTATCTCTGTCATAAGTAACTGGTAATTTTTGTTAACCACAAAATCCTGTTCATTTTCTATAATTGCAGACATACAGCCTGGTTCACCGCGGGCGGGACTCACAATAATGTATGTGATGTAAACATCCGCACACACACACACACGCAAACAATGAAAGTGGATGTAATTACGCCCCCACAATATATCACAGGTACTTTTATGCGTTCGTGTACAAACAGAAATGAACTGTGTGTTGTTTACCCACACATTCAATAGAATTTCACCGACCGATACAGATGTGTACGTGTGTAAGCCATCAGCAACAGGATAACCACACTTTCACCATAACCAACACCGCCACTACTGCTACTTCCCCAAACACTGTCAATCATTATGACACGTTACACATAGTCAACTAGTAGGATGATTGCGTGTGTATATGTGGTAAATATTAATGGATGTGGTGTGAGGTGATGTGAAAGTTTGTGTGTTTATATACAACAATGGGTGGAACGCCTACATATATAAATAGATACAGATGGGTCTATTTAAAACCTTTTTTTTACATCAATACACCTCTTCTATATATAGATGTCAAACACATAAGAAAATTAAACGGTTATTGAAAGGATCAATGTGTTTTTTAATTTTAACCACATAATATTAAGCATATATTTTTCATATAAGTGTAGATGTATAAATGAAGAGTTTTCCAAAGATTTTTCAAAAGTCTTCGATAAATTTTCATAGAAAATTTGTCTTTTGTAAATTTTCTTAGAAAATTTGTCTCTGATAAATTTACATTATCATAGAAAAATTTGCATTCGATAAATTTTGATAGCAAATTTGTCTCCCATAAATTTTTATTGAAAATTTGTCTACTATAAATTTTCATAGAAACTTTGTCATCAATAAAAAAAAATTGTCTTCGATAAATTTTCATAGAAAATTTGACTTCGATAAAATTTCATAGGAAATTTGTCGTTGATAAATTTTCATAGAAAATTTGTCTTCCATAAATTTTCATAGAAATTTTGTCTTTTCATAGAAAATTTTCATAAAAAGATTGTCTTCGATAAATTTTCATAGAAAATTTGTCTTCTTTGATAATTTTCATGAAAAATGTAACTTGTATAATTTTTATAGTAAATTAATCCTCCATAAATTTTCAAAAAAAAAAAAAATCCGGTAAATTTTAATAGAAAATTTGTTTCTTATATTATCATATACCTTTTGTCTTCCATAAATTTTCATAGAAAATTTGTCATCGATAAACTTTGATAGCAAATCTGTCTCCAATAAATTGTCATAGAAATTTTGTTTTCGATAAATTTTCGTATAAAATTTTTTTCCAATAACTTTTCATAAAAAATTTGTCCCTGATAATTTTTTGTAGAAAATTTATTTATCTAATTTTCTATGAGATTTATAAAAAATTTGTTTCTTGATAATTATTTATACCAAAAAATTTTTGTAGAAAAATTGTCTTCTTTACATTTTCATAGAACATTTGTCTTCTGTATATTTTCATAGAAAATCTGTCTTCGATAAATTTTCATTGAAAGTTTGTCTGGGATCCACCGTGGTGCTATGGTTAGCATGACCGCCTTTCATACACAAGCTCGTGGGTTCGATTCCTGCTTCAACCGAACACCAAAAAGTTTTTCAGCGGTGGATTATCCCACCTCAGTAATGCTGGTGACATTTCTGAGGGTTTCAAAGCTTCTCTAAGTGGTTTCAGTGCAATTTGGAACGCCGTTCGGACTCGGTTATAAAAATAGGTCCCTTGTCATTGAGCTTAACATGGAATCGGGCAGCACTCAGTTATAAGAGAGAAGTTCACCAATGTGGTATCACAATGGACTGAATAGTCTAAGTGAGCCTGATACATTGGGCTGCCACCTAACCTAACCTAACCTTGTCTTGTTTCATAGAAAATGTACCTTCTGTAAATTTTCAAAGCAAACTTTGCCTTCAATAAATTTCCGTAGAGAATTTGAGTCATAGACATTTTCTTAGATAATTTTGCAACAATACATTTTCATAAAGAAATTGCTTCCGATAAAGTTTCGTAGAAAATTTGTCTTCGATAAATTCTGATAGCAAATTTGTCTCCCATAAATTTTTATGGATAATCTGTCTTCGATAAATTTTCATATAAAACTTGTCTTCAATAAATTTTCATAAAAAAATATCGATAAATTTTCATAAATAATTTGACTTTGCTAAGCTTGAATAGAAAATTTGTCTTCGATAAATTTGTTCTCGATAATTTTTTATAGAAAATTTGTCTTCGATAAATTTTCATAGAAATTTTGTCTTCGATAAATTTTCATAGAAAATTTCCCTTCCATAAATTTTCATAGAAATTTTGTATTCGATAAATTTTCGTATAAAATTTGTTTCCAATAACTTTTCATAGAAAATTTGTCCCTGAAAAATTTTTGTGGAAAATTTATTTATCTAATTTTCTATGAGATTTATAGAAAATTTCTATGACAAATTTTTAAAGGAAAATTTTCTTCGAAACATTTTCATAGAAAACTTGTCTTCTATATATTTTCATAGAAAATCTGTCTTCGATAAATTTTCATTGAAAGTTTGTCTGGTTTCATAGAAAATTTACCTTTGCTAAATGTTCAAAGAAATCTTTGCCTTCGATAAATTTTCATAGAGAATATGAATCATAGACATTTTCTTAGATAATTTTGCAACAATAAATTTTCATAGAGAAATTGCTTCCGATAAAGTGTCACAAAGTCTTCGATAAATTCTGATAGCAAATTTGTCTCCCATAAATTTTTTTAGAAAATCTAACTTCGATAAATTTTCATATAAAACTTGTCTTCGATAAATTTTGTCTGTGATAAATTTTCATAGATTTTTTTTTCGATAAATTTTCATAGAAAATTAATCTTCAATAAATTTTCATAGAAAATTAATCTTCGATAAATTTTCATAGTAATTTTGTCTTTTGTAAATTTGCTTAGAAAATTTGTTTCTGATAAATTTACATTGTCATAGAAAATTTGTATTTGATAAATTTTGATAGCAAAATTATATCCTATTAATTTTTATTGAAATTTTTTCTACTATAAATTTTCATAGAAATTTGGTCATCAATAAATTTTCATAGAAAATTTGTCATCAATAAATTTTCATAGAAAATTTGTCTTCGATAAATTTTCATGGAACATTTGTCTTCGATTACTTTCATTAAAAATTTGTTTACGATAAATTTTCAGAGAAAGCTTGTCTCGGATAAATTTTAATAAAAAATTAGTCTTCGTTAAATCTTCATAAAAATTTTGTCTTTTATAAATTTTAATAGAAAATTAGTCGTCGATTAAAATTTGTCTCTGATAATTTTTTTTATAGAAAACTTTTGTGGGATACATTTATTTATAAAAAATGTGTCTCCAATAAATCTTCATGGACAATTTGTCTCTGATAATTTTAATTTGTCTTACATAAATTTTTGTCTTCAATAAATACTCATAGAAAATTGTCTTCTATAAATCATAGAAATTTTGTCTTCGATAAATTTCCATAGAAATTTTGTCTTCGATAAATTTCCATAGAAATTTTGTCTTCGATAAATTTCCATAGAAATTTTGTCTTCGATAAATTTTGTCTCTGATCAATTTTCATAGATTTTTTTCGATAAATTTTCAGAGAAAAGCAGTCTTCGATAAATTTTCATAGAAAATTTGTCTCTTTGTTTACATTATCATAGAAAAGTTGCATTCGATAAATTTTGATAGCAAATTTGTCTCTCATAAATTTTTATTGAAAATTTGTCTACTATACATTTTCATAGAAACTTTGTCATCAATAAAGTTTCATAGAAAATTTGTCTTCGGTAAATTTTCATAGAAAGTTTGTCTTCGATTACTTTCATAGAAAATTAGTCTTCGATAAATTTTCATAGAAAATTACTCTTCGATTACTTTCGTAGAAGGTTAGGTTAGGTTAGGTTATGTGGCAGCCCGATGTATCAGGCTCACTTAGACTATTCAGTCCATTGTGATACCACAGTGGTGAACTTCTCTCTTATCACTGAGTGCTGCCCGATTCCATGTTAAACTCAATGACAAGGGACCTCCTTTTTATAGCCGAGTCCGAACGGCGTTCCACATTCTAGTGAAACCACTTAGAGAAGCTTTGAAACCCTCAGAAATGTCACCAGCATTACTGAGGTGGGATAATCCACCGCTGAAAAACTTTTTGGTGTTCGGTCGTAGCAGGAATCGAACCCACGACCTTGTGTATGCAAGGCGGGCATGCTAACCATTGCACCACGGTGGCTCCCACTTTCGTAGAAAATTTGTCTTCGATGACTTTCATAGAAAATCTGTTTAACATAAATTTTTAGAGAAAACTTGTCTTCGATAAATTTTAATAGAAAATTAGTTTTCGATAAATTTTCACAGAAAATTTTTCTTTTATAAATTTGAATTGAAAATTTGTCGTCGATTATAACTTGTCTCTGATAATTTTGTTTTATAGAACATTTTGTGGGATACATTTTTATAGACATTTTTTCTCCATAAATCCTCATAGAAAATTTGTCTTTTGTAAATTTTCTTAGAAAATTTGTCTCCGATAAATTTACATTATCATAGAAAATTTGTATTCAATAAATTTTGATAGCAACTTTGCCTCCTATAAATTTTTATTGAAAATTTGCCTTCTATAAATTTTCATAGAAACTTTGTCATCAATAAAGTTTCACAGAAAATTACTCTTCGATTACTTTCGTAGAAAATTTGTCTTCGATTACTTTCATAGAAAACTTGTTTAACATAAATTTTTAGAGAAAACTTGTCTTCGATAAATTTTAATAGAAAAATCAGTTTTCGATAAATTTTCATAGAAAAGTTTTCTTTTATAAATTTTAATAGAAAATTTGTCGTCGATTATAACTTGTCTCTGATAAGTTTTTTTATAGAAAACTTTTGTGGGATACATTTTTTTATACAAATTTTGTCTAAAATAAATCCTCATAGAAAATTTATCTCTAATAAATTTTTTTAGAAAATTTGTCTTTGATAAATTTTTGTCTTCAATAAATACTCATAGATAATTGTCTTCGATAAATTTTCATAGAAAATTTGTCTTCAGTAAATTTTCATTGAACATCTGTCTTCTATTAATTTTAATAAAAAAATTTCTCTTCGATAAATTTTTATAGAAAATTTCTCTTTGATAAATTTTTATAGAAAATTTGTCTTCGATAAATTTTCATTTAAAAAATTTTAATAGAAAGTTTGTCCTCGTTAAATTTCTATAGAAACACTGTCTTCTATAAATTTTCTTAGAAACTCTGGTTTTCATAGAAAATTTATTTTCGATAGATTTTCATAGAAAATGTGTATTCGATAAATTTTTATTGAAATATCGTGTACTATTAATTTTCATAGAAAATTTTTCTTCTATAAATTTTAATAGAAAATTTGTCTTCGATAAATTTTCATAGAAAATTTGTCTTCGATAAATTTGAATAGAAAATTTGTCTTCGATAAATTTTCATTTAAAAATTTTTAATAGAAAGTTTGTCCTCGTTAAATTTCTATAGAAACACTGTCTTTTATAAATTTTCTTAGAAACTCTGGTTTCCATAGAATATTATTTTTTTCGATAGATTTTCATAGAAAATGTGTATTCGATAAATTTGTATTGAAATATTGTGTACTATTAATTTTCATAGAAAATTTTTCTTCTATAAATTTTAATAGAAAATTTGTCTTCGATAAATTTTCATAGAAAATTTGTCTTCGATAAATTTTTATAGAAAATTTGTCTTCGATAAATTTGCATTTAAAAATTTTTAATAGAAAGTTTGTCCTCGTTAAATTTCTATAGAAACACTGTCTTCTATAAATTTTCTTAGAAACTCTGGTTTTCATAGAAAATTTATTTTCGATAGATTTTCATAGAAAATGTGTATTCGGTAATTTTTTATTGAAATATTGTGTACTATTAATTTTCATAGAAAATTTTTCTTCTATAAATTTTAATAGAAAATTTGTCTTCGATAAATTTTCATAGAAAATTTGTCTTTGATAATTTTTATAGAAAATTTGTCTTCGATAAATTTTCATGAAAAATTTGACTTCGATAAATTTTCATAGAAAATTATCTTCTATAAATTTTCATAGAAAATTATTTTCTATAAAATTTTATAGAGAATTTGCCTTCTATAAATTCTAAAAGAAAATGTGTCTTCGATAGACTTTCATAGAAAATTTGCTTTTACTAAATTGTCATGGAAAATTTGCCTTTAATAAATTTTCATAGAAATATTTGTCTCTGATAAACTTTAATAGAAATTTTGTCTCTAATAAATTTTCATAGAAAATTTGTTTTCAAAAACATTTAATAGAAAATTTGTCTTCTAGAAATTTTATTAGAAAATTTGTCTTCTATAAATTTTATTAGAAAATTTATCTGTTTGCACAGAACCACAAAGTTGATATGTCGCCCGTAGAACAACTTAGATTTTGTATTATATTTTTACCCGTTCAAACATTGCCTTATAAAACACAACGACCGAGTAAAAATTCTGTTTATATAACATGTTTTATTGCAATTATAATTTTTCAATGTAATGTGCCGAACAACAAGAGTTAATATTCTATTTGTTTTAATATAAAAAGTTTAAACATTGTTTTCCTTTATTCAAGCAACGCGTTGGTGACAAACAATAATCGACAACTAACTTTAACCTTGATCATCTCTTCCCACTGAACCACGAAAAAACCAAAAGATGACAGTTATTGATATGTATGTATGTACATACATACATGCATTCAACCAATGCATCAAATAACAAGCGAAAGCATAAACGATATTTATGCTTTGTTGTTGTTGTTTTCTTCAACTATACCCACGACCAACATAAGCAGTGGGAAGAGATCGATCAAACCAAAACAAACTATAATAACTAATGTAACATTAAATGATCGACAACCAACGAAAAACGAATATAGGTCATAGAACTAAAAGAGAGTAAAGTAAATAAACGAAATGAATTTGAAAGTAAATATTAGGGTGGGGAAACATTAAAGGGATGTAAATAAAATTTAAATAAAGAAAAATTAAACGACTAATAAAATAAATAGTGAAGAATAAATAAAATAAAAACAATAAATTAATAAATATATAAATTAAAGTAATATAAATGACATAAAATACGATCTGCCCCAACATTCTCCCGCCGTTGAAACCTCCATGTTTCAAACCTCTTCATTATTTGGTAGGGGAGCCACTTTGTGAATTGGCCGAGAACAAATGCCAGATTTAGTTTTCAGTTCAACCACACGAACCTTTCCATCACGGCCTAGAATAGGTTTTGTAACACGAGCTAGTAACCATTGTTGTGGCGGAGTGTTGTCTTCATGTATTAGAACTAGTTGCCCTTCTTTTATGTTGTTATTGTCTTTGAACCACTTTGACTTTTGTTGTAAAGATAGCATATAATCTCGGGACCACATTTGCCAAAATTGTTGTTTCAAAAATGAGACCCTTTGCCACCGAGACAATAATGATGATTGGGATGAATCGATATGTTTATCGGGAACTGCAACCAATGAAGAGCCAATAAGCAGATGACCAGGCGTTAGGGCTTCACCATCATTGGGATCGTTTGATATTGGAGCGATGGGGCGCGAATTTAAAATTGCCTCAACGTCAATTATGACTGTTTGTAGCTCTTCGAAAGTAAGATATGCTTTGCCAACGTTCTTTATAAGTAGCGTTTTTGTAGATTCGACGGCTGCTTCCCACAGTCCGCCAAAATGTGGGGCACGGGGAGGTATAAAACAAAATTCGAAACCAAGTTGACAACAAAGTGATTTCATGTCGTGGACCACATCATCTCGAAAAAGACTTTCTTTTAATTCTTTGATTTGGTTACGTGCTCCAACGAAATTAGTGGCGTTGTCGCAATACAACTTTTGGGGTATGCCACGTCTTCCAACAAATCTTTTCAGACACAAGATGAAATTGTTTGTCGATAGGTCCGAAACTAGTTCTAAATGAACTGCCTTGGAAGTGAAACACACAAATACAGCTATGTATGTTTTATAAGGCACTTTTCCTCGGATACGGTACGACGTCATGAATGGACCACAAAAATCAACACCAGCAATCAAAAATGGTCGTTGAGCTCGAAGTCGATCTGATGGCAAGTTTCCCATCAGCTGTTCCATCATTTTCGGTTTGTAGTGAAAACAATGAACGCAATTGCGAACAACTTTGCGTACAACATCTCTGGCGTTTACAATCCATATCTTCTGGCGCAATAGTCCCAACAACACTTTTGCTCCAGCGTGTAAATGTGAGCGATAAACATGCTCAATATACATTTTAACGAAGCGATGGTCTTTTGGTAATAGTGCTGGAAATCTTGCATCATAAGGAATGGGCGCTTGGGACAAACGACCACCAACACGAAGAATTTTGACTGTGGTTGCTCCAAGTGTCATCTCATGTACAAATGGTGAAAGTTTTTGAAGCGATGGGTTTACCAGACCACCATTACTCAGTGATTTGATATCGGCACCAAAACACCACATCTGGATGTGAGCCACAATTCTCCAAAAACCTTCTTCTAATTCATCTGGGGACAAATGAATTCCATCAGAAATATTCACATCTTTCTTAGCGGGACATCTGTTGAATATACGAAAAATATAAGCAATTATTCTAATAAATTTAATATATGAAGAATGCTTATCGAGAAGGTCGTCTATGATGTTGACTTCTGATGAATTTGCCACAAAAACAGCTGCCTTTCTACGTTCGAGAATTTCGATGTTCAATTGTTCTTCAGTTCCGGGCCATTTTGTAATATCTTCTTCCAAAAACGAATTTCCTCCGCGCTACATCCACGCGAGACCACATCAGCAGGGTTACTCTTCGAAGGGACGTGTCTCCAGCTAACATTTCTTGTTTTCTCCTGTAGTTCAGAAATACGATTTGCCACAAAACAATTCAACGTCGAAGAATGTAATTTAAGCCATTGTAGTACGATTTTGGAATCAGTCCAAAAATATATCGATGAGACAAAACTTGAAATTTTTGGTTGTATTTTGAGCCATGTTTTATTCAGCAATACTGCTGCGCACAATTCGAGCCGTGGTAGTGATTGTGCCTTAATTGGGGCCACTTTGGATTTTGCAATTAAAAGTGTCGTTTTGTATTCTCCCTTAAGACAAACTCGATAGTAAATACAACAACCATATGCTCGTTGCGAGGCATCAGCAAATCCGTGAATTTCTCCAAGAGTATCATTTGAGGTTAAAACATACCTGGGGACTTCAACTTTATGTATGTAATTTAAATCCGATTTAATTTGGAGCCATAATGATTTAAGATGTTCAGTTAATGGGTCATCCCATCCAATGTTTTGCACCCACATTTCTTGAAGAAGTATTTTGCATCGAATGACAAAGGGGCTCAATAGTCCAAGCAAGTCATAGATTTTTGACACAATTGACAAAACAGATCGTTTTGTAGGATTCATCACATCTGGTAACTCGAATCGATAAGTAAAAACGTCCTCCTTGGGTTTCCAAGACATACCCAAGGCCTTCGCCACTTCATCTTCACTTGTTTTAATGGTGATTTCTGCATCTTGATTTGAACCAAACATAATGTTGTTGCTGTTCCATTTTGCTAATTCAAGGCCATGGAAACTTAATATTTTTACTAACTCGTTTTTCTTTTGAGCCAGTGTTTCAAGGTCGTCAGCTCCGGTGAGTACATCATCCACGTATAAATCGTTGCGCAAAACTTCAGAATCACAAGGATGCGAGTGCGAATATTTATCTGCAATGAAAAACAAACTACGAATCGCCAAAAATGGGGCGGCAGATAAACCGTAGGTAACAGTATTCAGTTGATAAACCTTTAAATGTTCATCTTTTTGATTTCTCCATAATATGAGTTGATATTTTCTATCATTTTCATCTATTCGAAATTGTCGATACATTTTAGAAATATCATCAGTAAAAGCATACTTGTGTAAACGAAACGAAAATAGTGTGGTGATCAGGTCTTGTTGTATTGTTGGTCCAACCATCAAAATATCGTTCAATGATTTATTTGACGAACTACGAGAAGATGCATCAAATACAACTCTAATTTTTGTTGTAGTACTTTGTGGTCTCAAAACACAATGATGTGGTATTATGTAATAGGTACCACATAACGGTTGATTATAGAGCGACATGTGACCCAGGGACAAATACTCATCCATGAATTCTTTATACATTGACTTCAATTGTAGATCACGATCTAAACGTCTTTCCAGGGACAAAAAACGTTTTCGAGCATCTTCGAACGAATCGCCGAGACATTTGGGATTTTCTTTAAATGGCAAGAGGACCACAACTCTTCCATCAAAATCTAATTTAACATTTTCAACAAAGTGATTTTCACATGCTGCTTCTTCTTCGGACAACATATTGGGATTCTTTTCGTATTCTTCTACTTCCCAAAATTTGTTTAGAGTTTTATCAAGATCCACTTCTAAAGAATTGACCATCAAATTGCATGTAAAATTTGATCTCGCTTGACCAGTACTTGCGATACCACCAACAATGTATCCAAAAACAGTATTGGTAAGGTTTGGCATACCATATCCAAGAGAAATTAGACCATCAAGTAATAAATCAAAAAATACTTCAGCACTCAAAAGAATGTCAATATGTTGCGGTTTGAAAAACAATGGGTCAGCTAACGGTATATCGGTGGGAATTTTCCAATTTGAAGTATATATGTACTCACCGGGCTGTACAGATGCAATTGTTGGGGTGACAGCAAATGTTGATGACCACTGGAACGAACTAATTCTCGATTTTATTGTAGCGGACACGGTAAATTTAATTCTGGTTCTAACTTCTCCGATTCCCGAAACTTCTTGTGAATATGGTCGAAATTTAAGCCGAAGCCTTTTTGCAGTTTCTTCTGAAATGAAATTGAGTTCGGAGCCGGAATCAAGTAAAGCTCTTACTGGTTGAAAAGTTCCACAATAATCTTTGATGAGAACGACAGCAGTTGGTATGATTGCCCTTTTACATGAGCGAGCCACAAGCGAAACTGGATTTTGATTACTAGTTGAAGGTTGCACTGTAGTAGTATTCGAAATGGTTGACTGTCCCGAGTTGTCTGGACTAAAAATGTGCAACACTGAGTGGTGAGTTGAATTACAAACTCTGCAACGTGATTTTGATGGACATTTTGAAACCATATGTCCCTTTCGCAGACAATTAATACACAGGCCACTGCGTTTTACAAAATTAAAACGATCGGGAACTGCTATTGCCGAAAACGAAGAACAAGTTTGCAGATAATGATCAGTTGAATTACAATATACACAATTTGGATTTGGATTGACGAAAGTATGGGCAGTGCGATTAAAATTTTGCTTGGGCTTGACAAGTTTTGCTTTTTCACCAAATTCTGTCTTTTTTCCATGACTTTCGAGAAATTGACAACGAAGACTCAAAACATCATAGCAACAATCCCAAGAGGGCAACGATTTATATTCTTGTTTTTCATCATAATTCTGTTTCGTATCTGCATCCACTTTATTCAAAACCAAATGTACTAAAATTGCGTTCATAACATCTGCTTCAGACCCAAGCGACAACAAAGAACCACGAACAGCCGAAACAGTGTCAATAATATTCCGCAATGATGAGCTATCACCTTTTGCCATTTTCGGAATATCGAAAAGAGTGTTGATATGTTCCAAAAAAATCAATACCTTATTGTCATAACGTTCCTGGAGCCGTGTTAGTGCTTTCGGGTAGTTTTCCTCTGACACTTGAAAAGCTTCAACAACTGCCAAAGCGGGACCACTGAGACAGTTCAATAAATAATTGAATTTATCAACTGGGGTAATAGTTTGATTTTCATGGACCATGTTGTTAAATGTCGAAATAAATCTTTTATACTCGCCATATTTTCCATCAAAACGAGGCAATTTCAACGAAGGCAAACGAGATTGTGTTGAAATTCCGGCAATTGAAGCATTCATCAAAGTAGTATCACCAGGTATAGAACTACGACTTTTGTTCAGAAGGCCCAATATTTTTGCCTTTGCTGTTATGAAAAGTTCTTCCAAATCACTCCTCGATGTGTCAGCCGGACTAAGTGTTTCTATTTGAGTTTGGATGTGGCACAACTGTTTGAAGTATGATTCCAAAATTTGCAAACGACACTCTAAAATAGTGGAATCTACTTTTGCACCATCTTTTTCTACCTTTTTATGCATGTTGCTGATATTCCTCTTCATAGAGCTACGTTGCTGTTTAAGAGAAGACAAATCAGCACCACTTGCTTCTTCAGAAGCATCATTATCGTCTCTCGTCATTTTGCAAACTTAAGAGAACGTCAACGACGAAAGAGAAAATTGCGTTTCTTATATTTCAGGAACAACAATTTTGCAATTAGCGCTTTCCAATAAATATGGCGCTAATTTCCACTAAATTGGAATTTTATGTATCACCAAGCCAAGCTTTATAATTGTTACCTAACAACAATTCACTTTGATTCTGCTAAGAAACTCCGAGTTGAATTTCTTTCAAAATAATTACGACGGCAGCAATTAAAGTTGGTGTCCAAAGGTACAAAACTAACAGGATTTAACATCAGCAGTAGGGGCAACGAAAGCACGAATAACACAACAATGATGAAATACCCCACACCACTTCAAATGTACGAAAACCTTTTTCCACAACAAATTATTTTCAACTTTAAACACTGACCGTCCTGTCACGGTCGCCAAAATGTTTGCACAGAACCACAAAGTTGATATGTCGCCCGTAGAACAACTTAGATTTTGTATTATATTTTTACCCGTTCAAACATTGCCTTATAAAACACAACGACCGAGTAAAAATTCTGTTTATATAACATGTTTTATTGCAATTATAATTTTTCAATGTAATGTGCCGAACAACAAGAGTTAATATTCTATTTGTTTTAATATAAAAAGTTTAAACATTGTTTTCCTTTATTCAAGCAACGCGTTGGTGACAAACAATAATCGACAACTAACTTTAACCTTGATCATCTCTTCCCACTGAACCACGAAAAAACCAAAAGATGACAGTTATTGATATGTATGTATGTACATACATACATGCATTCAACCAATGCATCAAATAACAAGCGAAAGCATAAACGATATTTATGCTTTGTTGTTGTTGTTTTCTTCAACTATACCCACGACCAACATAAGCAGTGGGAAGAGATCGATCAAACCAAAACAAACTATAATAACTAATGTAACATTAAATGATCGACAACCAACGAAAAACGAATATAGGTCATAGAACTAAAAGAGAGTAAAGTAAATAAACGAAATGAATTTGAAAGTAAATATTAGGGTGGGGAAACATTAAAGGGATGTAAATAAAATTTAAATAAAGAAAAATTAAACGACTAATAAAATAAATAGTGAAGAATAAATAAAATAAAAACAATAAATTAATAAATATATAAATTAAAGTAATATAAATGACATAAAATACGATCTGCCCCAACATTATCTTTGATAAAAGTTTCACGGAAAATTTGTTTTCGATTAATTTTTGATAAACTGTCATGGAAAATTTCACTTCGATAAATTTTCATATAAATATTTGTCTCTGATAAATTTTCATTGAAATTTTGTCTCTGATAAATTTTCACAGAAAATTTGTTTTCAAAAAAATTTAATAGAAAATTTGTCTTCTATAAATTTTATTAGAAAATTTATCTTTGATAAATTTTATTAGTAAATTTGCTTTTTATAGAAATTTTACTAGAAAATTTGTCTTCTATAAATTTTATTAGAAAATTTATCTTTGATAAAAATTTCACGGAAAATTTGTTTTCGATTAATGTTCATAGAAAATTAGTCTTCTATAAATATACAATTTGTCTTCGATAAATTTTCATAGACAATTTGAGATTTCAGAGAAAATTTGTATACGATAAATGTTCGAGAAAATTTGTCTTCTATAAATTTTCACAGAAAATGTTGTTTTTTTATACATTTTAATAGAAAATTTGTCTTCGGTAAATGTTCGTAGAAATTTTCACTTCGATTTAAATTTTAATAGACAATTTGTCTTTGACAAATTTTCATAGACAATTTGACTACTGTAAATTTTCGTAGAAAATTTGTCTTCAGTAAATTTTCACATAAATTTTGTATCTGATGAATTTTCACAGAAAACTTGTTTTCGATAAAGTATCATAGCAAATCGGGTTACGATAAACTTTCATAGAAAATTTGCCTTCGATAAATTTTAATATAAAATTTGTCTTCGAAAAATTTCTATAGAAAATTTGTCTTTGATAAATTTTTGTAGAAAAATTGTCTCTGCTAAATTTACATTATCATAGAAAATTTGCATTCGATAAATTTTGATAGCAAATTTTTCTCCCATAAATTTTTATTGAAAATTTTTCTCCCATAAATTTTTATTGAAAATTTGTCTACTATAAATTTTCATAGAAAATTTGTTTTCGATAAATTTTCATAGAAAATTTGTCTACGATAAATTTTCATAGAAAATTAGTCTTCGATAAATTTTCATAGAAAATTTGTTTTCGATACATTTTCATAGAAAATTAGTCTTAGATTGTTTTCATAGAAAATTTTCTTCGACAACTTTCATAGAAAATTTATTTAACATAAATTTTTAGAGAAAACTTGTCTTTGATACATTTTAATAGAAAAGTAGTTTTTCATAAATTTTCATAGAAAATTTTTCTTTTATAAATTTGAATTGAAAATTTGTCGTCGATTATAATTTGTGTCTGATAATTTTTTATAGAAAACTGGGATACATTTTTTATAGAAATTTTGTCTCCAATAATATTCATAGAAAATTTGTCTCTGATATTTTTTTTTTTTAATATGTCTTTGATAAAATTTTGTCTTCAATAAATATAAATTGTCTTCGATAAATTTTCATAGAAAATTTATCTTCAATAAATTTTCATTGAACATTTGTCTTCTATTAATTTTAATAGAAAATTTCTCTTCTATTAATTTTAATAGAAAATTTCTCTTCAATAAATATTGATAGAAAACTTTTTTAGAAAATTTGTATTCGAACAAAAAAAATCATATAAATTGTATCTACTATAAATCTTTATAAGAAATTTTCATATATTGTCTTCGATAAATAGTTTATTCGATAAATTCTTATA
Source organism: Haematobia irritans (assembly GCF_050003625.1). NCBI lineage: Eukaryota > Metazoa > Arthropoda > Insecta > Diptera > Muscidae > Haematobia > Haematobia irritans. The sequence continues at coordinate 207,715,182 of NC_134399.1, forward strand.
GAAAATTTGTCTTTTATTAGACTGATCTGGTATTGATAGAAAATTTGTCTTCGATATATTTTTATAGAAAATTTGTCTTCGAAAAAAAATTTTCATATAAATTGTATCTATGATAAATCTTTATAAACAATTTTCATATATTGTCTTCGACAAATATTTTCTTCGAGAAATTCTTATAGAAAATTTGTCTTTGATTAGACCGATCTGGTAGATTTTCTACAAAATCGCCCAAATTTTTTTTTTTTGAACAGATCTTCGTTAAAAATTCGACTTCGATTTTCGTAAAAAATTTGCCTTCGAAAAATTTTTGTTAAAAAATTTTCATCGATAAATTTTCATAGAAAAATTGTCTTCAATTTTGTCTTTTCATAAAAAAATGTCTTCCATAAATTGAAGAGAATAGATATGGTTATATGTAGAGAATGGTTATGTGTTTTTTTTGTTTTAAATTTTCTCAGCCAATATATCACTGTTCCACAGTTATTTTATCTAGCCTCTATACACTGTAGCATCATATCCTCAAAATAGTTCTCATCGTGAAACTTTAACCACACAATGGTAAAAAAATAAAACTTAAGGGAATTTTAAACGCATAAACAATTTGCCTAAACTATCTTAGGGAAGCTCTATTAAAGGAATCTCTCTAGAGATAAAGAAGTTTTCAAAAGTTTTAATTATATTATTGACAAAAGTATCTATCTTCATTATGTACATTTAAATTAAATAACGTAAAGCTTTGCCTAATAATGACAAAGTAATTTTGCCCATATCTATTCGAAGATTTTATTTAGGAGAAATTCCTGCTCATACATATTTATTGAGCAAATAATGACGGTTGATTTAATTTAAGCTGTGAATTTCTAGGGATTAGTCAATGACAACACAGGCTGCCGGAGTTATGCCAAGAACCATCACCTCATGAATAATATTTAGATTTCGTCTTATATAGACTTGCATATTAATGATATATCTCACACATACACTCACACGCACTCACACTGATACCAGTATGCAAAAACCTACAATGTGGTGTTTGGAAAATTTGCTGCGCAATTTTATATTCTTTTGCATAATCAATAATTGTCAAGGAACGATGGGCATGTAGAAGGCAAAGGAATTGTGTCATCTTTCCTCATGTAGATATAGTGACAGAATATGAAATTGGTTTAGATGTATGCAAAATATCAAGAAATTAATGTTAAAAATAAAAAATAAAAAAATATTTTAGGAAAATAATCAGAAAGGAGAGAGAATATTCGACTTTGTATTGAACTTTTCTATTGAAATAAAATTTTGAGAAAATTTTTTCTAGGAATAAAATTGTGACAAATTTTTTTATAGAAATAAAGTTATGACATAATTTGCTATAGGTATCAAATTTTAATAAAATTTTCTATAGAAATAAAATTTTGACATAATTTTCTATACAAATAAAATTTCCGAAGAGTGATTTCCTATGAAAATTAATTGAAAACAAATTTTCTGTAAAAATTTATCAAAGATGTAGATAAATTTTCTAAAAAATTTATAGAAGATAAATTTTCTACGAAAATTTATCGCTTTTTGAAAATCTATCGAAGACAAAAAGGTTAAAGTGGCAGCCCGATTAAGTTTCAGACTCACTTAGACTATCCAGTTCATTGTGATAGTCCATTGTCAATCGAAGATAAATTTTATATTAAACTTTATAGATGACAATTTTTCTAAGAAAGTGTTTTGAAACAATTTTTTTTTTGAAAATTTATCAGAGACAAAATTTCTATGAACATTTATCCGAGAAAAATTTTCAATGTAAATTCATCAAATTCTATATTCATTAAATTCAATTCTATGAAAATTTATCGAAATTAAATCGAAATTAAATTTTCTATGAAAGTCTAGAGAAATAAAATAAAGTTTTCTATAAAAATAAAGTTTTAACAAAATTTTCTATAAATATAAAATTTTGACAAAATTTTATATTAAAATAAAATTTTTACAAAATTTTCTATAAAAAATAAAATTGTGACAAAATTTTCGATATAAGTAACATTTTGACAAAATTTTCTGTAGAAATAAAATTTTGACAAAATTTTCTATAGAAATCAAATTTTTACAAAATTTTCTATAGAAATAAAATTTTGAAAAAAGTTTCTATAGAAATAAAATTTTGACAAAATTTTCTATAGAAATTAAATTTTGACAAAATTTTCGATATAAATAAAGTTTTGACAAAATTTTCTATAGAAATAAAATTTTGACAAAATTTTCTATAGAAATAAAATTTTGACAAAAATTTTTATAGAAATAAAATTTCGACAAAATTTTCTATATAAATAAAATATTGACAAAATTTGCTATAAAAATAAAATTTTGACAAAATTTGCTATAAAAATAAAATTTTGACAAAATTTTCTATAGAAATAAAATGTTGACAAAATTTGCTATAAAAATAAAATTTTGACAAAATTTGCTATAGAAACAAAATTTTGACAAAATTTTCTATAGAAATAAAATTTTGACAAAATTTTGACAAAATTTTCTATAAAAATAAAATTTTGACAAAATTTGCTATAGAAATACAGTGTTGAAAAAATTTTCTACAGAAATAAAATTTTGACAACATTTTCTATAGAAATAAAATTTTGACAAAATTTTCTATAGAAATAAAATTTTGACAAAATTTTCTATAGAAATAAAATTTTGAAAAAATTTGCTATAGAAATAAAATTTTGACAAAATTTCCTATATACATAAAATTTTGACAAAATTTTCTATAAAAATAAAATTTCGACAAAATTTTCTATAGAAATAAAATTTTGACAAAATTTTCTATAAAAATAAAATTTTGAAAAAATTTGCTATAAAAATAAAATTTTGACAAAATTTTCTATAGAAATAAAATTTTGACAAAATTTTCTATAGAAATAAAATGTTGACAAAATTTGCTATAAAAATAAAATTTTGACAAAATTTTGATAATAAAATTTTGACTGAGCTGAAGTTGGAAATTTTATGGATAAATCTGACAGTGTTGCAGGCAAAAAAATATTATTATTATCTTTATTTATTATTATTATTATCTTTCTACTTACTATAATTGATATAACAATATTGACTCTAAAACTCATTATATGATATATATCTTTTGTATTAGGAAATCCAAAACAAAAAACAAGTATATACGGCCGTAAGTTCGGCCAGGCCGAAGCTTATGTGCCCTCCATTATGGATTGCGTAGAAACTTCTTCTAAACACTGCCATCCAGAATCGAATTACTTAAGTTGCGGTAACGCTTGCCGATGGCAAGGTATCTTAAAACCTCCTAACACCATCTTCTAAATTGTATGTAAGTCCATACGTGGTATATATTAAATCAAAAAAGATCGATCCAATACGTATATAATTCAGTTTGACAAAGTAGACATAAAATTTTGACAAAATTTTCTACAGAAATAAAATTTTCACAAAATTGTCTATAGAAATAAAAATCTTGACAAAATTTTCTATAGAAAGAAAATTTTGACAAAAATTTCTACAGAAATAAAATTTTAACAAAATTTTCTATAGAAATAAACTTTTGACAAAATATTCTACACTGTTAGAAAAATATGTTTTTAATATGTTCCGATATAAACAAAATGTGTTTCGGGCACAATTTTTAAACACAATATATTTAAGTGCAAACATGTAATGTTCCTAAACTAACATAAAATGTTTGGGACACATATGTTAATATGTTAGAATATATTATGTTTGGGGCATGAATGTTTCATAAAAATAATATGTGTGAATGTAAACATATATAAATTTACAAATTTCGAGTAAACATATATATGTTGTGATACTTTATTCAAATAGCGCCAGAGAGAGAGAGAGAGAGTTAGTATAGAGAAATAAATAGAGATGGAAACCGGCACGGTTGAATAAAAAGATATCAACATAACACAGCGATAGAATGAAATGAGAGCAATTTCTGTGAAACCGCTTGTATGTTGGTTCGGAAAACTGTTTCATGATAAGACCAAAAATTTTATATGCTTAAGTCTAATTACTATTTAATTTGAATATTAGAATGAGTATTCAGAATAAAGGGAATATACATTCGGAACCAAGAGAATAGACATTTGAAAGAAAAAACAGCATATTTGTATTACAGAAAAAGATGCGAAGAACTCAAAAATTTCGTGGAAGTGAAAATTATGTGAGGGAATGAGCACAATCTTCTTTGGGGAATTCTTCCAAACATATACTATTTTTGGTCTCAAAGTGCTTCCAAACATATAATACGCTCAGATAAAACAAACATATTAATGTTTCTGCAGTATCCAATAATATATGTGTTTCCTGCAAAATATGTTTGGAACATATGTTAGAGAAGCGATTTTTTTTGAGGGTGTATAGAAATAAAATCTTGGTAGATTATTTTTGGCTCGAGTGGCAACCATGATTATGAACCGAATAAAATTTGAACAAAATCTTCTATAGAAATAAAATTTTGACAACATTTTCTATAGAAATAAAATTTTGACAATGATGAAAATTTTATTATGAACCGAATAAAATTTTAACAAAATTTTCTCTAGAAACAAAATTTTGACAAAATTTTCTATAGAAATAAAATTTTGGTAGATTATTTTTGGCTCTAGTGGCAACCATGATTATGAACCGATATGGACCAATTTTTGTGTGATTGGACCAATTTTGGTATGGTTGTTAGAGACCATATACTAACACCACGTTACTAATTTGAACCGGATCGGATGAATTTTGCTCCTCCAAGACGCTCCGGAGGTCAAAGCTGGAGAACGTTTTATATGGGGGCTATATATAATTATGGACCGATATGGACCTATTCTGCCACGGTTGTTAAAGATCATATACTAACGCCATGTTCCAAATTACAACCGGATTGGATGAAATTTGCTTCTCTTGGAGACTTTGCAAGCCAAATCTGGGGATCGGTTTATATGGGGGCTATATATAATTATGAACCGATGTGGACCAATTTTTGCATGGTTGTTAGACACCATATACCAATATCATGTACCAAATTTCAGGCGGATCGGATGAAATTTTCTTCTCTTTGAGGCCCCGCAAGCCAAATCTGGGGATCGGTTTATATGGGGGCTATATATAATTACGGACCGATATGAACCAATTTTTGCACGGTTGTTAGAGACCATATACCAACACCATGTACCAAATTTCAGCCGTATGGGATGAAATTTGCTTCTCTTTTAGGCTCCGCAAGCCAAATCGGGGGATCGGTTTATATGGGGGCTATATATAATTATGGACCGATGTGGACCAATTTTTGCATGGTTGTTAGAGACCATATACCAACACCATATACCAAATTTCAGCCGGATCGGATGAAATATGCTTCTGTTAGAGGCTCCACAAGCCAAATCTGAGGGTCCCTTTATATGGGGGCTATACGTAAAAGTGGACCGATATGGCCCATTTTCAATACCATCCGACCTACATCGATAACAACTACTTGTGCCAAGTTTCAAGTCGATAGCTTGTTTCGTTCGGAAGTTAGCGTGATTTCAACAGACGGACGGACGGACATGCTTAGGTCGACTCAGAATTTCACCACGACCCAGAATATATATACTTTATGGGGTCTTAGAGCAATATTTCGATGTGTTACAAACGGAATGACAAAGTTAATATACCCCCATCCTATGATGGAGGGTATAATAAATAAATGAAATGAAATGAAAACAAGTATATACGGCCGTAAGTTCGACCGTAAGTTCTTATGTACCTCCACCATGGATTGTGTAGAAACTTCTCCACAATCGAATTACTTGGGTTGTGGTATCTTTAAACTTCTTAACATCGTTTTCTAAATTGTGAGTTAGTCCATACGTGGTATACATTAGACAAAAAAGTTATATATAGGTAAGTCTACAAATAATTACGAATCGACATGGAAATTGAAATATGGGTGTCGCTTATATGGGGACTACATAAAATTATGAACTTGATATGGACGAATTTTTGTGTGATTGGGGATCGATTCATCTAAGGGCTATATATAACTAATAGTCTATATCGGTCTATAGTTATTAACTATAGACCGATATGGACATGACATGGTTGTTAACGGCCATATACTAGCACAATGTACCAAATTTTATCTGAATCGGATGAAATTTGCTCCTCCAAGAGGCTCCAAAACCAAATCTCGGGATCGGTTTATATGGGGGCTATATATGATTATGGACTGATATGGACCACATCATATACTACCACAACGTACCACATTTCAACCAGATCGGATGAATTTTGCTTCTCCAAAAGGCACCGGAGGTCAAATCTGGGGATCGGTTTATATGGGGGCTATATATAATTATGGACTGATATGAACCAATTCCTGCATTTTTGTTGGATACCATATAAATACTAACATCACGTACCAAATTTCAACCGAAACGGATGAATTTTGCTCTTCCAAGGGGCCCCGGAGGTCAAATTTGGGTATCGGTCTATATGGGGCCTATATATAATTATGGGCCGATTTCGACTAATTTTTGCATGGTTGTTTGGAGCCATCATGGTGCAATGGTTAGCATGCCCGTCTTGCATTCAAAAGGTCGTGGGTTCGATACCTGCTTCGACCGAACACCAAAAAATTTTCAGCGGTGGATTATCCCACCTCCGAAATGCTGGTGACATTTCTTAGGGTTTCAAAACTTCTCTAAGTGGTTTCACTGCAATGTGGAACGCCGTTCCGACTCGATTATAAAAAGGAGGTCCCTTGTCCTCACTCAGTGATAAGAGAGAAGTTCACCAATGTGGTATCACAATGGAATGAATAGTCTAAGTGAGCCTGATACATCGGGCTGCCACCTAACCTAACCTAACTTATGGGTGTTTGAGGCCATATATTAACACCACGTACCAAATTTAAACTCAATCAAATAAATTTTGGTCTTACAAGAGGCTCCGAAGATCAAATCTGGTGATCGGTTTCTATGGGGGCTATATATAATTATGCACCGATGTGGACCATGGTCATTTGAGACCATATACTTACACCATGATTTCAACAGACGGACGGACGGAATGACATGCTCAGATCGACTCAGAATTTCACCACGATCCAGAATATATTTACTTTATGGGGTCTTAGAGAAATATGTCGATGTGTTACTAACGGAATGACAAAGTTAATATACCACCATCCTATGGTGGAGGGTATAAAAATGAAAATTCATAGTTTACACTGCAACTGGAAGTCTCAGTATTTGAATTACGGTCTGTCGTCTCAATGTTTGAACTTCAAAACTTCATAACAGGTTGGCTGATAAGTCCCCGGTCTAACAAAGAAAAACACATTTTTTTGTCAAAATTCGTTTTTATTATTCAACATAGTTCCCTTCAAGAGCGATACAACGATTATAACGACCTTCCAATTTTTGGATACCATTTTGGTAGTACTCCTTCGGTTTTGCCTCAAAATAGGCCTCAGTTTCGGCGATCACCTCTTCATTGCAGCCAAAAATTTTTCCCTGCAAGCATCCTTTTGAGGTCTGAGAAGAAGAAAAAGTCGCTGGGGGCCATATGTGGTGAATACGGTGGGTGGGGAAGCAATTCGAAGCCCAATTCATGCATTTTTGCCATCGTTCTCAATGGCTTGTGGCACAGTGCGTTGTCTTGGTGGAACAACACTTTTTTCTTCTTCAAACGCTCCAATAACGCCATATAATAGTCACTGTTGATGGTTTTTCCCTTCTCAAGATAATCGATAAAAATTATTCCATGAGCATCCCAAAAAACAGAGGCCATTACTTTGTCAGCGGAATTTTGAGTCTTTCCACGCTTCGGAGACGGTTCACAGGTCGCTGTCCACTCAGCCGACTGTCGATTGGACTCAGGAGTGTAGTGATGGAGTCATGATTCATCCATTGTCACATATCGACGGAAAAACTCGGATGTATTACGAGTTAACAGCTGCAAACACCGCTCAGAATCATCAACACGTTGTTGTTTTTGGTCAAATGTGAGCTCGCGCGGCACCCATTTTGCACAGAGCTTCCGCATATCCAAATATTGATGAATGATATGACCAACACGTTCCTTTGATATGTTTAAGGCCTCTGATATCTTGATATCAACTTCATTTTACGGTCATTCAAAATCATTTTGTGGATTTTTTTTCATGTTTTCGTCGGTAACCACCTCTTTCGGGCGTCCACTGCGTTCACCGTCCTCCGTGCTCATTTCACCACGCTTGAATTTTGCATACCAACCAATTATTGTTGATTTCCCTGGGGCAGAGTCCGGAAACTGATTATCAAGCCAAGTTTTTGCTTCCACCGTATTTTTTCCCTTCAGAAAACAGGATTTTATCAAAACACGAAATTCCTTTTTTCAATTTTTTTCACAATAACAAAAGTTGCTTCACAAAAGATGCTCTATCTCACAAACTAATTGACTTACATACGTCAAATTTTGGCACGAATCATTTGAAGTTTGGTACTATATAAAAACAAGTATATACGGCCGTAAGTTCGGCCAGGCCGAATCTTATGTACCCTCCACCATGGATTGCGTAGGAACTTCTACTAAAGGCTGTCATCCACAATCGAATTACTTGGGTTGGGATAACACTTGCCGATAACAAGGTATCGTAAAACTTTTTAACACTGTCTTCTAAATTGTAAGTTAGCCCATACGGGGTATATATTAAACAAAAAAAGGCCGATTAAATACGTATATAATCTAGTTTGACAAAATTTTCTATAGAAATAAAATTTTGACAAAATTTTCTATGGAAATAAAATTTTGACAAACATTTGTATAGAAATAAACTTTTGACAAAACTTTCTATAGAAATGAAATTTTGACAAAGATTTGTATAGAAATAAACTTTTGACAAAACTTTCTATAGAAATGAAATTTTGACAAAACTTTCTATAGTAATAAAATTTGACAAAATTTTCTATGGAAATAAAGTTTTGGTAGATTATTTTTGGCGATATGGACCAATTTTTGTGTAATAAGTCATCGGCTATATATAACTAAAGACCGATATGGACCAATTTTTACATGGCTGTTAGAGGCCATATATTGACAAAATGTACCAAATTTCAACCGTATCGGAAGACTTTTGCTCCTCCAAGAGGTTCCGGACGTCAAATCTGGGGACGGTTTATATGGGAACTATATATAATTATGGACCGATATGGACCAATTTTTGCATGGTTGTTAGAGACCATATACTAACACCATGTACCAAATTTCAACTGGATCGGATGAATTTTGCTCTTCCAAGAGGCTCCGGAGGTCAAATCTGGGGATCGGTTTATATGGGGGCTATATATAATTATGGACCGATATGGACCAATTTTTGCATGGTTATTAGAGGCCGTAAACTAACATCAGGTACCAAATTTCAACCGGATCGGATGAATTTTGCCCCTCCAAGAGGCTCCGGAGGTCAAATCTGGGGATCGGTTTATATGGGGGCTATATATAATTATGGACCGATATGGACCAATTTTTGCATGGTTGTTAAAAACCGTATACTAAGACCACGTACTAAATTTCAACCGGATCGGATGAATTTTGCCCCTCCAAGAGGCTCCGGAGGTCAAATCTGGGGATCGGTTTATATGGGGGCTATATATAATTATGGACCGATATGGACCAATTTTTGCATGGTTGTTAAAAACCGTATACTAAGACCACGTACTAAATTTCAACCGGATCGGATGAATTTTGCTCCTCCAAGAGGCTCCGGTGGTCAAATCTGGGGATCGGTTTATATGGGAGCTATATATAATTATGGACCGATATGGACCAATTTTTGCATGGTTGTTAGAGGCCGTATACTAACATCAGGTACCAAATTTCAACCGGATCGGATGAATTTTGCCCCTCCAAAAGTCTCCGGAGGTCAAATCTGGGGATCGGTTATATGGGGGCTATATATAATTATGGACCGATATGGACCAATTTTTGCATGGTTATTAGAGACCATATACTAACATCAGGTACCAAATTTCAATCGGATCGGATGAATTTTGCCCCTCCAAGAGGCTCCGGAGGTCAAATCTGGGGATCGGTTTATATGGGGGCTATATATAATTATGGACCGATATGGACCAATTTTTGCATGGTTGTTAGAGACCGTATACTAAGACCACGTACCAAATTTCAACCGGATCGGATGAATTTTGCTGCTCCGGGAGGCTCCCCAAGCCAAATTTGGGGATCGGTTTATATGGGGGCTATACGTAAACGTGATCCGATATGGCCCATTTTCAATACCATCCGACCTACATCAATAACAACTACTTGTGCCAAGTTTCAAGTCGATAGCTTGTTTCGTTCGGAAGTTAGCGTGATTTCCACAGACGGACGGACAGCCGGACAGACGGACGGACGGACGGACATGCTTAGATCGACTCAGAATTTCACCACGACCCAGAATATATATACTTTATGGGGTCTTAGAGCAATATTTCGATGTGTTACAAACGGTGTGTTACACCCCATCCTATGGTGGAGGGTATAATAATATGCCTTTAATACTAGCGACGTCATCTATGTGCCAATGTTTTGAATCGATGGAAGTCCTACAGATTGAACTGTAGACTGAAGTATCAGTGGCAGAATTGCCATTAGAACGGTCAGTGTGAAACTGAAGACTCAGAGCAGGGAAAAGTTTCAGATATTGCTCTGCAAATTGATGGCTTAGTGTATGAACTGAATAACAATGTTTGAATTGCAAATAAGATGTTCAGTTATTTAGCTACAAGTGGAAAATTCAGAGCGTTTAATAATTTCACTTTTCGCCTGTTAGTTTATTGAAAAATCAGGATATTGATATCCACCTGAGCATTAGAAAGTTAGGTTAGCTTAAGGTGGCAGCGCGATTTATTGTCACGCTCACTTAGACCATTCAATCCATTATGATAGAATGTTATATTGTTCTATAAATAAGAAAATAAGTTTGTTTAATTGTTACGAATTTTAGCAAACGTAAATTTCTATATTAAATCTGCTGACTTTGATACTCTTATTTCTCGCTTATCTCGCAAGATAGCTTATTTCGTATGCCTTTTTTTCTCAAAACCAAAATTTGCTTCTTTTTTCCCTCTACCTTCATTGCAATAAAGCACAAAGCTTTTCTTGCAATATGTTTTGCAGTGAAAAGTTTCCGCGTAGTTTTACACTTAAACATTTCCATAATGACATCTTTATTGCCAACAAAACGGGGAAAGAAAATCAATAAACCACAGCTGTTTGTAAAAACAGGATTCTTTTCACATTGTAGTTTTTCCACGGGGCCAAAGTAAACTTTAACCAGTATCGTTGTAATATTTACTCCACTCTTTTTTATATATTTTTATTACTCTACCAACTTTCCCGTTTGACTCAAAGCGAATACCTTTAGGTGCTTTAAATTTAAATTTTTAGAATTCTGGCCAAGTGTAAGCAAACGAATAGCGAGTAAAAAATATAGGGCCTTTGTACATCCCAGAAAGTTAAGGTAAAGTGACTGAAAACTTTAAGTGAAACAATCGTAGTGTTCTTATTGCTTTCTTTTTGTTTTACCTTGGCCATAAGTTTTTGTTTTTTCTTGCAATGGTCCAAGTTAAAAAAAAAAGTCCTTGCAGTTTTCTTTTGCGAATGCATCTAAAAGAAAAGTAGTCAAGGTAATTGTTGTAGCCAACACTGCAGTTATTCTAAGACGTTGTATAGCCTTAAAGACTTCAGTAAATGGAACAAAGTGGTACTGCAGTATCACAACCGGGCTATGGATATGATAAGTTTTCTCCTAAAGCGGATAATAAAGGATTAATATTTTAGTGCTGCATGGAGTGCAAAAAAACAGAAATAGAAATAAACAATAAAAAAATAAAAGTTATATAACAAGTGTAAATTCGAGTAGCATTTTATCTTTTGTGGAACAATCCGTATGCCTTACTGTTTATAATCATCTCTTTGCAAAAAAAAAAAAAAAAAAAATAGTGGCTATGTTTTTTATATCCCTATTGTCATTCAACATTCTTATGTACTTTTTCATATAAAAACTTTGCTAAAGCTTCAAACGAGGTAAAAAGAAAAATGAAAATTAAAATAATTATTCACGATATTCAGCTGGAAAATGCAAATGAATGTCAACTTTTCCTTTATGACCCAACTAATCTAAAGACATTGCTACAGAAACTCTAATTTGAAAAGTTATTAGAATTCTTCACAAATCTGCAAGTAATTAGAGTTTGACTTAAAATACAATGGAGAATCAAATAAAGTCAAAATTGTTGGAAAATCTTTTATAGAAATGAAATTCTGTTAAAAATTTCTATAAAATAAACTTTTTTTTTAAATTTTCAATCAAAATAAAATTTTACAAAAAAAAAAATCTGTAGCAATATAATTTTGGGGAAATGTTTTTAAAGAAATAAAATCTTGTGAAAATTTTCTTTAGAAATAAAATTTTGTGAAAATTTTATGTAGAAATGAAATTATGTTAAATTTCTAGAAAAATAAAATTTAATAAAATTTTTTTCTGTAGTGTTCTGTAGTGAAATATAATTTTGTACAAATTTTCTTTTGAAATAGAAATAAAATTAAGGAAAATTTTTCTTCCGAAAAACAACCTTTTAAATTTAAAACTTTTTATAGAAATAATTTTTTTTTAATTTTCTATTGATCTAAAATTTTGTAAAATTTAATAAAAATTTTTCTGTAGAAATATAATTTTTTACAAATTTTCTATTGAAATATAAATAAAACAAGTAAGGAAAGTCTAAAGTCGGGCGGGACCGACTATATTATACCCTGCACCACTTTTTATACCCTTCACCACTACTGTGGTACAGGGTATAATAAGTTTGTGCATTTGTATGTAACGCCAAGAAGGAAAAGTCTGAGACCCATCGTTTAGTATACCGATCGTCTTAGATTTAAATTCTGAGTCGATTTAGCGATGTCCGTCTGTCTGTCTGTCTGTCTGTCCGTCTGTCTGTCTGTTGATGTATTTTTGTGTGCAAAGTACATCTCGCAGTTTTAGTCCGATTGTCCTAAAATTTGGTATGGGGTCCTGTTTCGGCTCAAAGACGATCCCTATTGATTTTGGAAAAAATCGGTTCAGATTTAGATATAGCTTCCAAAATTTGGTATGGGGTCCTGTTTCGGCTCAAAGACGATCCCTATTGATTTTGGAAAAAATCGGTACAGATTTAGATATAGCTGCCATATATATTTTTCACCGATCTGGTCATAATTGGCGTGCATATCAACCGATCTTCCTCAAATTCCGTACATCCCAATATTTTATGAGTCTCGAAAAACTTGCATAATATCATCCAAATCGGTTCAGATTTAGATATAGCTCCCATATATAGCTTTCGCCCGATTTAAACTCCTTTGTCCACAGAGGCCAATTTTTTGCTCCGATTTAGTTGAAATTTTGCACAGGGAGTAGAATTAGCATTATAGCTATGCGTGTCAAATTTGGTTGAAATCGGTTCAGATTTAGATATATCTCCCATATATAGCTTTCGCCCGATTTACACTCATATGACCACAGAGGCCAATTTTTTGCTCCGATTTAGTTGAAATTTTGCACAGGGAGTAGAATTAGCATTGTTGCTATGCGTGCCAAATTAGGTTGAGATCGATTCAGATTTAGATATAGCTCCCATATATATGTTTTTCTGATTTGGACAAAAATTGTCAAAATACCAACATGTTCCTTGTAAAATCCCTTAGTCGAATAGTTGAAAAAATGACTCTAATTTTCTTAAACTTCTAATACATATATATCGAGCGATAAATCACAAATAAACTTTTGCGATTGCTTCAGATTTAAGATTGCTTCAGATTTAAATGTTTCCTATATTTTTTACTAACATTGTGTTCCACCCTAGTCCATTAGCCGATTTAAATTTTGAGTCTATAGATTTTGTAGAAGTCTATCAAATTCTGTCCAGATCGAGTGATATTTAAATGTATGTATTTGGGACAAACCTTTATGTATAGCCCCCAACACATTTGACGGATGTGATATGGTATCGAAAATTTAGATCTACAAAGTGGTGCAGGGTATAATATAGTCGGCCCCGCCCGACTTTAGACTTTCCTCACTTGTTTTGCTATAGAAAATTTTGTCAAATTTTTTTTTGCTATAGAAAAATTTTTCAAAATTTTACTTCTATAGAAAATTTTGTCAAAATTTTATTTCTATAGGAAAATTTGTCAAAATTTTATTTCTATAGAAAATTAGATTAAAATTTTATTTCTATAGGAAATTTTGTCAAAATTTTATTTCTATAGGAAATTTTGTCAAAATTTTAGTTTTGTAGGAAATTTTGTCAAAATTTTATTTCTATAGAAAATTAGCTTATTTCTATAGAAAATGTTGTCAACATTTTGTTACTATATAACTTTTTATCAAAATTTTATTTCTATAGAAAACTTTTTCAAAATTTTATTTCTATAGAAAATTTTGTCAAAATTTTATTTCTATAGATTTTTTTTTTTTCAAAATTTTATTGCTATAGAAAATTTTGTCAAAACTTTATTTCCATAGAAAATTTTGTCAAAATTTTATTTCTATATAAAATTTTGTCAAAATTTTATTTCTGTAGAAAATTTTTTCAAAATTTTTTTTCTATAGAAAATTTTGTCAACATTTTATTCCTCTAGAAACATTTTTTTCAAAATTTTATTGCTATAGAAAATTTTGTCAAAATTTTATTTCTATACGAAATTTAGTCAAAATTTTATTTCTATAGGAAATATTGTCAAAATTTTAGTTTTATAGGAAATTTTGTCAAAATTTTATTTCTATAGAAAATTAGCTTTTTTCTATAGAAAATGTTGTCAACATTTTGTTACTATATAACTTTTTATCAAAATTTTATTTCTATAGAAAATTTTGTCAAAATTTTATTTCTATAGAAAATTTTATTTCTATAGAAAACTTTTTCAAAATTTTATTTCTATAGAAAATCAGGTCAAAATTTTATTTCTATAGAAAATTTTGTCAAAATTTTATTTCTATAGATTTTTTTTTTCAAAATTTTATTGCTATAGAAAATTTTGTCAAAATTTTATCTCTATAGAAAATTTTGTCAAAATTTTATTTCTATAGAAAATTTTGTCAAAATTTTATTTCTATAGGAAATTTTGTCAAAATTTTATTTCTAGAGATAATTAGATCAACATTTTATTTCTATAGAAAATTAGCTCAAAGTTTTATTTTTGTAGAAAATTTTGTCAAAATTTTGTTACTATAGAAATTTTTAATTTGTTTTGTTTTGTTATTGTTGGTTTTGTTCTTTAAGCATTGTTGTTGTTTTTTATTTCAGCTTAAAACCATACATTGACTAAACTACAAGAGTAGCTTAACCAACAGAGGAAAAGAATTTTCAAAATTTTATTTCTATAGAAAATGTTGTCAAAATTTTGTTACTATAGACATTTTTATCAAAATTTTATTTCTATAGGAAATTTTGTTATAATTTTGTATCTATAGAAAATTTTGTCAAAATGTATGTCTACGCAAAGATGCATTCGTATGTTTTCCTCAGTTTCAAAATACCCATAATTCCTAAAATTTAAATACACTAATTATTGTCGTTCATTTATTGTTCATTGATTGACAAATTTTATTTTCTTTCCATTTTCAGGTAAACCTCTTTTACAATTATTAATCTATGAGGAATTTGAAGGTATTTATTTATTTTTTAATTTATAATTACATGATAAACTTTTTATACAAATAAACAAAATTTGTGCTTTATATTCTCCCCCAAAAATATATTAGAAAAATTAATATTTATTAAGGTAATATTACAAAAAAAAAATATGTTCATTGCAAATTATTCGAAATTGCTTTCCAATTAAAAAGAACACTCGTTTCGAAAGCACACACACACACACACTTACTCTATTGGGCAGCTGTCATAATTCCCTTGACATTAAAAATTCATTTGGCAATTCATATTGACAAATAATCTTGTTTAGCTTTTGGACTTTGTTGCAAATTCTGACGATGCTTGCTTTAATAAATACATGGCATAAATGAAAATCTGTTTCCACTTTATTATTCAATTCATAAATATTATGATTGATGATGAACCAACAAAACTGAATTGATCTATCATCATTTTGATGACTCAATTCGGGTTGCTAGAGCAAAACATATTTGATTGAACAGTGATGCAGAGTTTGGAAAAATTAGAAAGTATTAAAAGAAAATTATTATAATAATAGTAAAACTGGGAAACCTCCCAAGCGTTTATTTGGGAGGTTTTCTGCACATGTTATTAAAGAAAACTGCCCTCAACACAATATTAAATTTTAGGTCCTAAAATTTAATTTACATAACCTTTAATGTTAGGCCAATATTATTATCGGATCCACTAACTGAATTTAAAAAAAATAATAATTTTAAAAACTCTTGTCTTCTAAAAACTTTCACATCGTCTTGAAACCACTGTGCGAAAGAATATTTTGTCCCTTGAAAATGAAGGCAATCGCCTACATTTATTGAGACCTCGAATATCCATCATATTTTCATTTTGGTGGTGACTTAATGTAAAAAAAAAAACCAAAAATAACATTGGCCTATAAAAGCCAATTATAAACAACAAAATTCAATCAAAAATATTAAACAAACCAAAAGTGAAAAGTAGGCGGCGGCCATTATTGAAAATAAATTTTTTTACGAATAAATAAAAAAAGATGTCCCAGGGCTTGTCATTGTGCAAAATCCCTATTTATTATACAAGCCAATATGCACAATGAATATACCCATACTCACACACACACACACACTAGCAAATTTAGGCTTAAAGCTATATCCTTGATAGACTATAAATGATTCTTTTTGATTTTGATTGATTGACATATGAATTTAATGGTCATGTCATGTGAATCTTAGATTTGCTGGAGATATTCTACAGGAATTTTGATTGAGTGACAGTAGGCGGTTGGCATCATTGATTGGATTTTATGAGATCATTGTTTTTTTTCAGCTTTATTTGGTGGCATTTGGATTTGGTGATGTTTATCATCTATGTTAGTGTTTTGTTTTATGTGATTTTGTCAGAAATAAAATGAGATAAACTTTTCCATGTGGGTGATACGTACGTGAGACAATTAATTTTGGAAAGTTTATGTGGTCAATTTTACTATTGGACAGCAAAGTTTTTGGATTTTAGAAGTGTGCAAAAAAAAACAAAAATAATTAAAATTATATTAGAACAAGTATATACGGCCGTAAGTTCGGTCAGGCGGAAGCTTATGTACCCTCCACCATGGATTGCGTAGAAACTTCTACTGAAGACTGTCATCCACAATCGAATTACTTGGGTTGCGGTATCACTTGCCGATATCAAGGTATCTTAAAACTGCCTAACACCGTCTTCTAAATTGCAAGGTAGTCCATACGTGGTATATATTAAACTAAAAAAGGCCGATTAAATACGTGTATAATTAAGTTTGACAAAATTTTTATAGAAATAAAATTTTAACAAAAGTGTCTATAGAAATAAAATTTTGACAAAATAAAATTTTGGCAACATATTCTATAGAAGTAAAATTTGGACAAAATATTCTATAGAAATAAAATTTTGACAAAAATTTCTATAGAAATAAAATTTTGACACATTTTCTATAGAAATAAAAATTTGACAAAATTTTCTATAGAAATAAAATTTTGACCAAATTTTCGAACAAAACCTTTGACAAAATTTTCTATAGATAAAAAATTTGGCAAAAGTTTCTATAGAAATAAAATTTTGACAAAATTTTCGAACAAAACCTTTGACAAAATTTTCTATAGATAAAAAATTTGACAAAAGTTTCTATAGAAATAAAATTTTGGCAAAATTTTCTAAAGAAATAAAACTTGGACAAAATTTTCTAAACAAATAAAATTTGGACAAAATTTTCTAAAGAAATAAAATTTGGACAAAATTTTCTAAAGAAATAAAATTTTGACAAAATTTTCTATAGAATTAATATTTTCCCTAGAAATAAAATTTGACAAAATTTTCTATATGAATAAAATTTTGGGTGGGTTGCGGTATCACTTGCCGATAGCAAGGTATCTTAAAACTTCCTAACACCGTCTTCTAAATTGCAAGGTAGTCCATACGTGGTATATATTAAACTAAAAAAGACCGATTAAATATGTATATAATTAAGTTTGACAAAATTTGTATAGAACTAAAATTTTGACAAAAGTGTCTATAGAAATAAAATTTTGGCAACATTTTCTATAGAAGTAAAATTTGGACAATATATTCTATAGAAATCAAATGTTGACAAAAACAAAACTAAATATATGGCAATCAGCAAAAGAAACATCAATGTAAATTTGAATTTAACAATTCACAACACTCCACTCGAGAGAGTGTCGAGCTTCAAATATCTCGGGTTCTCAATAAATGATCAGTGCGATAACTCCAAAGAAATGAAATGCCGGATAGAAATGGCAAGAGAAGCATTCCACAAATACAAGAAAGTATTAACCAGCCTTGATATTAATATCACAACAAAGACAAAGTTCATAAAAGCCTACATATGGCCAATATTGTTATACTCAGTGGAAGTATGGACATTAAAAGCAGTAGATGTCAAGCGATTAGAAACATTCGAAATGTGGATATATCGAAGAATTCTTAAAATTCCATGGATAGATCATGTGTCAAATGACGAAGTTCTACGGAGATTGAACAGAACTAGAGAACTATTCACTCACATAAAGAGAAGAAAAATTTCATATCTTGGTCATATAATGCGAAACCCCAAAATACCGTATCCTACAGACAATTCTACAAGCCAATATAGAAGGAAAACGTAGTAGAGGAAGACAAGAGATGACCTGGATTCAAAATATTCAACAATGGACAGAATTCCGAAATGCAGAAAATTTAATAAGTGTAGCTAGAAACAAAGAATTATATTTCTTGTTTTGTCAATAATATATAAAAAGGAAACTCTACATGAAATGTAATATGGTCGCTAACATTCGAATATCGAATATGCAATAAAGAAGAAGATTATTTTTGGCTCGAGTGGCAACCATGATTATGAACCGATATGGACCAATTTTTGTGTGATTGGAGATCGGCTATATATAACTATAGACCGATATGGAGCAATTTTTGTATGATTGTTAGCGGCCATATACTAACACCATGTACCAAATTTCAGCCGGATCGGATGAAATGTACTTCTCATAGAGGCTCCGCAAGCCAAATCGGGGGATCGGTTTATATGGGGGCTATATATAATTATGGACCGATGTGAACCAATTTTTGCATAGTTGTTAGAGACTATATACTTTCACCATGCACCAAATTTCAGCCGGATCGGATGAAATTTGTTTCTTTTAGAGGCTCCGAAAGCCAAATCGGGAGATCGGTTTATATGGGGGCTATATATAATTATGGACCGATTTCGACCAATTTTTACATGGGTGTTTGAGGCCATATACTAACACCATGAACCATATTTCAGCCGGATTGGATGAAATTTGCTTCTCTTAGTGGCTCCGCAAGCCTAATCTGGGGATCGGTTCATATGGGGGCTAAATATAATTATGGACCGATGTGGACCAATTTTTGCATGGTTGTTAGAGACCATATACGAACACCATGTACCAAATTTCAGCCGGATCGGATGAAATTTGTTTCTCTTGGGGGTCCGTTTATATGGGGGCTATACGTAAAAGTGGACCGATATGGCCCATTTGCAATACCATCCGACCTACATCAATAGCAACTACTTGTGCCAAGTTTCAAGTCGATAGCTTGTTTCGTTCGGAAGTTAGCGTGATTTCAACAGACGGACGGACGGACGGACATGCTCAGATCGACTCAGAATTTCACCACGACCCAGAATATATATACTTTATGGGGTCTTAGAGCAATATTTCGATGTGTTACACTGTTAGAAAAATATGTTTTTCATATGTTCCGATATAAACAAAATGTGTTTCGGGCACGATTTTAAACCACAATATATTTAAGTGCGAACATGTAATGTTCCTAAACTAACACTAAATGTTTGGGACATCTATGTTAATATGTTAGAATATATTATGTTTGGGGCATCAATGTTTCATAAAAACCGTATGTGTGAATACAAACATATATAAATTTACAAATTTCGACTAAACATACATATGTTGTGATATTTTATTCAAAGCGACAGAGAGAGTATAGAGAGAAATAGAGATGGAAACCGGGAGAGTTGACGAAAGATATCAATATAACACAGCAAAAGAGTCAAAAGAGAACAATTTCTGTGAAACCGCTTGTATGTTGTTTCGGAAAACTGTTTTATGATAAGGCCAAAAATTTGATATGTTTAAGTCTAAATATTATTTAATTTGAATAAAGAGAATATACATTCTGAACCAAGAGAATAGACATTTGAAAAACAAACAGCTTATGTTTTCGCCTTGAGAGCAGCATTTTATGTATGTGTGGACATGTGTTTTGTTTATCATTTTGGCATTATGGGCACAATTTTTTTATTGGTTCGTTAAAAGAAATCAGGGGTCTTCATAAAAATAACGAAAGGGCACTATACTCTTTTTAGAGTTGGGACAGTAAAATGAAATAAGGAGGAAATAGTGAAAAATTACACAGTAAAATGTAAAAAAACAAACTTTAGTTCCTCTTTATTAAAAAGTAGTCCACGAGGAGTTGACGGACACCATCAAATATAAAAGCGGGCATTAAGTTCGAGTTTTACAGCTAAAACAATTTAAAAAGTTTATTTTCTTTAAAATGAATTATTAAAGAAAAATAAAAGGAATTTTAGAGCGATGGTGTTAAATGCTAGTAAAAAACTGTTCACTCCTAAATAAATTTATGTGTATATTACAAAATTATGTATGTATGTTTATACTCGACTCCACGTTCTTCTTTTGTTAGTTTTTGAATTCCTTCCAAATTTTAAAGTTTTGTACAAAAACAGTTTTTTATTACAAGATTGTTATTTTTGCAATAAAAAATAATATTTTATCTAAAAATCAGTCAATTTCGTTTATATCAAGCACTGTTACTGACTATAAATCTTTAATAACGCACATTTCGAAGTTTCATTTAAAAAAAATTAATATAGTATAAATATAAATGTGTAAATTAAAAAAAAAAAACCAAAAAAATGTTCGGTCGGAGCAGGGATTGAACCCACGACCCTTTGCATGCAAGGCAGACATGCTGACCACTGCTCCACGTGGCAAACAAATTTATGTTTCTGTTAAATAATGTTATGTTTGCATGGGCTCGTGGGCGCTGCAAACTATGCTATATAAATGTAACTTAAAACGATAACTATCTACTGGTGACTATAACAGCTACGTAGCCCAGTGGATAGTGTGTTGGCTTACAAACTGTATGGTCCTCGGTTCGATTCTCCGTGCAGGCGAAAGGTAAAATTTAAAAAATTTATAAAAGTGAATAATTTCTTCAACATTATTTGTATTACAGAGAAAGGTTCCAATAACTAAAAAATTTCGTGGAAGTGAAAATTACGAGTATGTTAGGGAATGAGCACAATCGTGTTTGGGAAAAATTCTTCCAAGCATATAATATTTTTGGCTCAAAATGCTTCCAAACATATAATATGTTCACATAAAACAAACATATTAATGTTTCGGCAGTATGCAATAATATATGTGCTTCCTGCAAAATATGTTTGGAACATATGTTAAAGAAGCGATTTTTTTTGAGGGTGTACAAACGGAATGACAATGTTAATATACCCCCATCCTATGGTGGAGGGTATAAAAAGCTTCAAATATGGCACTAAATACAATTTAACTCTATTTTCGGTCATAGCTATATTTAGACCATCAGAAAGTTTTGTCAAAATTTTATTTCTACAAGAATGTTGTCAATTTTTTTTACAACATTTTATTTCTATAGAAAATTTTGTCAAAATTTTATTTCTATAGAAAATTTTGTCAAAATTTTATTTCTATAGAAAATTTTGTCAAAATTTTATTTCTATAGAAAATTTTGTCAAAATTTTATTTCTATAGAAAATTTTGTCAAATATTTATTTTTATTCAGCTACAAAAAATTTATGAAGTACCATGAATTCTACCAATTTACCAAAAAGTGGAATTCTAGTATTTAAAATTAGGTAGTTGACAAACAAATTTTTATTATACCCTGTATATATATATATATATATATATATATATATATATATATATATATATATATATATATATATATATATATATATATATATATATATATATATATATATATATATATATATATATATCTTTCGTCCGATTTAGACTCATATGGCAACAGAAGCCAAAGTTTACTAGCGATTTTCGTGAAATTTTGCACAGAGAGTAACAGGTTGGCTGATAAGTCCCCGGTCTGACACATAGATGGCGTCGCTAGCATTAAATACATATTATTTTTAAATAGTACCAACCTTCAAATGATTCGTGTCAAAATTTGACGTCTGTAAGTCAATTAGTTTGTGAGATAGAGCGTCTTTTGTGAAGCAACTTTTGTTATTGTGAAAAAAATGGAAAAAAAGGAATTTTGAGTTTTGATAAAATACTGTTTTCTGAAGGGGAAAAATACGGTGGAAGCAAAAACTTTGCTTGATAATGAGTTTCCGGACTCTGCCCCAGGGAAATCAACAATAATTGATTGGTATGCAAAATTCAGGTGTGGTGAAACGAGCACGCAGGACGGTGAACGCAGTGGACGCCCGAAAGAGGTGGTTACCGACGAAAGCATCAAAAAAATCCACAAAATTATTTTGAATGACCGTAAAATGAAGTTGATCGAGATAGCAGAGCCCTTAAAATATCAAAGGAACGTGTTGGTCATATCATTCATCAATATTTGGATATGCGGAATCTCTGTGCAAATGGGTGCCGCGCGAGCTCACATTTAACCAAAAACAACAACGTGTTGATGATTCTGAGCGGTGTTTGCAGCTGTCAACTCGTAGTGACTCCATCACTACACTCCTGAGTCCAATCGACAGTCGGCTGAGTGGACATCGACCGGTGAACCGTCTCCGAAGCGTGGAAAGACTCAAATGTCCGCTGGCAAAGCAATGGCCTCT
Source organism: Haematobia irritans (assembly GCF_050003625.1). NCBI lineage: Eukaryota > Metazoa > Arthropoda > Insecta > Diptera > Muscidae > Haematobia > Haematobia irritans. The sequence goes on from NC_134399.1 coordinate 207,738,264, forward strand.
GTTTTTTGGGATGCGCATGGAATAATTTTTATCGATTATCTAGAGAAGGGAAAAACCATCAACAGTGACTATTTTATGGCGTTATTGGAGCGTTTGAAGGTCGAAATCGCGGCAAAACGGCCCCATATGAAGAAGAAAAATGTGTTGTTCCACCAAGTCAACGCACCGTGCCACAAGTCATTGAGCACGATGGCAAAATTGGGCTTCGAATTGCTTCCTCACCCCCAGCGACTTTTTCTTGTTCTCAGACCTCAAAAGGATGCTCGCAGGGAAAAAATTTGGCTGCAATGAAGAGGTGATCGCCTCTGAGGCCTATTTTGAGGCAAAACCGAAGGAGTACTACCAAAATGGTATCAAAAAATTGGAAGGTCGATATAATCGTTGTATCGCTCTTGAAGGGAACTATGTTGAATAATAAAAACGAATTTTGACAAAAAAAAAACGTTTTTCTTTGTTAGACCGGGACTTATCAGCCAACCTGTTAGAATTGACATTCTACCAATGCTTGGTAAATTTGATTCGCTTTTACAAGTTATCGACTTATCAGTGGCGATTTTATAAGGAAATCGTGGGTATTTTGGCCATTTTTGTCCATATCGGAAAAACATATATATGGAAGCTATATAGAAATCTGAACCGATTTCAACCAAATTTGACATGCATACTTAGTATTTTAATTCTACTCCCTGTGCAAAATTTCACGTAAATAGAACTACAACTTTGACCTCTGTGGTCATATGACGGAAAATCGGGCGAAAGATATATATGAGAGCTATATCTAAATCTGAACCGATTTCAATAAAATTTTGCACACTTGACTATACTACTTATTGTTCTCCTGGTGCAAAATTTCAAGCAAATCGGGGTAAAACTCTGGCTTCTGGGTCCATATAAGTGCATATCGGGCGAAAGATATATATGGGAGCTATATCTAAATCTGAACCGATTTCAATAAAATTTAGCACACTTAACTACACTACTTATTTTTCTCATGGTGCAAAATTTCAAGCAAATCGGGGTAAAACTCTGGCTTTTGGGTCCATATAAGTGCATATCGGGCGAAAGATATATACGGGAGCTATATCTAAATCTAAAACGATTTCTTCCAAAATCAATAGAGTTCTATTCTGACCCAAAAGAAGGACTTGTGTCAAATTTGATCACAAAAATGTGTTCACAGACAGACGGACATGGCTAGATCGACTCAGGGACCCACCCTGAGCATTATTGCCAAAAGCCACTATGTGTCTATATCGTCTCCTTCACACAAAAAATTTTTTTTCTGAATCAATCACGAAATTAATTGATCCAATTAATTTTTTAATTGAAATGTCTTCAATCACAGAAATGATAGTATCAATTAAAAAATTAATTGACAGTCAATTAAAAAATTAATTGATCCAATTAAAAAATTAATTGATACTATTAATTTGTGTGATTGATTTTTATTTCAATTAAAAAAATTGTTGATTCAATTAAATTTTTAATTGAATATTTTTTAAAACTCAATTAAGATTTTAATTGGAAAAATGTTAGTGAAATTTTTATCTGTGTTCTGGGTGTTGCAAACATATGCACTAACTTATAATACCCTGTTCCACAGTGTGGCGCAGTGTATAAACATTTTGAAGCAAAGATTATAAATTTTATTTTAATTAAAATTTCATTATTTTAAAGAATTTTGTCGCATCATAAAATGTAGGTTGCACAATCGTACGTACATATTTTTTTCAGTGTGTTAATAACCCGTAATGCACTACAGAGTAAACAGAAAAAATCCTTTACATGCCATCACGAACTTTAGCGATAGAGTGCAAATGAATGTAGAAATTTGCAAAATGATTGCGAGATGGTGATGGCGAGCGACATTACCTTGGGTGTATACAGGTGAAGAAAAGTCGTTGGTGTAGTAAGGCACGCACAAGAGTTGTCATTTTGTGTGAGTGTGAAGTGTATTCGTGTTTTGGTTTTGATGTCACCAGTGATGCCAATTTGGTGCTTTTAGCACCAAACTTAGTGCTTTTTGATTTTCAAAAAGCACCAAATTGCCTTTTTAGTGCCTTTTTCAAAAAAAAAAAAAAAAAACAAGTATATACGGCCGCAAGTTCGGCCAGGCCGAATCTTATGTACCCACCACCATGGATTGCGTAGAAACTTCTACGAAAGACTATTATCCACAATCGAATTACTTGGGTTATGGTATCTTAAAACTTCTTAACATCGTTTTCTAAATTGTGATTTGGTCCATACATGGTATATATTAGACAAAAAAGTTATGTATAGTTAAGTCTACAAATAATTACGAATCGATAAGGACTTTTTGTACGTAGAGAACCAGAATTGAAATATGGGGGTCGCTTATATGGGGGCTATATACAATTATGAACTTGTGTGATTGGGGATCGATTTATCTGAGGGCCATATATAACTATAGACCGATATGGACCTAGTTAAGCATGGTTGTTAACGACCATATACTAGCACAATGTACCAAATTTCAACTCGCTCGGATGAAATTTGCTCCTCCAAGAGGTTCCAAAACCAAATCTCGGGATCGGTTTATATGGGGCTATGTACGATTATGGACTGATATGGACTACTTTTGGCATGGTTGTTAAATATCATATACTACCACCACGTACCAAATTTCAAGCAGGTCGGATGAAATTTGCTTCTCCAAAGGGCACCGGAGGTCAAATCTGGGGATCGGTTTATATGGGAGCTATATATAATTATGGACTGATAGGAACCAATTCCTGCATGGTTGTTGGATACTAACATCACGTACCAAATTCCAACCGAATGGGAAGAATTTTGCTCTTCCAAGGGGCTCTGGAGGTCAAATCTGGGGATCGGTTTATATGGGGGCTATATATAATTATGGACCGATATGGACCAATTTTTGCATGGGAGTTTGAGGCCATATACTAACATCACGTACCAAATTTCAACTGAATCAGATGAATTTTAGTCTTCCAAGAGGCTCCGGAGGTCAAATCTGGGGATACGTTTATATGGGGGCTATATATAATTATGGACCGATGTGGACCAATTTTTGCATGGTTGTTAGAGACCATATACTTACTCCATGTACCAAATTTCAGCCGGATCGGATGAAATTTGCTTCTCTTAAGGGCTTCGCAAGCCAAATCGGGGGATCGGTTTATATGGGGGCTATATATAATTATGGACCGATGTGGACTAATTTTTGCATGGTTGTTAGAGACTATATACTAACACCATGTACTAAATTTCAGCCGGATCGGATGAAATTTGCTTCTCTTAGAGGCCTTGCAAGCCAAATTTTGGGGTCCGTTTATATGGGGGCTATACGTAAAAGTGGACCGATATGGCCCATTTTCAATACCATCCGACCTACAGCAATAACAACTACTTGTGCCAAGTTTCAAGTCGATAGCTTGTTTCGTTCGGAAGTTAGCGTGATTTCAACAGACGGACGGACGGACATGCTCAGATCGACTCAGAATTTCACCACGACCCAGAATATATATACTTTATGGGGTCTTAGAGCAATATTTCGATGTGTTACAAACGGAATGACAAAGTCAATATACCCCCCATCCTATGGTGGTGGGTATAAAAAAGCACCAACTTGGTGGTTTCTGGCATTTTCATTTAGTGCTTTTGGTGTTTTTATACCCACCACCATAGGATGGGGGGTATATTAACTTTGTCATTCCGTTTGTAACACATCGAAATATTGCTCTAAGACCCCATAAAGTATATATATTCTGGGTCGTGGTGAAATTCTGAGTCGATCTGAGCATGTCCGTCCGTCCGTCCGTCCGTCCGTCCGTCCGTCCGTCCGTCCGTCCGTCTGTTGAAATCACGCTAACTTCCGAACGAAACAAGCTATCGACTTGAAACTCGGCACAAGTAGTTGTTATTGATGTAGGTCGGATGGTATTGCAAATGGGCCATATCGGTCCACTTTTACGTATAGCCCCCATATAAACGGACCCCAAAATTTGGCTTGCGAGGCCTCTAAGAGAAGCAAATTTCATCCGACCCGGCTGAAATTTGGTACATGGTGTTAGTATATGGTCTCTAACAACCATGCAAAAATTGGTCCACATCGGTTCATAATTATATATAGCCCCCATATAAAACGATCCCCCGATTTGGCTTGCGAGGCCCCTAAGAGAAGCAAATTTCATCCGATCCGACTGAAATTTGGTACATGGTGTCAGTATATGGTCTCTAACAACCATGCAAAAATTGGTCCACATCGGTTCATAATTATATATAGCCCCCATATAAACCGATCCCCTGATTTGGCTTGCGAGGCCTCTAAGAGAAGCAAATTTCATCCGATCCGGCTGAAATTTGGTACGTGATGTTAGTATATAGTCTCTAACAACCATGCAAAAATTGGTCCACATCGGTTCATAATTATATATAGCCCCCATATAAACCGATCACCAGATTTGACCTCCGGAACCCGTTGGAAGACCAAAATTCATCTGGTTCAGTTGAAATTTGGTACATGGTGTTAATATATGGCCTCAAACTCCCATGCAAAAATTGGTCGATATCGGTCCATAATTATATATAGGCCAAATATAAACCGATCCCCAGATTTGACCTCCAGAGCCCCTTGGAAGAGCTAAATTCTTGCCATTCGGTTGAAATTTGGTACGTGATGTTAGTATATGGTATCCAACAACCATGCAGGAATTGGTTCCTATCAGTCCATAATTATATATAGCTCCCATATAAACCGATCCCCAGATTTGACCTCCGGTGCCTTTTGGAGAAGCAAAATTCATCCGATATGCTTGAAATTTGGTACGTGGTGGTAGTATATGATATTTAACAGCCATGCCAAAAGTGGTCCACATCGTCCACATCTACGTACAAAAAGTCCATATCGATTCGTAATTATTTGTAGACTTAACTATACATAACTTTTTTGTCTAATATATACCATGTATGGACTAAATCACAGTCTTTCGTAGAAGTTTCTACGCAATCCATGGTGGTGGGTACATAAGATTCGGCCTGGCCGAACTTGCGGCCGTATGTACTTGTTTTTCAATTTGAACAGTATTAAGTTTAATTGGCGATATCTTTTCATACAAAAATTCGGATTAGACTTTCAAAAGCTTCGGAAATTCGACTATGTTATATTGCCAAATGTTATGAAAGTGGTATTGATTTATTGTTATGAAGGTGGTATTGATTCTTGTTTTAATCAATATTGGTTTTTAAGGTATTCTTTAGAACCGATTTGGTGCAGGCATACCTGGAATAGGAGTTTTTGTCTACCGATGGGTACCGAATTTCTGAAAATTGAGGAAGATGTAATTAAAAACGTTTGTATTAATTCACAAAAGCACTCATAACTGAAATAAGAAATAGAATCGCTCTTAATATTAATATTTCCAAATTTAATGTCGAAAAAATGTTTTTCTTCTCAAAAAAAAAAAAAAATATGTAGAAATTTGAAAGACAATACTGACTAAAATGAATTGGTTGAAAGCATACAAAGTGATCAAGGTACACACTTGAATAGAGGTTCATAATTTCATAAAATTTTAAAAATGCGTCGAATCAATACATGAAATCTTCTATAACACATGGAAGGTTTTTATTTTATTTTTTAGCTGGCTTCAGTAGTATGTTAGAGAATAGAGTAGTAGTAGAATTTATAATATATTTTTGGTGCTTTTTGCCTTTCGGGAGTTGGCATCACTGGATGTCACCCATCAATGCTCTCGCTACTACTGCTACACTATTACAGTACAGTAGTAGCATCTCATGTCTTGAGTCCCTTTAGATTAACACACTTGTCAATTATGCTTTCACGCTGTTGTTGTTTTTGTTGTTTTATATCTTCTTGTATTCCACAGGTACGAAGTTTCTACTCTTGTCAATAAGAGACAGAACAGAAAAAGGGTTGTCAACAAAAATGTTGCTTGATAACGTTTTAGGGGATAGTGGATTTGCTAATGATTTTTACTTGTATGTGAAAGATTTCGCGTGTTAGGTTTGAACAAACAGACATTTTTAAATGTTAGTCTATTAAATGTTAGTCTGATTTGCTAAAGTTTAGTAGACATTTGAGATTTTTAAAAAATGAAAATAGGTACAATTTAAAGGTCTGAATGACTATTTATAAGGAGTTTTCCAACATTTATTATTCAAAAACGTTTGTTTCAAATCTCGAAATATAGAAAGCTTTAGCAATTTTAAGTTTATTTTTAAAATTATTTTTGAATAATTAATTCTAAATACGAGGGCAGTTCGGAAACGTCTTAGTCTAGCACAAAAAGCGCGGTATAAACAGAAAAAAGTTAAGTGTTTTGGAAACTTCCATCTCTGTTATGAACACATGTTAAATTTTGTTTCGATCTGGCAAATCCTTCATATAGAAATAGGTGTTCAAAAAAGACGCATCCGCAATTTTTTTACAATGGAAAAATTAGAAAATTAGAAATTGTCCCGATAAACCTTACATAAAAAAGGTTTATCGGGACAAGAAATTCATAATGATATGACCATTTTATATACGGCCGTAAGTTCGGCCAGGCCGAAGCTTATCTACCCTCCACCATGGATTGCGTACACCCAAAAAAAGTTAACCCACCGTGGAGGAAAATGTAGGTTTTATTTAGAAAATTTTAACTAAAATAGTTTTCTAAATGCAACATGTTACAAATAAGTTAATAATTTTTGTCAAATTGAAGAAAATTTATTAACAATAATTTTTTTTCTCTTGTTTAAGAAAATTTCATAGGTTGAAAGAAAAAATTGGATTTAAAAATTGTTAAAATGTCTTTAGCGCTATACGAAGTTCATGACAGGTACAATTTTAGTAAAATTTACTCATTAAAGCAAACTTCTGCCATTTTAGGAAAATATGAACTATTTTATTTTTTAGTAAAATTGTGCACTATATTTGTATACAACTTTTTTTTCTTATTTTTAGTTCACGTCATTAAAGTCAGCAAAACATTATTCAAATAAGCAACATTTACTCATATTGTGCAAAATTTAACTAAAATCAACTAATCTTCATGAACTAAAATAAAGTTCAGTTGGCCTAAAATGGCAGAAGTTTGTTTAAATTGAGTTCACACGTCTCTAAAATGAGTAAATTGTACTAAAATTGTACCTGTCTTGAACTTCGTACAGCGCTAAAGCTTTTTTAACAATTTTTAAATCCAATTTTTTCTTTCAACATATGAAATTTTCTTAAACAACAGAAAAAAATATTTATTTAAAAAAAAAATTCTTCAGTTTGACAAAAAGTATTAACTTATTTATAACATGTTGCAATTAGAAAACTATTTTAGTTAAAATTTTCTAAAATAAACCTACATTTTCTTCCACGGTGGGTTCACTTTTTTTTGGGTGCATGTACCAAATTTCAAAAAGATCGGATGAACTTTGCTTCCCCAAAAGGCACCGGAGGTCAAATCTGGGGATCGGTTTATATGGGGGCTATATATAATTATGGACTAATATGAGCCAATTCCTGCATGGTTGTTGGATACCATATACTAATATCACGTACCAAAATTCAGCCGAATCGGATGGATTTTGCTCTTCCAAGGGGCTCCGGAGGACAAATCTGGGGATCGGTTTATATGGGGGCTATATATAATTATGCACCGATTTCGACCAATTTTTGCATGGGTGTATAAGGCCATATACAACTTAAAAATATTCAACTTAAAAAAAATAAATATTCATATAATCTCATGTGTAGAAAATTTTATTTATGCATAAGTATGTATACAATATTTTTATAATATTAAATTGAGCCGACGGGCTTTTTGGGCAGCAAATAAATCAATGACTTCTTCAGTCGGCACATTTATTCGGCGATGAACCGACATTAATGCCAATCCATTGAGTCTACTCTCGCTAGTCGAATTTCTAAGATACGTCTTTAATCTCTTCATTGTTGAAAATGAAAGTTCGGATGAGTACGTAGTAACTGCAGGGATGGAAAATGCAGTACTATAGTACTTTTTTCAATACTTTTTCACCCCGGTCAGTACCGTAGTACCCCCGCGAATGATTTAGTACCTTTTGTGTAGACATTTTTGAGTCGATATCAGATTTATGGTACAATATCTTTGAAAATATTTTAATATTTTGAGAAAGTCTTTATCAACCTTATTTGCTAATAGTCTTTTACAAATATGGCAAAACAGACATGTTCATGTGGGAATAAAATCTCGATTTTGTAAAAGACATAATCAAAAACAGGATTTTATTGATCTTCAAGAATGTTTTAGTCGAAAAAAGAATGCGATTCTTTATTATCGATTTTTTATTTCGGTAGAAAATGTTGTCAAAATTTTATTTCAATTGAAAATTTTGTAAAAATTTTATTTCTATAGGAAATTTTTACAAAATTTTATTTCTATAGAAAAAATTTTGCAACATTTTTTTTCTACAGAATTTTTTTTGAAAAATTTTATTTCTATAGAAAATGTTTGCAAAATTTTATTTATATATAAAATTTTGTCAAAATTTTATTTTCTTTAAAATTTAGTCTATTGCCAATAATTTTCCAGTGAAATTTTTGTTGAAATTTAGTAAAAAGTACCTTTCCGCTCAAAAAATACCTTTTTTGTACTTGGTAACTGAGTAACTGGCAAAGTGACCAAAATTTTTAAAAGAATATGCACGTTTGGAAATATCTCCTTATTGCACTCTCCAAGTGCTTCCATCGCTGAATTAGGCAGGTTCTTTTCGCAGGTTTTGCGCCATTTCATTTACACATGTGTGTTTGGCTGTTTCGTTGTTTTTGCTATGGCTAAACAAAGCGAGTCATGTTCACAAAAAGAACAACAAACACAAATAAAAAGCAGAAAGACATTTTCCAAAAATGAAATTTGTGGTGCGAGAACAAAAACAATTTGTTTTTTTTCGACTGTCGTTTGACGGACTTTTCAACTAGTATACTATAATTTGTGCAAGTTTTATAGGTAAGCGTTTTTCAAAATAAAACCTCCAGCTTTTCTTCAACATCTTCGATAAGATTTTTCTATGCAGCTAAAAAATATATATTTATTTATATAAAAATACTCATTCATTTCGGGGGGGGGTTTGATCCCCCTCACCCCCCCCCCCCTGAATACGGCCTTGATCCTAGCATCCAGAGTTGGGTCAAATAGGAGCAGCAGAAGATGATATATAAACAAATCCTTTTGATTGGATGCAATAATGCAAATCAAAATTATCCTCACATTCATGAAATATTCGAAATAAGCCATTTTATGACAACAATTAAAATATGCTTGCATCCGCAACATGTGAATATCATATATTCAATCCTTTCGAACTGTCTACTATTCCTTTATTTCACATGTCACACATGCACCTCTTATCCTCTTTGGGGCATATCTTTTCTTAATTTACACTCAAACTGAATTTTTGATCACATGCAGAAAATGTTGGTTAGCCTCACAGCCATATGTGCATAACAGCCAAAAATCCTAAAACTCTAGATATGTGTTAGTTAACTGTCTTTATCCACATTCCACATGCTGTGGTAGATGTTGGCATACTAAATAATTCCACTTTTCCATCACTACAGGCAGCAATTATTTTCCATTTGAACACACCAGCACACTCAATCTCAACATTAGTTGCACTCAAAAATCTGCTAAAGCATTTAGACAGCACCCACACATATGTAAGCTTAGCACCAGTGTTATTTAAATTTACACGAAATTTGGATACATTAGATGGGGTATCTTTTTTCGTGAGAATTTTTGCTTTAAAATACGAACGCCGCTTTTTCTATACAAATAAATTTTCTATAGAAATAAATTTCTATAGAAAATTGTTCCATTGAAATAAAGTTTTGAAAAAAAAAATCTATTGAATACAATTTGGACTAAATTTTCTATAGAAATAAAATTTTGACAAAATTTTTTATAGAAATAATATTTTGACAAAATTTTCTATAAAAATAAAATTTGGAAATAATTTTCTATAGAAATAAAATTTCTACAAAATTTTCTACATAAATCAAGTTATTAAGTTATTCTAAAGAAATAAAATTGTTCTATAGAGAAATAATTTTGACAAAATTTCCTATAGTAATAAAATTGTTACAAAGTTTTTTATAGAAATAAAATTTGGATAAAATTTCCTACAGAAATTAAAAGAATGGTCCGCTGTTTAGAGTTTTGGTCCAATCTTGGAAACATGTTGGTTCAAAATGGTATTACAGCTACAACGAAGCTTTATTGGAAAATTTTTAATCTCTATCATAGGATAGAAATACAGCAAACCTCGTATTTCTATATGTTCTTCATATATATATATATAGGCCATCTACTCTTCTTGAGAGGTTTCTCTATATACATTTAAATCTCTCTATTTAAACGATCATTTCATTTTGTGTCCTCTAATCATGCTAGAATTTCCCATTTGATCCCCCGCTTAATGTAGACTTTAGACCGCGAAATTTTCTAGCGTATCTATGCTATATTCAGATATTGCATTTTGGTGTTTTCTATACTCTGTGGTATGGTCGTGTATATTTATCCAAATGTGTTATAATGTGAGCACATGCACATGCTTGTCTACCATATCGAGTATATAATGCCACAAACGATAAGGGCCACTACAAATATAAATATTTCCTCATAGGAATGGTGCAGAAATGTTGACACGGATGAAGGATATGTAATTGGAACTAACTAAATAGAGGATGTTAAAATTACAGCAAGTGGAATTTGGTCATAGCGATAATAAGATTAGGAGATAGAAGCACATTGAAGGCGTCAATCGGCTTATTGTATTCTGAAATAAAATTTAGCTTAATAGAGGAGATTATGCAACCTTAATTTGCTTTAGAAATAAAATGTTGACAACATTTTCTATAGAAATAAAATTTTGAAAAAATTTTGTATAGAAATAAAGTTTTGACAACATTTTCTATAGAAATAAAATTTTCTATAGAAATAAAAATTTCTATATGAATAAAATGTTGACAAAATTTTCAATAGAAATAAAATTTTTATAAAATTTTCTATAGAGATAAGATTTTGACAAATCTCTCTATAGAAATAAAATGTTGAAAAAAATTTTATTTAGAAATAAAATTTCGACCAAATTTTCTATAGAAAAAAATTTTTGACAACATTTTCTGTAGAAAAAAAATGTTGACACAATTTTCTATAGAAATAAAATTTTGCAAAATTGTCGATAGAATGACATGACAAAATTTTCTATAGAAATAAAATTTAGACAAAATTTTCTATAGAAATAAAACGTTGACAAAATTTTCTGTAGAAATAAAATTTTGGCAAAATTTTCCAGAAATAACGTTTTGATAAAATATTCTATAGAAATAACATTTTCATAAAATTTTCGATAGAAATAACATTTTGATAAAAAATTCTATAGAAATCAAATTTTGACAAAATTGTCCATAGAAACAAAATTTTGATAAAAATTTTTAAATTTGGTAATTGGTCTATATAAATAAAATGTTGACAAAATTTCTATATAAATAACATTTTTATAAAATTTTCTAACGAGATAAGATTTTGGCAAAACTCTCTATTGAAATAAAATTTTGACAAAATTTTCTATGGAAAAAAAATTGTGAAAAATTTTCCATAGAAGTAAAATTTGGACAAAATTTTATAAAATACTCTATAGAAATAAGATTTTGACAAAATTTTCGATAGAAATAAAATTTTGATAAAAATTTCTATAGAAATAACATTTTGACAAAATTGTCTGTAGAAACAAAATTTTGACAAAAATTTCTATAGAAGTAATATTTTGACAAAATTTTCTCTAGAAATAATATTTTTATAAAATTTTCAAATTTTGTTCTATATAAATAAAATGTTGACAAAATTTTCTATAGAAATAAAATGTTTATAAAATTGTCTATAGAGATAAGATTTTGGCAAAAGTCTCTATTGAAATCAAAATTTGAAAAAAAAATTCTATAGAAATAAAATTTCGACAAAATTGTCTACACAAGCAGAATTTTGACAAAATTTTCAATAGAAATAAAATTTCGACAAAATTTTCTATAGAAATAAAATTTCGACAAAATTTTCTATAGAAATAAAATTTTGCCAAAATTTTCTATAGAAATAAAATGTTGACAAAATTCTCTATAGAAATAAAATTTTGACAAAATTTTCTATGGAAATACGATTTTGAAAAAATTTTCTATAAAATAAAATGTTGCCAAAATTTTGTATGGAATACAATTTTGAAAAAATTTCTTTAGAAATGAAATTTTGACAAAATTTTCTATAGAAATAAAATTTTGACAAAATTTTCTACAGAAATAAAATTTTGAAAAATTTTCTATAGAAATAAAATTTTCACAAAATTTTCTATAAAAATAAAATTTTGACAAAATTTTCTATATAAATAAAATTTTGATAAAATTTACTATAAAAAAAAAATTGATAAAATTTTCTATAAAAAAAGAAAATTTGATAAAATTTTCTATAAATAAAATTTTGACAAAATTTTTATAGAGATTTTGGTAAAATTCTCTATAGAAATAAAATTTTTACAAAATGTTCTTTAGAAATAAATTTTTGACAAAATTTTCAATAGAAGTAAAATTTTGACAAAATTTTCTATAGAAATAAAATTTTGATAAATTTTTTTATAGGAATAACATTTTGACCAAATTTTCTATAGAAATAAAATTTTGATAAAATTTCTATAGAAATAAAATTATGACAAAATTTGCTATCGAAATAAAATTTTGACAAAATTTTCTATAGAAATAAAATTTTGACAAAGTTTTTTATAGAAAAAAAAAATTTGACAAAATTTTCTAAAGAAATAAAATTTTGCCAAAATTTTCTATAGAAATAAAATTTTGACAAAATTTTCCATAGAAATAAAATTTTGAAAAAATTTGCTATAGAAATAAAATTTTGAGAAAATTTTCTACACAAATATAATTTTGACACAATTTCCTATAGAAATACAATTTTGGCAAAATTTTCTATAGAAATAAAATTTTGATAGAATTTTCCATAGACATAAAAATTTGATAAAATGTTCTGTAGAAATAAAATTTTGATAAAATTTTCTATAGAAATAAAATTTAGTCAATATTTTCTATAGAAAACAAATTTTGACAAAATTTTCTATAGAAATAAAATTTTCTATAGCAACAAAATTTGGCAAAAGTTTCTATAGAATAAAATTTTGACAAAACTTTCTATAGAAATAAAATTTTGGAAAATTTTCTATAGAAATAAAATTTTGACAAAATTTTCTATAAAAATAAAATTTTATGAAAATTTTCTATAGAAATAAGTTTTTAAAAAAATTTCTCTAGAAATAACATTTTGACAAAATTTTCTAAAGAAATAACATTTAAAAAAATTAATAGAAATAAAATAAAAAAAAAAATCTATAGAAATAAAATTTTGACAAAATTTTCAATAGAAATAATATTTTGACAAAATTTTAATCATTGTTGTTGTTTTTGATTTCAGCTTGAAACCATGCATTGACTAAACTACAAGTGTAGCTTAGCCAATAGAGGAAAAGAATGTTTGTTAAATTTATTTGGTCAAAGCCCTATAGACTGCAAGATGGTTGGATGGACGCACGTTTCAGAATTACCACATTCCTCATCAGCATCCTCTACTTGCAGCAAAACTATAAACCAATTATCAGAATAAATTCAGGCAGTTCTCTAAATCCAAAAGGAAGCCACACTTGAACCTTCCGCAAAAAAGGTTTAAACGATTGCCGGCTTGTGCCGAAATAATTTTGACAAAATTTTCTATAAAACCAGTAAGGAAAGTCTAAAGTCGGGCGGGGCCGACTATATTATACCCTCCACCACTTTGTAGATCTAAATTTTCGATACCATATCATATCCGTCAAATGTGTTGAGGCTATATATAAAGGTTTGTCCCAAATACATACATATAAATATCACTTCGCAAAAGTTTATTTATGATTTATCGCACGATACATATGCATTAGAAGTTTAGGAAAATTAGAGTCATTGTTACAACTTTTCGACTAAGTAGTGGCGCTTTTACAAGGAAAATGTTGGTATTTTGACCATTTTTGTCGAAATCAGAAAAACATATATATGGGAGCTATATCTAAATCTGAACCGATTTCAACCAAATTTGGCACACATAGCTACAATGCTAATTCTACTCCCTGTGCAAAATTTCAACTAAATCGGAGCAAAAAATTGGCCTCTGTGGTCATATGAGTGTAAATCGGGCGAAAGCTATATATGGGAGCTATATCTAAATCTTAACCGATTTCAACCAAATTGGGCACGCCTAGCTACAATGCTAATTCTACTCCCTGTGCAAAATTTCAACTAAATCGGAACAAAAAATTGGCCTCTGTGGTCATTTGAGTGTAAATCGGGCGAAAGCTACATATGGGAGCTATATCTAAATCTGAACCGATTTCAACCAAATTTGACACGCATAGCTACAATGCTAATTCTACTCCCTGTGCAAAATTTCAACTAAATCGGAGCAAAAAATTGGCCTCTGTGGGCAAATGAGTGTAAATCGGGCGAAAGCTATATATGGGAGCTATATCTAAATCTGAACCGATTTGGCTGATATTTTGCAAGTTTTTCGAGACTCATAAAATATTCGGATGTACGGAATTTGAGGAAGATCGGTTGATATACACGCCAATTATGACCAGATCGGTGAAAAATATATATGGCAGCTATATCTAAATCTGAACCGATTTTTTCCAAAATCAATAGGGATCGTCTTTGGGCCGAAACAGGACCCTATACCAAATTTTAGGACAATCGGACTAAAACTGCGAGCTGTACTTTGCACACAAAAATACATCAACAGACAGACAGACGGACAGACAGACAGACAGACAGACAGACAGACAGACAGACAGACAGACAGACAGACAGACAGACAGACAGACAGACGGACATCGCTAAATCGACTCAGAATTTAATTCTAAGACGATCGGTATACTAAACGATGGGTCTCAGACTTTTCCTTCTTGGCGTTACATACAAATGCACAAACTTATTATACCCTGTACCACAGTAGTGGTGAAGGGTATAAATACAATGTTGATAAAATTTTCTATAGAAATAAAAAATGAAGAAATTTTGCTATAGAAATAAGTTTTTAAAAAACTTTCTATAGAAATAAATTTTTGACAAAATTTTTTATAGAAATCAAAATTTGACAAACATTTCTACAGAAATAATTTGACAAAATTTCCATAAATTACTTAGTTTAACTCCTATTCGATAACCCTGTCCAACATTTGCCATTTTGCACTTTAATTGTTGTCGCCATCTAGACAATATGTGTGGCTTGTTGCATTTTAATGGTTGTGAATTTTTTGGTTAGTGCAACGCTAAATGGAACAACATTTTCAAATTTATTTGTGAAAATTACATTTGTCGAGAGTTTGTCGGTTAGTCGAAAATCCATTATGGACAACATGGGGGTGCAAGAACAATAACATGTCCTAATTACCCATAGTCTTTGTCATGTCAAAATCCCACATAAATAAAAATAAATTTACATAGATTGAGTATTGAAATGAAATGCATTCACATCATAAGCGGAAATTTCAATGGAGGAGGAAGATAATATTATGAAGGCGTATTTTGCTGCTTATTTAAATCATTAAATATGGTTATGAGATATTAAATTTGTCGAATAGCCTTAAGTACATCTGATAGCAGATCTGAATCTTATGTACTCATCATCATGGACCACAGAAGAAAATTTCTTATTATTAAGATTACGATTTTTCTTTTAAATAATGACAAAAATTTAATAAATCAGCGAAAATTTTAATGGTCCCTACGAAAATGACTCTTTATATCAAAGAGAATCTTTGGTGACTTAATTTTCAGGATTTTTTTTGTAGCATTTTTCTTCTACAGACCCAGCACCAGAGACAAAACAAAGCCTTCTTGTGTAATAAAACGGCCATTAAAAATTTTCCATCTCATTTCAAAAGCAGAAAAAAAGCGAACCATATATAGACGCCTTTCACAGCAAATGAGGCAAAATTTAATAAACTGGTTTCATATTCACCACATCCTCCCTCCAGCAAGGATAACTTTTGTTCATATGTGAACATTGTCATGCCATAGGCGCATGTATCCATTTTCAGGAAATAACAAAAAAAAAACGAAAAATGAGATTCAAGAGTAAATGACGACAGAGAGAGAGAGGGGGGGAGAACATTTTTAAATCGAATTGCCACTTGGAAAATCGTTAAGTACCATTCTTGTTGCTTTAACTTCAATTATTTGCGTTTTTTGTTTGTTTTGTTTTTGTGCTGATTCGAGCATTTGCAACACGTATCAAATAAGGCAACACAAAAGAAATGGGTTTTAATTAAGCAACACGGGCAAAGACCATTGCATGGGCTGGAGTAGAGATTTTAAAAAAATCAGATATATGGGACATACCAGGCACAATTGATTTGGTGGCAAGAAATGAATCCAATACTCGTATACGTAGAGAGTAGAGATTTACGTACATGGATTTTACCATATTTTCACTAACGCTTTCGCGGAAATTAAGTGCAGGGCTTCAACACAATCGACGATACTGGCTAAAACCCCATTGCTCTTCTATATCTCTCTCCGAGAAGTAAAATCTTGTGAATTATATGTTTCGGAGCCACCGTGGTGCAATGGTTAGCATGTCCGCCTTGCATATACAAGGTCGTGGGTTCTATTCCTGCTTCGACCGAACACCAAAAAGTTTTTCAGCGGTGGATTATCCCACCTCAGTAATGCTGGTGACATTTCCGAGGGTTTCAAAGCTTCTCTAAGTGGTTTCACTGCAATGTGGAACGCCGTTCGGACTCGGCTATAAGAAGGAGGTCCCTTGTCATTGAGCTTAAAAAGAAGTCGCTGGGGGCCAGATCTGGAGAATACGGTGGTTGGGGAAGCAATTCGAAGCCCAAATCAAGAATTTTTGCCATCTTTCTCAATGACTTGTGGCACGGTGCGCCGTCTTGGTGGAACAACACTTTTTTCTTCTTCATATGGGACCGTTTTGCCGCGATTTCGACCTTCAAACGCTCCAATAACGCCATATAATAGTCACTGTTGATGGTTTTTCCCTTCTCAAGATAATCGATAAAAATTATTCCATGCGCATCCCAAAAAACCAGAGCTCATTACTTTGCCAGCGGAATTTAGAGTCTTTCCACGCTTCGGAGACGGTTCACCGGTCGCTGTCCACTCAGCCGACTGTCGATGGGACTCAGGAGTGTAGTGATGGAGCCATGTTTCATCCATTGTCACATATCGACGGAAAAACTCGGGTGTATTACGAGTTAACAGCTGCAAACACCGCTCAGAATCATCAACACGTTGTTGTTTTTGGTCAAATGTGAGCTCGCGCGGCACCCATTTTGCACAGAGCTTCCGCATATCCAAATATTGATGAATGATATGACCAACATGTTCCTTTGATATCTTTAAGGCCTCTGCTATCTCGATCAACTTCATTTTCCGGTCATTCAAAATCATTTTGTGGATTTTTTTCATGTTTTCGTCGGTAACCACCTCTTTTGGGCGTCCACTGCGTTCACCGTCCTCCGTGCTCATTTCACCACGCTTGAATTTTGCATACCAATCAATTATGGTTGATTTCCCTGGGGCAGAGTCCGGTCATTATCAAGTCAAGTTTTTGCTTCCACCGCATTTTTTCCCTTCAGAAAACAGTATTTTATCAAAACACGAAATTCCTTTTTTTCCATTTTTTTCACAATAACAAAAGATGCTTCACAAAAGACGCTCTATCTCACAAACTAATTGACTTAAAGACGTCAAATTTTGACACGAATCATTTGAAGGTTGGTACTATATAAAAATAATATGCATTTAATAGTAGCGACGCCATCATGTGTCAGACCGGGGATTTATCAGCCAACCTGTTACAGTTTTCTGAGCTGCATTTCCCCATGCTTTCGAAAGTAGCCGTGGACTTGTTTGGCTTCGCAAACCTTTTGCCGCTGATTCGACAGGAGGTCTATTTGGATTGTTCCTGCTATTACTAACGCGCCTTCCCCTAATACTGTGCGGTATTGTGAAGTCATTCTCAGAACTTCCATTCTTTATACTTAAAGCTACTGTTTCGCCCTGGTTCGCCTCTATAGGGCTGGCGCCAATATATCAAATTTATAGACGAGTATACTGTTAGTCATCTCTGAGTATCCTTCTTCTGCTTGGAAGAGGGCCTCCTATGTTTTGGAATTAGCCTGCTCAGTCGTGGCGTTATCGTAGCACCTTTTGGTTGGGCAGAGACTATTGTATGGCAGGAGAAGAGATTTTAAAAATCGGATATAAGGGGCATAAAGGGTGATAGGTCAAAATTTGGTCAAGGGAAAACGCTGGTAAATCGGTGAAATCGTTTATTTAAAAAATCAAATTAAATTTCTTTTTCAAGTTCAATTAGTATAAAATTCAGGAAAAATATTCAGTTAGGCTTTCACTTTTCCAAATCCGAATTGCCGGGCCTCACGCTTGACACCTGCCATCAGATTTTGTACTGCCACCTTGTCCACCTTCTTCGCCGCAGAAAGCCAGTTTGCCTTGAACTGCTGCTCGTCCTTAGCAGTTTTTTTGGTCTTCTTTAGGTTCCGCTTGACAATAGCCCAGTATTTCTCAATTGGGCTTAGCTCTGGCATGTTGGGAGGGTTCTTGTCCACCTGCACGTTGTTGACGGCGTACCACTCCATGGCCTTTTTACCGTAATGGCAAGATGCCAAATCCGGCCAAAACAGTACGGAATAACCGTGTTTCTTCAGGAAAGGCAGCAGACGTTTATTCAAACACTCTTTCACGTAAATTTCTTGGTTGACAGTCCCGGAAGCTATGAAAATGCTGCTTTTCAAGCCACAGGTACAGATGGCTTGCCAAACCCGATATTTCTTTGCGAACTTTGACAGTTTTATGTGCTTGAAAATATCTGCTACCTTTCCCCTTCCTTTTGCCGTATAAAACTCCTGTCCCGGAAGCTGCTTGTAGTCGGCTTTGACGTAGGTTTCGTCGTCCATTACCACGCAGTCAAACTTCGTCAGCATCGTCGTGTACAGCCTCCGGGATCGCGCTTTGGCCGTCGTATTTTGTTTACCATCGCGATTTGGAGTCACTACCTTCTTGTAAGTCGATAGTCCGGCTTGGTTTTTGGCTCGATGCACGGTTGTAGACGATACACCCAGCTTATTTGCGGCATCTCAGAGAGAGAAGTTAGGGTTTCGCTTGAAACTACCGGCAACTCTCTTTGTCGTCTCAGCGGCTTCCGGTTTTCGATTTCCCCCCGATCCAGACTTTCGGGCTGTCGACAAACGTTCCCCAAACACTTTAATTACATTTGTAACGGTTGATTTGGCAACTTTTAGCGATTTTTCCAGCTCTGCGTGCGAGTAGCTCGGATTTTCGCGATGCGCGAGCAAAATTTTGATACGCTGCTCTTCTTGCTTGGACGGCATTTTGACAACTGAAGAGTGAATTCCAAAATCAAAATAGGAGCAACATTCTACACACACACACACCTTCAAAATGAGGGGTGTTCAGGTTTTTTTAAATGCAAAATTGAAAGAAATACGTCAAGTTTATATTGACCAAATTTTGACCGTATCACCCTTTATATAGATACGTTTGCATTCATCGATGTCGGTATTCCACCAGTGAAGATAGTTATGATCTTTATTTGTCATGACTTTGTTGCAAGAGGTCTTTATTTTTCACATCGCATGATTAAAAATCTACCTTGCGTCTCGTCTGTTTATATTCTTTTCCGAAAGATTAATACATCACTTTAGATCTCATTGACGTTACATCTTATTGAAGTATCACGAATTTTTCTGGGTTGTGTAGCAACTTCGCCTTGCAGTCGGCTGGAGATGTATTGATGGTCACTTCCTGTGTATGTGTCTGGTACTTTTCATTCTGAATAATATCCTCAGACACAAAAGAAAATCCGCGACGGTGCCCTCATATCCGGGTCGCCGAAATGTAGCCGTGCTTATCAGTGACATGGGTGGCCAATATGGGAGATACTGGGTGTGCAGGAGCACACCATCCATTAAAATTTTTGACGGACATACGGCATATAGAGATTCCAGTGGGACTATAGTCTACAATTCCTGACGGAATTGTCCGTGACTGGGCGGGGATGACATGCTCCCGCACACTCAGTATCACCCATACTGGCCACCCACGTCACTCTTATCCTTGTGATCATGTCTAAAATCTTCCTTTCTCTTGGGTCTGTAGTTCTTCCAATATATTGTTAGGCTTCTTTATAGTGCCATATATCCTAAGCCTTTGGATACTTTTAGATTGAAATTATCGTATAGTTAAAATTTTCCCTGAGAGATTCACCCGGCACGCATTTTGTTATAATTATTTTTTTTTTCTGTGTCTTCTCTGATATCCTGAAATATCCCATATAAGAAAGGCTGAAACATTGAGTGTGAAGAACTTCGTTGTTGATTTCAAAATGTGCCTGAGGCGCATCACCATGAAGCATTGAAGAACGAAAATTTGCTTTAAACAATCCTCATGGGAACATAAAGCAAAGAACATTTAACTTTTTAATAAGTTTTCATTTTCGTTTTTTTGTTTTTGCTTTATCCGATTATGATTTCTTTTGACATTGTAGTCAAGGAGAAAAAATTGTATTCAAAATATTTGTGGCAAAAATGTTTTCTTAGATAGGCTCTGCTGAGGAGTATATGTACAATTGCAAGTCGTAAAATGGATTCACACTTCACATTTATCGAAGACAAATGAATATAAGTAGATTTTTTATAACCTCCACCTTAGGATGGGAGGTATACTAACTTTGTCATTCCGTTTGCAACGCATTGAAATTCAGAGTATATCTAGCGATATCTGTCGGGGCGTCTGAAGTGCCTCTATTGGACAAGGGTATCAAATTCGTTGGGTTCGCAGGATACGTAAAGAAATGCTACGTGATGTGAGGTGAATGTCCACAATTGGAGATGCCAGATTGTAATTTATGTATTATTGATCTGATCTCCCAGAGTAGGCGTCTCTCGTTATTTCTGACAAGTGGTGGTTTTCCACCCAGTACAATGCTGTCCTGGTTAGGTTAGGTGGCAGACCGATGTATAAGGCTCACTTAGACTCTTCAGTCCATTGCGATACCACAGTGGTGAACTTCTCTCTTGTCACTGAGTGCTGCCCGATTCCATGTTAAACTCAATGATAACGGACCTTCTTTTTATAGCCGAGCCTGAACGGCGTTCCACATTGCAGTGGAACCACTTAGAAAAGCTTTGAAATACTCAGAAATGCCACCAGCATTAGTGAGGTCGGATAATCCACCGCTGAAAAACTTTTAGGTGTTCGGTCGAAGTATGAATCGAACCCATGGCATTCTAACCATTGCACCACGGTGGCTCCCTGGTAGGTAGATATTGCGTTGAGAATCGCTGTCGTATGCACGGCCTGCAATGCCTCCCTATTCCTTCATCACAGCCATGACAGGTGACGGTCATCCACCCAGCGCACTGCTGTAATGCTGGGAAGATATTGCTTTCTGAAACACTGCCATATCCCTTATTTTTTCATCACAGTCACAGCCGATCAGGTGATTGAAAATCTTTTTTGAAGTCCAACTGGATAGTCTTAGCCGGCATGACTGGCCCCCAGTACTTTATTAGGTTCTGATGGGTAAGGCGGAGACCATTATAGACTCATGATGCAGCTGATGTTCCGGTGGTTTAGAGTGACATCAAGTGGTAATCCGCAGAATCGTTAAGAGGAATTTTCTATGGAAATAAAATTGTGACAAATTTTTCTATAGAAATAAAATTATCTATAGAAATAGAAATTTGAGAAAATTTTCTATAGAAATAAAATTTTGAGAAAATTGTCTATAGAAATAAAATTTTGAGAAAATTGTCTATAGAAATAAAATTTTAAGAAAATTTTCTATAGAAATAAAATTTTGATGACATTTTCCATACAACTAAAATTTTGACAAAATTTTCTATATCAAATAAAATTTTGATGAAAATTCCTTTAGAAATAAAATTTTGACAACATTTTCTATAGAAATAAAATTTTAACAAAATTTTCTGTTGGAAAAAAAAGTTTGACAAAATTTTCTATAGAAATAAAAATTTGACAAAATTTTCTATAGAAATAAAATTTTGACAAAATTTTCTATAGAAATAAAATTTTGACAAACTTTTCTATAGAAATAAAATTTTGACAAAATTTTCTATTGGAAAAAAAAAATTTGTCAAAATATTCTATTGGAAAAAAGATTTTCTATAGAAATCAAATTTTGACAAACTTTTCTATAGAAATAAAATTTTGACAAACTTTTCTATAGAAATAAAATTTTGACAAAATTTTCTATTGGAAAAAAAATTTTGACAAAATTTTCTATTAGAAAACAAAATTGTTGACAAAATTTTCTATTGGAAGAAAGAATTTTGGCAAAATTTTTTATAGAAATAATATTTTGACAAAATTTTCTATTGGAAAAAAATTGTTGACAAAATTTTCTATTGGAAAAAAAAAATTGACAAAATTTTCTATTGAAAACAAAAAATGTTGACAAAATTTTCTATAGAAATAAAATTTTGACAAACTTTTCTATAGAAATAAAATTTTGACAAAATTTTCTATAGAAACAAAATGTTGACAAAATTTTCTATAGAAAAAAAATTGACAAAATTTTCTATAGAAACAAAATGTTGACAAAATTTTCTATAGAAATAAAATTTTGAAAAAATTTTCTATAGAAATAAAATTTTGACAAACTTTTCTATAGAAATAAAATTTTGACAAAATTTTCTATAGAAATAAAATTTTGACAAAATTTTCTATAGAAATAAAAATTTGAAAAAATGTTCACAAATGTTGGGGGTTCATAGAGTTTAATGTATGGGTTTCTAGAGAAATAAAATTTTCACAAATGTTTCTATAGAAATAAATTGTTAACACAATGTTCTATGAAAAAAAATTTTGACAAAATTTTCTATAGAACTAAAATGTTGACAAAATTTTCTATAGAAAAAAAATGTTGACAAAATTTTCTATAGAATAAAAATTTTGACACGATTTTCTATAAAAAAATTGACAAAATTTTCTATAGAAATAAAATTTTGACAAAAATTTCTATAAAAATAAAATTTTGACAAAATTTTCTATAGAAATAAAATTTTGACAACATTTTCTATAGAAATAAAATTTTGAAAAAATTTTCTATAGAAATAAAATTTTGAAAAAATGTTCTATAGAAATAAAATTTTGACAAAATTTGCTATTTAAATAAAATTTTGTCAAAATTTTCTATAGAAAAAAAATTTTGACAAAATTTTCTACAGAAATAAAATGTTGACAAAATTTTCTATAGAAATAGAATTTTAACAAAATTTTCTATAAAAACATACTTTTGACAAAATTTTCTATATAAATAAAATGTTGACAAAATTTTCTATAGAAATAAAATCTTGAAAAAATGATATATAGAAATAAAATTTTGACAAAATTGTCTATAAAAATAAAATTTTGATAAAATTTTCCACAGAAATAAAATTTTGACAAAATTTTCTATATCAAATAAAATTTTGACAACATTTTCTATAGAAATAAAATTTTGACAAAATTTTCTATAGAAATAACATTTTGACAAAATTTTCTAAAGAAATAAAAATTTTACGAAATTTTCTATAGAAATAAAATTTTGTCAAAATTTTCTATAGAAAAAAAATTTGAGAAAATTTTCTATACAAATAAAATTTTAGCAAAATTTTCTATTGGAAAAAAAATTGACAAAATTTTCTATTGGAAAAAAATTTTGACAAAATTTTCTATAGAAATAAAATTTTCAAAAATTTTTCTATAGAAATAAAATTTTGTCAAACTTTTCTATAGAAATTAAATTTTGACAGTAAAGTATTGAAAATTTTTCTAGAGAAATAAAATTTTGATTTTTTGTATTAATTTTGAGTGGTACACAACCATTATTTAAAAATTTTTTTGACAAAATTGTCTATAGAAATAAAATTTTGACAAACTTTTCTATAGAAATAAAATCTTGACAACATTTTCTATTGGAAAAAAAATTTTGTCAAAATTTTCTATTGGAAAAAAGATTTTGACAAAATTTTCTATAGAAATAAAATTTTGACAAACTCTTCTATAGAAATAAAATTTTGACAAAATTTTCTATTGGAAAAAAAATTTTGACAAAATTTTCTATTGGAAAAAAAATTTTGTCAAAATTTTCTATTGGAAAAGAGATTTTGACAAAATTTTCTATAGAAATAAAATTTTGACAAAATGTTCTATAGAAATAAAAATTTGACAATTTTTGCTATAGAAATAAAATTTTGACAAACTTTTCTATAGAAATAAAATTTTGACAAAATTTTCTATAGAAATAAAATTTTGACAAACTTTTCTTTAGAAATAAAATTTTGACAAACTTTTCTATAGAAATAAAATGTTGACAAAATTTTCTATAGAAATAAAAATTTGAGAAAATTTTCACAAAATTTTCTATAGAAATAAAATGTTGACAAAATTTTCTATAGAAAAAAAAAATTTGACAAAAATTTCTATAGAAATAAAATTTTGACAAAATTTTTTATTGAAATGAAATTTTGACAAAATTTTCTATAGAAAAAAAATTTGACAAAATTTTCTATAGAAAAAAAATGTTGACAAAATGTTCTGTAGGAATGAAATTTTTACAAAATTTTTTATAGAAATAAAATGTTGACAAAATTTTCTCTATAAATAAAATTTGGACAAAATTTTCTATAGAAATAAAATTTTGATTTTTTGTTTTAATTTTGATTAGTACACAACCATTATTTACAATTGTTTTCAAGGAAATCAGGATAAACAATCGCCGAAAATGGATCACTCTTCATCACAACAATGCGAGCTCTCATACATCGGTTCAAACAATTGCATTTTTTAAACACTCAAAATATCGATTTGTGGAGTCAACCGCCGTATAGTCCTGACGGGCACCGAATGACTTCTTTTTATTTCCGTATGTAAAAATGAATGAGAGGTCAACGTTTTTTGCCGCCCGAAGAAGTAGTTGATGCGTTCAGAATGCTTGGATTGGAGATTCTTTAATCAGACGATTGGTTCCAAGGCATACAAAAGTGTCGTGTTTGAATTTCTCAAAAATCCTAGATCTAAAGTATTAATTGTTTTTCAATTTGTGTATTATATTTTGTGTATACGTTGCAATAATTGGGGGTTCATAGAGTTTAATGTATGGGATTTCCAGGATATATGTTATCATGTTAGTTTTATGGCATGATAAGATAAAGTAGTGTGGGACTAAGTTAAGAAATAGTTTGTAAGATATTAAGTAAGGAAACAATTTTAATATAAAATAAGTGTTTTCATCAACCTCAATCTCAACAAATTTTTTGGTCCTTCGAACCGGATTTAAATCAGGAAAATTGGCCGTGTCGCAATCCTACCACTAGATCAACGCAATACAGTCAATTTTGAGTGGTACACAAGCGTTTCTTTCCCAGTTGTTTTCCATGATATCAGGAAAAGCAACAGTCGAAGATGGATCCCTCTTCATTACAAGAATGCGAGCTCTCGTACACATCGGCTCAAGCGACTGCATTTTTGAGCACGCAAAACCTCGATTTGTTGAGTCATCCGACATTCCAACGCATGCAAAAGTGTAGCGATTTTCCATTATCAATATTTTGTTTTTATTCTCTAAACCCGAAATATAAAAAGGCAAATATTTTACTTCCTGACTATAAAGTACTCGTATATTCTATTACTCCATGATGGCTTCACAAACATCCATCGTTGAAAGACTTAGCAATAGAACATCGTCTTGTCTTCTTTAACCAACAACGAGAACATTGACAATGACAGAAGAAACAAATTGGAAGACATTGGAGGCACCTGTTAACCATCACACTTCTGATAAAACACATGACAAAGATACTCCTCAGCTGCCAGCAGCCTTGAGTTAATAACACAGTAAAGGTATTCTCTATAGCAATTCAAGGTCTCCAAGGTAAATGTGGATGTTGGAAGAGGGCATACGTAAGGTAAATAAAGGTAAATGTGGGTGTTGGACGTGGGGGATACCGTAGAGAACATGATAGGCAAACCCAGGTGCTAAAAGAACTTTGTGACAAATTCACAATATCATCCATCCAGTCAGTCATTCATGCGTGAGTACATTTTAAGGTTAAGGCTGAAAACAGAATCCGAACTGTTGCTTGTTGCTTCTATTCAAAAGACAAGTGAATGGGAGAATGGTTGACTTAGCTGGGAGCCACGTAGGTTAAGGAAGATTTCCTTATATCTATGGTGAAGCAAAAATAAAATCATAAGAATGGTGGGCTATAATCTCTTAGGTCCCTTACTCCTTTCACTTGTTGCTTTTCAAGCATCCTTGATAAACAGAATGCTTGTTTAAGCATGGAAATGGTGGATGACATTCCTTGAATAGCTACTACCCGAATGTTTACTTGAGCAAGGGAGAAGGGGTGTAAATTTGTTCACCTTTATAGCCTGATGTTCTGCTTCCCTCACCATGTGGTTCATAAATATACGAGGTTTGAAATTGAAAGCAACGAGCCCCGTTGAATAGAAGACAACACTTATAAAATTAATGTAGTGTGGCTCTGGAATTATGTGAAATGTAGACTCCTTTCTAGAATGTTGGTAAATTGCCAAGTTACCTCAGTATCATTTGGAATATTTCGAAATTTCTCATTCCCTTTTCTTTCAATCATTTGTTTGGCTCCATTTTATTTAACCCAGATGGGGGAGGAGGTGAATATATGCTATAATGATACCATAGCTGTGATAGAGGAATATTTACTTTTAATATAAAATTTTCATTATTTTTTTTTTTAGTCTTACACACTAAAAAAAATCTTGTCGTGCTCAGCAAGAGCTCATTACCCCCCAAAATCCGAATACAATATTTGCTTAGTATAGAATACCCGTTGTTTTTTTTTTTATCCCATCCACCATGGGATTGGGGGGAGGGTATATTAACTTTGTCATTCCGTTTGTAACACATCGAAATATTGCTCTAAGACCCCATATAGGTCGTGGTGAAATTCTGAGTCGATGTCCGTCCGTCTGTTGAAATCACGCAAACTTCCACAAGGAAACAAGCTATCGATTTGGAACTTGGCACAAGTAATTGTTATTGATGTAGGTCGGATGGTATTGCCATAGGGGCCATATCGGACCACTTTTACGTATATCCCCCATATACACCGACCCACAGATGTGGCTTGCCTCTTAGAGAAGCAGATTTCATCCGATCCGATTGCAATTTGGTACGTGGTGTTTATATATAGCATCTAACAGCCATGCAAGAAAATGGTCCAAAACGATCCATAATTCTTTATAGCCCTCATATAAATCGATCCCCAGATTTGACTTCCGCAGTCTCTTGGGGGAAGCAAACTTCATCCAATCCGGTTGAAGCTTGGTACCTGGTGTTAGTATACGGTCTCTAACAACAATTGCTTCATATCTGTTCATAATTATATATAGCTCCCATTTAAACCTGTTCCCGGATTTCGTTTTGGAGTCGCTTGGAGGAGCAAATTTCATCCAATTCAGTTGAAATTTTTTATTTAGTGTAACTATATAGACACCAATAACCATGGATAAATTAGTCCATACCGGTGCATAATAATATATGTAGGTCCATATAATTATATAAACCGATCGCCAGATTTGACTTCAGGAGCCTCTTGGAAGAGCAAAATTCACTGGACTCGGTTCAAGTTTGCTACATTGTACTAGTATATGACCGCCAAAAAACCATGCCAAAGTTGGACCACACACACACATATATATATATATATATATATATATATATATATATATATATATATATATATATATATATATATATATATATATATATATATATATATATATATATATATATATATATATGTATATATATATATATATATATATATATATATATATATATATATATATATATATATATATATATATATATATATATATATATATATATATATATATATATATATATATATATATATATATATATATATATATATATATATATATATACTTGATCTGAGACGATATAACCATTTCCGTCTGTCGTAATCACGCTACAGCTTTCAATAATGGCGCTATCATCCTGCAATTTGGCACAGATTCATTTTTATACCCACCACCATAGAATGCTGACGGGGGTATAATAAGTTTGGCATTCCGTTTGTAACACATCGAAATATCGATTTCAGACTATATAAAAGTATATATATTCTTGATCAGGGAGAAATTCTAAGACGATATAGCCATGTCCGTCTGTCTGTCTGTTGTAATCACGCTACAGCCTTCAATAGATTCATCTTTTGTTTGCAGGCAGGTCAAGTTCGAAGATGGGCTATATCGGTCCAAGTTTTGATATAGTCCCCACATAAACCGACCTCCCGATTTGGGGTCTTCGGCTTATAAAAACTGTAGTTTTTATCCAATTTGCCTGAAATTGGAAATCTAGAGGTATTTTAAGACCATCAAAGTATACCGAAAATGGTGCCTATCGGTCCATGTTTTGGTATAGCGCCGATTTCCCGATATTGCTTCTTGGGCGTCTACAAAGTGTATTTTCTATCTGATTGGCCTAAAATTAGAAATCTAGAGGTATTCTAGGACCATAAAGAGGTGTGCTGGAAATGGGGTGTGTCGTCCCATGGTTTGATAGAGCCCCCATATAGACCGATCTCCCTATTTTACTTCTTGGGCTTCTAGAATCCGTTGTTTTTACCCAATTTGCCTGAAATTGGAAATGTGCCGAAAATGGTGATTATCGGTCCATGTTTTGATATAGGCCCCATATAGACGTATCTCCCGATTTTACTCTTGGGCTTCTAGAATCCGTAGTTTTTGCCCAATTTGCCTGAAATTGGAAATCTTCAGGTATTCTAGGACCATAAAGGGGTGTGCCGAATATATTGAGTATCGGTACGGTTTTTATATAGCCCCCTTATAAACCGGCCCTTCGATTTGGGGTCTAGATTCTAGAACTATGATTTAATGTGCTGAATACTGTGTGTCCTTCCATGTTTTGGTATAGTCCCCATTACACTGAACTGCCGATTTAACTCCTAGTGTTTCTAGAAATTGTAGTTTTTATCCGATTTGCAACAAATTGAAAATATACTGGCATTTTAGACCCATAACAAAGTGTATATGATTTAGTTTTATCGGTCCATTTGGTAAGACCTCCAGATAGACCGATTTCATTTATTGATGGTATATAAGGCGCACTGATCATGAAAATTGCTTGCAACTGAGTGCAAAATTTCCACATTTTAGTTCTCGTAGTAATTTCAATAATTGGGATGAACATCCACAGATTTTAGATTTCAAATCAAGACTTTATTTCATCATTTTCTTGCACACTTACAAGAGTTGTTTATGATTCCTCTAAAACTCAAACAAAAAAATGGTTCTTATAAATCCAGAATCTGATCTAGTCTTCATAGGTAAAATCTTTACATTTATCTTTGGGAAGCGTACTGGTTGATTAGATCTGCTTGGCAAAATATCTGTCATCAAACTCCCCTGAAATTTTCAAAGG
This sequence comes from Haematobia irritans, assembly GCF_050003625.1. Classification (NCBI taxonomy): domain Eukaryota; kingdom Metazoa; phylum Arthropoda; class Insecta; order Diptera; family Muscidae; genus Haematobia; species Haematobia irritans. The sequence goes on from NC_134399.1 coordinate 207,767,891, forward strand.
AAACTATTATATTTGATTCATGGTGGTGGGTATTTAAGATTCGGCCCGGCCGAACTTACTGCTGTATATACTTGTTTATTTGTAGGGACATCGTGTTCGATGGACTATATCAGTTCATGTTTCGGTATAGGCGACATATAGACCCATTTCCCGATTGTACTTGGGCGTCTAGAAACTCTATTTTCTATCCAATTTGTTTGAAATTGGAAATCATAGAGGTATTTTAGGGCCAAAAATAGGTGTGCCAAAAATGGTGCCTATCGGTTCATGTTTTGGTATAGCTCCCACATAGACCGATCTCCCGATTTTACTTCTTGGGCTTCTAAAAACCGTATTTTCGACCCGATTTGCTGAAATTTAAATTCTAGAGGTTTTTTTGGAACCATAAATAGTTATGTCGAAAATGGGTTGCATCGGTCCATGTTTTAGTATAGTCCCCCATATAGATCGATCTCCCGATTTTATTTCTTAGGCGTCTAGAAAATGTATTTTCTATCCCATTTACAGATATTTTAGGACCAGAAATAGACGTGTATCGATCTATGTGTTGGCATAGGGCCCATATGGACCGATCTCCCGATTTTATTTTTGAGTTTCTAGAAACCGTATTTTCAATCCAATGTGCCTGGTCCCTGCACCACTTTGTAGATCCATATTTTCGATACCCTATCAAATCCGTCAAATATGTTGTGCTACATATATAAATGTTTTTGTGCCAAATACATACATTTAAATCTGAATCGATCTGGAAAAAATTTTTAGACTTGTACAAAATCGATAGACTTAATGTCTTGGGGTGGAACACGATGTTAGTAAAAAATAAGTAAGGAAAGTCTAAAGTCGGGCGGGACCGACTATATTATACCCTGCACCACTTTGTAGATCTAAATTTTCGATACCATATCGCATCCGTCAAATGTGTTGGGGGCTATATATAAAGGTTTGTCCCAAATGCATACATTTAAATATCACTCGATCTGGCAGAATTTGATAGACTTCTGCAAAATCTATAAACTCAAAATTTAAGTTGGCTAATGCACTGTGTTCCACCCTACACAATTTTAGTAAAAAAATATGGGAAACATTTAAATCTGAAGCAATTTTAAGGAAACTTCGCAAAAGTTTATTTATGATTTATCGCTCGATATATATCTACTAGAAGTTTAGGAAAATTAGAGTCATTTTTACAACTTTTCGACTAAGCAGTGGCGATTTAACAAGGAATATTTTGGTATTTTGACTATTTTTGTCGAAATCAGAAAAACATATATATGGGAGCTATACCTAAATCTGAAGCGATTTCATTTCATTTGGCCCGCATAGCTACAATGCTAATTCTACTCCCTGTCCAAAATTTCAACTAAATCAGATTGACCACTGTGATCATATGAGTGTAAATCGGGTGAACGATATATAAGGGAGCTATATCTTAATCTGAACCGATTTCAATAAAATTTAGCACACTACACTCACTACTAATTGTACTCCAAGTGCAAAATTTCAACCAAATTGGGCTAAAACTCTGGATTCTGGGGCCATATAAGTCCATATTGGGCGAAAGATATATATGAGAGCTATATCTCAAGATGAACCGATTTCAATCAAATTTGGCACACCTGACTATAGTACTTATTGTTCTTTTGGCGCAAAATTTCAAGCAAATTAGGTTAAAACTCTGGCTTCTGGGACCATATAAGACCATATCGGGCGAAAGATATATATGGGAGCTATATCTAAATCTGAACCGATTTCAATCAAATTTTGCACACTTGACTACACGACCAAGTGTTATGTTTGTGCAAACTTTCAAGCAAATCAGGGTAAACCTCTTGCTTCTGGATCCATATAAGTGTATATCGGGCGATAGATATATATGGGAGCTATATCTAAATCTGAACCGATTTCTTCCAAAATCAATAGGGTTCTATTCTGACCCAAAACAGGAACTTGTGCCAAATTTGAAGGCGATTGGACTTAAACTGCGACCTGCACTTTGATCACAAAAATATGTTCACAAACAGACGGACATGGCTATATCGACTCAGGAGCCCACCCTGAGCATTTTTGCCAAAGACACCATATGTCTATCTCATCTCCTTCTTAGTGTTGCAAACATACGCACAAACTTATAATACCCTGTTCCACAGTGTGGCGCAGGGTATACAAATATGGGAAACTTTTTAATCTGAACCAATTTTTGTGGCAACTTCGCAAAAGTGTATTTATGACTTATCGGTCGATAGATATGTATTAGAAATAAAGGAAAATTTGAGTAACTTTTATAAGTTTTCGACTTGGCAGTGACGATTTTATAAGGAAAATGTGGGTATTTTGGCCATTTTTGCCCAAATCGGAAAACATATATATGGAAGCTATATATAAATGTGAACCGATTTCAACCAAATTTGACATGCATACTTAGTATTTTAATTTTACTCCCTGTGCAAAATTTCACGTAAATCGGACTACAACTTTGACCTCTGTGGTTATATGACAGAAAATCGGGCGAAAAATATATATGGGTGCTATATCTAAATCTGAACCGATTTCAATAAAATTTAGCACACTTCACTACACTACTAATTGTACTCCAAGTGCAAAATTTCAACCAAATTAAGCTAAAACTCTGGCTTCTGGCCCATATAAGTCCATATCGGGCGAAAGATATATATGAGAGCTATATCTCAATCTGAACAGATTTCAATCATATTTTGCACACTTGACTATACGATCAAGTGCTACGTTTGTGAAAAATTTCAAGCAAATCAGGGCAAAACTCTGGCTGCTGGGTCCTTATTAGTGCATATCCGCCAAAAGATATATATGGGAGCTATATCTAAATCTGAACCGATTTCTTCCAAACTCAACAGGGTTCTGTTCTGACCCAAATTAGGAACATGTGCCAAATTTGAAGGCGATTGGACTTAAATTGCGACCTAGACTTTGATCACAAAAATGTGTTCACAGACAGACGGACATGGTTATATCGACTCAGGGACCCACCCTGAGAATTATTGGCAAAGACACCATGTGTCTATCTCGTCTCCTTCTGGGTGTTACAAACATATACACTAACTTATAATACCCTGTTCCAAAGTGTGGCGCAGGGCATAATGAATTTAAGCCGTAACTAATTTTCAATCAGTTTCTTAATTGATTTAGTGTTTTTATTTTGATTAAAAAATTGATTGTATCAATTGATTGTTTTATTAAAAATTAACAAAAAATTAATCATTGTGTCAATTAATTTTTTAATTGAAAAAGTGGAGCAAAATTTACGCAGAAGCGATGAATTCAACATGGGCTTGTCATAGGACGGAAGTTCTCAATTTCAACAGCTGTTGCACTGAAGATGCATTACTTCTTTAGGTGTGATCCGAATTCAATGTTTTGGATGTAAATTAAAAAATTCTGTGATATTGTGTCAAATAAATAATTTTTATAATTTTTTATAATTTTTAATGGATTCTAAGGCTTGTCGGAAACGTTTGACCTCAAATATTTTCAAAAATTCATATTTTTTTCAGATTGGATTTAGCATTTTTTTTCACAAAATTTAAATGGTTTGTACCATTTGATGAATTCTTAAACTGTTTTTAACCAATTTGAAACAAAAAAGTTAAAATTACCAATTAAAAGTATGAAAAAACCAAGTTATAAAAAATTTAATTTAAAAAAAACTTCCTGGGTAGTAAAAATATAGAACATCATTGGGAGTGCATCTTCTGGAAGTGCTTTTAAAGTTGTGCCTTTGGAAGAACTTCCAATTTTTTTGCTGGGTTGTAAAACTTTTTTGGTGATATTTTTTTTCTGTGTAGATTACTCCCTGAATTGTGTCTTTATTTTAAAGAAACCACAAATTTGGGTTGGAACACAATACCAAAATCCTTAAGCGAAGGTATCTTTTTTAAATCCATGTAAACTTTTTTTTCGTGTGAATTCCAGAAAAAGGAGCCTCCATGAAATATAGAACGAGCTAAATTTAAATTTTCTAAAATTCACTGTTATGCATTGTCATGTAATGAAAGTCATTGTAATATGATATAATTCAATGCTGTATGATATTCTAAAGGAATATCTCTTGATTGAAGTATGAGTTAGCTACGACATTCTTTACGAAATCCCCTTCACACCACTCTGCCAGCTATGACTTTCCATTATTCTTGTTATTTACTTATGGGTGATGAATTGTAAATATTTTCTAAACATTCCACTGACAATATTCACTTGCAGATATTATATTGAATAACAATTCTAGGAATTTTTTTTCTATATCACACACCTTTCTCATAAATATTTCTTCAAGCGTTGAGAAAATATTTACCTTAGGTTTCCATTGATATTGATAGCCCTAGGGATAATATCCTCCTCCCTTTCATTAAAGAGTCAAAAGTATTTCAACTTGCCTGACTATGAATTGCAAATTGATATTTAAATGTTCTATTTGTAACACATAATTGATTGAATGATTTTTTTCAGAGAATTTTGAAAACTATGCTAATGAGTTAAGATATTTATTTTAATGTATACAATGGAATGTGAAATATTTTGTGTTATCTATTGCAATGAATGAATCAGAATTCCTGTAAAATTTAAACTTTTTGTTCAATTTGCTGTCAATAATTTAAACCCAAAATTCTCTACGTAAATCTAAGTAATACTTGCTAACTTTTAGTCCTCTGTTCCCGAAGAGTAATGCAAGATATAAAAATTGCACAACAAATTAACAGTTCAGGTTTACTCTACTACAGATAATTAACCCCTAGCACAACGAAAATCCAACTAAGAGAGAAAATGAGTGTTAATAAGCTCCCCAAAGGTCAAATCATAGCACAGAAATAAAGTTAATTATTATCTTATTAGAGTTCAGCAAAATAACAGCAGAAAATTCAAATTTAAATTTAATCCAGCAAAATTGTTTCGTTTTATTAGGAAATTAAATCGTTAGTTTTAAACAAGTAAATGCAAATTTTATTTCTATTAAAAAATGTTGTCAAGATTTTTTTCTAAGTTTTTTTTATTTCTATAAAAAAATTTTGTCCAAATTTTATTTTTATAAAAATATTTCTCAAAATTTTATCTCTAAAAAAATAATTTGTCAACGTTTTATTTCTATTGAAAATTTGACAAAATTTTATTTCTATAGAAAATTTTGTTAAAATTTTATTTCAATAGAAAATTTTGACAAAATTTTATTTCTATAGAAAATGTTGTCAAAATTTAATTTCTATAAAAACTTTTGTCAAAATTTTATTTCTACATTGAAAAAATATTTACGTGATATTAAAGATTACGTCCTTTTAGGATGTGAAATTTACAATTTTTTTACAAATTTAAATTTGCGTCCCTCCGTTAAAGTCGCATGTCTTTGAAGTTAAGCTAATTTTCCTTAAAGTAAAGAAATACATTTGTTATTTAAAGAAATTGTCCTTAAATTAACTGAAGTATTGAAACTTTAGATTTAAGATAAAAACGCTTCAAATATAGGCTAAGATCTATTTTGAGGAATTAGCGTCTTTGGTTAAAAGTTTTTTTGGAATTACGAAAACATTTTTTAATCTGAAGTATCCGTTATAATTTGGATTTTTAAACTGACATTTGTTTGTATGTGAGTACCTTTATTAATAAACCGCAAAAAGAAAACGAAAATTTGATAAATGAGATTTGTATCCTAATTTCAATTATTTTGGTCCTAGATTTAAAGCCAGATAGGTCGCTAAAAAATTTCTTTATTTTAAAGAAGCCGCATCTTTGGCTCG